>NC_057395.1:63151692-63462942 GCF_019320065.1 Cervus canadensis | reverse complement strand
ATTTGTTCCCTACCCTCATGGGGCTAAGGGTGTGGGAGAGACATGTTAAACAAATCATTAATAAAATAGAACTGGGATGGATGCTATGGGAGTTGGCAACAGAGCGCTGTGGAAGAAGAGGAATCCAGAATTTAGTTGGACGTGGGTGGGTCACTCAGGGAGGGTTTTGTTGAAGAGATGGCGTTTAAATTGACACCTGAATGAGGAGTGGAAGTTAGCAAGTCAAAGAGTGAATGAAAAGGCATTGCAGGCCAAAGGGCCTCATTGTTTTCAGTCATCTTGCCAGGAGAGCCCTTTTCACAGATGAGGTTTTATGCTCATCCACAGTGTATGAATAGATTAAAGGACTGCTACTCAAGTTGAATAAGTGGAAATGGTCTGCTCACTTCAGGTGTTCGCCACATGCCCAGTGGTAAGGGACTCTTATGTAGTTCCATCTAAAAACCACAGATTTAGTCCAGCTTCCTCTTTTTACAAATGGGGAGATGATTTTGGCCGTTTTAAAGGATTTGTCACAGGCTTCTTTATCAGTAATGGAAGATTTGAGACTCAAATCTAAAACTGACTGTGTGAATTGCTCTTTGTTCAACACTATACTTCCTGTCTGCGTGTCCCCTTTTGGTAGTCATGGGGTGGGGGTCTCTTGTCCTGAATTTGAGCTGCACAGCACTGACCACCAACTCTCTGAAGCTGTGTTTCCTAGCACTCACTATCTGTGTCCTGGGAGAGGCAACCAGTAAACCTGGGAATCGTATAGGGTGCCGGGTGCCATGTTTGATAAGATCTGTTTGTTGATAGACATACAGATCTTATGGGAGCTTGGGGCAGTGGGGCAGCCTGGGATAGTCAAGGAGCCTTCTGGAGTCTAGACCTAAAGGACATGGGGTCTTGAGGAATTATTAGGAGAGGAAGAATTCATTGTAAGATGTTCCGAGTGAGAAAGGAAGATGAGAGGATGGTCACTAGAGGGAGAAAACAGGATGAAGAGGGGAAGCATTTTGTTATTTGTTTTTTATTTTAATTTGGGGGAATACTGGAAAATTTTTGTAAGCCTAAGGGAAGAAGCCTCTGGGAAAGAAGAGAAAGAAGTAAAGTGTGGAGGTGGAATGGGTTGGAAAACAGACTAGTTCCAGTCTGAGTCCAGCCAGAGAACTGCTCTGGCAGGCGCGCCCGGCCTTTGCAAGAGGGCTCTTTAAAACCACCGCAGCAGTTTTGATGTAGCTGTAGGGCTTTCGAGCTCATGCTGGATTCCAGCAGCTCCAGACCTGCTATATATGGTGAGCCCTGGCCATGTGCACATCCTCTCTCTGCCTCCCCCAGCCAGAGTCGCTCTGTTCAAACACCCACACATGTAGCTTTTTGCCCAAAGGAAAGGCCTAGGCAGCATCATTTTACCAACATTGCATAACCTCCGCACACTGGTACCTGCTACCCAGGAGCTTGTTCTTTACAGTGGATCTGACAGGCAGGCAGGCTGCAGGCCAGGTGTAGCTCTTGGAGGAGGTTCTTTGTCAGGTGAGATGGCTTCAGGAAATGCCTCACCCCACTTGTCTGTTTGCCCATAGACCGTCATCTGGCCCCCATGCTCCCCACATAAAGGGTAGGCTTGGTGGGGAGGGAGTTTAGGAAACCAGGTGGAGATAGCCATGCACACAGCCCCAGGAAAGGGTCAGTGTGCCAGCTCGCTAATAAATAAACTCATTCATTAGCACACAGCTGAGGCTTAGTGTGGCCATGTAAGCCGTTTTCTTGGCCTCAACTGGTGGCGGAGTCAGGGAGACAGGCTACGTCAAAGTCCCTTTGGGATTCCTTCCTAGCAGCCAGAGTGACAAACCTGCCCAAGTGCCCACTAGTCTTCATTGAATTCAAAATCAGATCCTCTCTGAGCAGCTTATAAACTACCATGAGGGAGAAACAAGGCCAAAACACAACTGGCATTGTCAGGAGGCCCAAACAGAGCAAGCAAGACAGGATGCTGGAGCTGCCAGGACATGGCAGGAGGTCAGTGTCAGGAATAACAAGAATTCTTCCCTCCCAGATTTAGGCAGAGAGGAGGAAAGCATGGCAAGGAAACCCTCCTTCCTTTGAACTCTACAGGCAGCGCTGTTGTCTTCCTCCGGGTCTGATCTGGCAGGAAGGGGCCCTTGGAGCTGTGCTGTTACGGGCTGGGGGAGCAGTCAGCACTGACGCTGCCCTGGGAGGCACTGTGGCTGGAGGGAGCGACAGGGAGCTCAGGCCTCACTCCAGACTCCCCTCTCCTCCACTGAGCAACCTGAAGTTTCACCTCCTCAGAGTGTCAGTTTTCTTTCCTTTGAGATGGGGACGGTTATACTAGGTAGATGGCCAGTTATACTAGGTACATTGTGAGACAGTGAATGCAAAGATATCTTACAGTGACAAATCTCATATTAGAGGACTTAGTAAATGGTAATAATCATCATTACTATTTCCAATAAGGCAAAATTTACATCTTAGCTCTTTATATTTTGAGACTCACCCCATCTTTCTGACTTAGTGAACAAACAACAACCCATCTTTTAGAGATATTAGAGAACCATCAGACTAGGGCTTGAACACTCCTTTTTTTTTTCTTTACTTTGCTAGCTGGGTTATTTGCTTTCCTTATATGTAAAAGAGATCAGTATTATTTATGAGGCACTGGAATCACTGAGAGACAAGGATAGTACTGTGAAGCTTAAAACCTCAATAATAAATTGTGGGTTTAAGGACATCATCAAACTTGGGAGGGGCAACTGGAATTGCTCCTAAACAGAGAGTAGTTTATGCATAGATTAAGTCTTTACTCAGGTACTTTGTAAATACTTGTTGAATGAATGATTAAATTATTTAACACAGGAATATAAAGATTACAAGATTGTTTCTTTTTAAAAAGAATTTTTTTTAAAAAAAGAATTTTTTAAAAAGACTATTTTTTAGGGCAGTTTTAGGTTTGAATGGAATACTGTCACTTTTTAAAGTGTCTATTGCATTCTTAAAGGCAATTTTTACTATGTTTTAGTGTTGAAGTCTCCCCTCCACCTCCTCCCCCAGAACAGCTCTGAAATTATGATGTTTAATCAGTAGCAAAATGTAATTTGACCTCTCAACGTCTAAGCTTTATTATGAGGAATGCATCCATGATATAAATTGAAGTAAAGCTGTCCTGATCTTTTATTTAAACCTATTATTCTCAATTGTGGAATAGTTGACTTAATGACTCGAACATTACTGTTGTACAGACAGAGCCTATGACATGTGTTGGCTTTGGTAGTGGGTATCATGACCAAATCTGTTTTGTTCTTGTTTACCATTTTGAACTTGTTTTACTTATTTTCTTCTTACCTTCCAACATACTTTAACCTCTTTAATCATTCAGGAGGTCCTGATAACTGTATTTTGCTAGGCTGTCTTCTTTTAAGTTGCACTGGGTATCTATACCTTCCTTGTTGAACTGCTGTTGTGTTTGTTTTAGATAAATTTTTAGGTTCTTTTAGACTGCCAGGAGTTACTATTTGCTGTTGTAGGTATGTTTGCCTCGGGTTAGCCAGTCTTTCCCCTTTTGGTGTTTTATTTCTAATATGATGCTAGTTTTGAAACTAAATTATTGCCCTTGTGAGGATTAAATGAAAAACAGAGGAAATGGATTCTGGAAGGTTTCTTCTAATCATTAAAGAGGCAGAAAAACAGTGTAACTCTGGGATCACATAATCAGGGTTCAGATCTTAGTTTTGACGTTTAACTAGTTTTGTGACTCTGGGCAAGTTACTTTTCTCTAAGACTCAGTTTCCTCAACTATTAAGTGGGGACAGAAGAATACCAGTCTCTTATTACAGTTGTTACAAGGATTAAATGAAATAATGTATCTGAATCTCTTAGCACAGTGCGTGGCCTATGCTTGTGTTAGCTGTTAATTATAGCATTTGTCCATTTTTGCCATTAAAGGATTTTTTTTCTTTCTTCCTATTTCTTAGTCATATTAGAATAGGAAAAAGTTGCCACATAAACTGAATTCGGCCTAGATCAGATGTTAGCCTAATAATTGCTGAGTAAATGAATACAGCACTATTATCCTAATGAGCTTCATTGGGATAACTGTAGTGTCTATGGATGAAACATAGAGTTGGAGTTGAGATGTCTTCACCTCTATCCTTCTGTAACAGATTGTTTTTTCAATATAAGAAAAGTATGTATAGAATGCTATCACTATGGAAAATGGAGAGAAAAGGGAGAAGCTACTATTTATGTAAAAAGAGTACATATACACATAAGCTTGTGTGTCTATAGATTACAGCTGGAAGGTTTCTTAAGAAGCTAACTTTGGTTGCCTTAGTTGGAAAGGAACTTGGTGGTTAGGAGATGTAGGTTGGGATGGAACTTATGTTTGTTTGTTTTTAACATGTGCATGTATTATCAATTCAAAACAGTTACTAAACAAAGAAAGGAGTAGATTGAATGTGTAAGCTTCAAGGTTAAGTGTCTTAAGAATTGACCTTCATCTTGGTCCGGACATTCCAGGCAGCTGACTTGTCTGAGTTGTGGGCCCCAGCCTTCAACTGTGCTTTTTCCTTGAAGAGGACAAACACAAAATTTCTTCATAACAAAACAACTTTTCTGTCCTTAACTATCTAGAGAATTTGATTCACAAATTTGGGGCAGAAATAAGTTGAACCTTTAGTTAGCTGAATTTGGTGATGGGGAATGAATGGACAGCCCTGTGGATTAGAATCTTATTTTCCCAGTAGAACTTGGGGTTATCTTCAGCACACTTCCTATTGATGAGAAGACTGATTGTTTTATTTGTGTAACTCTGTGTGCTGAAATTTACTGTAGAACTTTATTTTTGATAGTGTTTTCAAATTGTCATCAATTGTCTACTGAACTAATTAGGTTCAGTGTTTTAGGAGTAATTAGAATTTGCCCTTCTTCCATTTACCATGCTTGAATCTATATTTTTTAAACTCTTAGTTATCAGCAAAATTAGGTGGAGGTTGCAGCAAACTTTGCCTGTTGCATTTCTCTCAAAAGGCAGGTATACACTTGGCTGAAATTTCTACATCAGACTGTTGTGAATACCATAGTTCTCCTGAAGTAAACATTCTTGTCATTTTCCAGGCTTGGAAAGAAAGGGTTTCCAGCTGAGAAGAAAGAAAGGGTTAACTTCTGAGAGACTCATCTGTTCTTAAAGCCAAGGTGCTAATCTTACTATGCCCCTTCTTCCTGAAAAACACTCAGTGGCTCTCCTTTGTCTACTTGGTAAAGTCCAGACTGTTTAGCCTGACATTTCAAAGCCCTTCATGACTTTTCTGGCATATTTTTCTGTTTCCTGTACTTGTCCTTCCACCAAATTTAGGTATTGTTTCCTTACAAGTGCTGAGCTTTTCATGGCCCTGTTTTTGCTCATAATGTTCCACCTGCTGGAAATGATCTTATTAATCTTTTACCTGTCCAACTTCAGCTCACCTTTCCAAGCCCCAGGTGCAGAGTTTCATTTTCTTTTTTTTTTTAACTTTTTATTTTGTTTTGGGGTATAGCTGATTAACAATGTTGTGATAGTTTCAGGTGAACAGCAAAGGGACTCAGCCACACAGATACATACATCCATTCTCCCCCAGCCTCCCCTCCCATCCAGGCTGCCACATAACATTGAGCAGAGTTCCATGTGCTATACAGTAGGTCCTTGTTGGTTTTCCATTTTAAATATAGCAGTGTGTACATGTCCATCCCATACTCCCTAACTATCCCTTCCCTCCATCTCTCCCCGCTAGCAACCATAAGTTCCTTCTCTAAGTCTCTGAGTCTCTTTCTGTTTTGTAAGTTCATTTGTATCATTTTTTTAGATTCCACATATAAGGAATGCCATACAATGTTTCTCTTTCTCTGTCTGACTGACTTCAGTTAGTATGACCCTCTCTAGGTCCATCCATGTTGCTGCAAATGGCATTATTTCACTCTTTTTAAGTGGTTGAGTAATATTCCATTGTATATATATACCACATCTTCTTTAACCATTCCTTTGTCAATGGACATTTAAGTTGCTTCCATGTCTTGGCTGTTGTAAACAGTGCTGCAATGAACATACAGTGTTTCATTTTCCATGAAGTTTTCTCTGACCCTACTCAGCCAAAAGTAATCCTCTCACAGCCCATGGCACTTTGTGTTCCTTTGGGGACACTTCCTAAATTCTGTCTTAGAGCTCTTGGTCCTTGGAAGCTGGGCTCTTGTTAACCATCACTTTAATCTCCACACAGTAGAAACTCAGCTTATGTTCACTGAGTGAATTAAATGTCAGCCAGCATCTTGAAAGTGTCTTTAATTTGCTTTACTTTTTCAACCCAGATAACCATTTGACTGTTATCTGTAAAGGCTATAGAACAAACTGCTCTGGAACAAAAAACACTTCACTCCATGTTGATATAGTTACTAAGTTTATGATCTGAGAAAATCTGTGCCTTTTAAACCTCAGAGGGCAGGTGTATTAACAAACTACAGAATTTTCATATAAATGAATTCCATTACCTCACTATTGCTGTTGATGAATTGGCCTCTGACAACACTTAAGCATCAAAACGCACAGCGTCTTTTCAGGTGGAGAGGCTGACATGAGAGATTTGGTTAACTTTAAGAAAAATCTTATGAAAAAAGGACTGTTGAACTTTCTTTCCCTGGTTTGTTTCTGCCTTGGAATATACTCTGTATCATGTAAAGTGGCCACATCTTTTTCCATGACCTGTTTGTGTTGTCACAAAATGTTATTTTTTAGGCACTTAACAGGGATCTGAGGTTGTAAATTTAGAATCACAGCATCAGCAAATCCCAGGGTCGCAAGGGACTTTAAAGATCATGTAGTCAGCCTTCTGTCAGATAGATAGCCAAGTCGCGAATTCTCTACTTTTTGAGGTCATCCATTCTGTTATTTGAATCTTCAGAAATTCTCCTGTTAGAAAGTTTTTACTTCCGGCATTCAATGTTGAGTAATTCTTTCTCCCTCTGTGACCCACCCATGGGTTCTGATTCTACCTTTTGGACAGTCTAATCACTTTTCTATAATATTTAAGGCAACTGTCCTGTTTTTCTCCAGGTGAAATATCTTCTGATCTTTCATTACTTCCTTTTGTCTCTTAAAACATAATGTTCAAAATTGTAGACATATTCCAAGTGGAGTCTGACCTCTGCTGAACAGGACAGAAATCTCACTTTGTACGTGAAGATATTATATTTGCATTACTGTATCTAAAAATCACATTAATTGTGGCGGGCAACCTTATCCTCTTGACTTCCCTTGAATGTATACTGTCATCATAAGCCTGTGAGGCTTTCTCATACCTAGATAGGAGTGACCCACCTCCTGTACCTCTACAGTTGTGCAGGATCTTAGATTTATCCCTATTAGAGTCAGCCAATTGAAAGAGTCTATTAAGTATTTTTGGTTCATGGTTAGGTCATCTGACATATTTGTCTTCCTGCCCCGCTTCTTGCAGTCTACAAATTTGATAACTTTGTTTTCTCTTCTCCATCTTAGTCATTCATGGAGATGTTGAGGCACACCAGGATGGAATCATTCCATTGGACCATACTATTGCTAGTAGGTTTAAATGGGTATTAATTGTGTATGGAGATAGGATTGTCAGTTTAGATCAAATACTCCATAATTGTAGTAGAAATTGTCTTTTAGGTGAGTAGTCTTACATCACTTGGTAACTGTTTAACAAGAGATATTAGAACTACATATGGTCATAAGAGTGAGATTAGGAACTAGCTTGGAAAATTAGTGACCCTGCTTATATTCTTATATATGATTAAATATAATATTATATTTATTAATTAATAAAACATAATTCTTACATTCTTGGGGCTTCCCTGGTGTCTCAGACGGTAAAGAATCTGCCTGCAATGTGGGAGACCCAGGTTTGATCCCTGGGTCAGGAAGATCCACTGGAGAAGGGCATCCAACCCACTGCAGTATTTTTGCCTAAAGAATTCCACGGACAGAGGAGCCTGGTGGGCCACAGTCCATGGGGTCGGAAAGAGTTGGACATGACTGAGCGACTGACGCTTTCTTTCTTCTATTCTTATGTAAGGTATTAAGCAGAGAACATTCTGGACTGATTAGAGGCAATGTGGTATAGAGGAAAGAACCCTAAACTTGGCCCTGAGATGTTTTATTCATTTATTTATTCAGCAAATATATATTGTGTGCATACTATGCTTAAGCCTTAGATATACAGTGATTAAAAAAAAACCAACGGAGACTTCATGTTTGCCATCAGTGTAACTTACATTCAAATGGGGAAACAATTTGATAATTATACAAATGAAATCATAATACTTTCTGTGATCTATCTTCTTGACAGGTACTGTCCAACAGAAATATAATACAGGTCACATACTCAATTTAAAAGTTTCTAGTAGCTCCATTTTAAAAAATGAAAAGAAAAAAATGAAACTAATTTTAATGACGGGTTTTCTTTAACTCAGTATACCTGATAATATTTCAACATGTAAGCAATATAAAAAATTTGAGATATTTATATTCTTTTTTCTTGAACTAAATCATTGACATCTTAAACTTATACCACATCGCAGTTTGAACTAGCCTGTTTAAAGTGCTCAATAGCCATGTATAGCTAGTGGCCTTCATATTGGACAGCACAATACTATCCCCACCTTTATAGACTGCTCTATGGTATTGGGAAAATCACTTTGCTTATTTAGAACTCCTGTTTTCATCAGTAAAATGAAGAATTAAGACTTATCTTTAAACAGCTAAAAGTGGTCCTTTTCATGTATGAGGGAGTCATCCAAGGTACTGTAATAATCTTGTCTTCATGAGTGGTACTTACATGGGTCTATATGTAATGATTCATCAAGCTGTATACTTAAGATACGTGTACTTTTCAGTATCCATGTTACCACTCAGTGAAAGGTTTTTTTAAAAATCACTTCTAATTATTTTGATTCTGTGCCCTTCAATAAAATTTCTCAGATGAGCTGACCTTCAGTGGAAACATGTGACATGAAAAATGCAAACAGCCAGTGACTCTTTATGTCTTCTTCCCACCCAGGATGTGTCTAGTCCGAATGAAGCAGGAAGGCCGGAGTGGGAAATACATGTGTCGTATCATAGTTCATTTTATGTGGGAGGATGTTGAGCAGCGTGGCAGAATCATGGGGGTAAGTGACTACTATCAGATTCTGGTCTTGGAGAACTCCAGTGAGCATCGATTGCCTGATTTGAGTTGAAGTTCTAGAACTTGAGTTGAAGTTCTGATGTCAAATGGTAATTCAGCTCAACTTACTTTTGCCTCTGTGGATTCTGACAAGCTCCGGATACTTTCTGTGTTTGCATACATTATCATGGTTTGTTAGTGTGAGGATATCCTGTGTTCAGAGATGGGATTATTAAAAAGCAAATCATGATAGGAGGGATGGATTTGGTGAATAGATGAAATAAAATAATAATTCAGTTTTAGGATACTGTACCTGTGATACCAGTTCATTGTGTCAATTCACAATTAGTTTGGATAGAAAGATCCTGACTGGGGGCCTGCACTCTCCTCAGGAACTTAAAAACAAGCTCCTTGATTGCTGACAACCTAGAATACTTTGGCAAGATGTCTACTGAAAAAGTCCATTAGCATATTTAATAACCTGAGAAAAGAGAACCTATAGTATGTGTGTAACATAGAATATGATGACAATAGAAAGCCAGAACCAAAACATTAGAATACAATAGATTATATAAGTACCAATCTCTTCCTTTGTGTATATTGTATATTTTGTGTATCTACACCATGTTTTAATAGATTGTAGTTCCTTGGTTTTTCCCATATCATTGCCTCACAGCTTGGGAGCATCTAAAGCCATACCATCAGACAGGGTCATGAAATGGGGTGACCTGGTTTCTTTCGTTACAGAGGAGAGTTTTGTGGTGTATGTATTTTATTATATATGGTATCATTCTCTGTGCACTTAATTGCAATTTTCTTTTTTTTTTAACTGAACAGTGTGTCTTGGAGATCTTTACATGCTGCATGGGATTTAAGTGGGAGATCTCCCTTTTTTCACTTTTATCTACTGTAATTATTTTCACACATTTCCTATGTTATTGTCTAATGGTATCATGTGCATACTCTATGTGTAAAATTGAAGTCTTTGAGACTAAATGATAGAAATGATGGTTTCCTTTGGAGAATACGGATTAAGGGTATTTTCAGATTCTCTTGTCTTTGAAGGAACTGGGTATACAGAAAACACAGAAGACATGGGTTCACCTTTAGATAGCTTCATTGACACTTACATGCCTTTCTCTGGGAAAACAGACCGTCAGCACTTCTACTCATTCTGAAGCGATGATAGGATATCTCACAGTTTTGGCTGCTGTCATCATCGTCATCGTGATCCATCCAGGGGGTCAGTGTTCCCCTGTCATGTTTCTCACTGTCATGCCTTACTCTTGTTTAGCTGCCCAGAGTGGGAGCAACAGCCTTTAAGCTATTCATCCTGCTGAGTGTTCCACATTGCTTCAAGTACTTACTAGCCAACTCTGTGGCAGTACACAGTGGACATACCGTAGTGCTGGTGGTCTCAAATCATCCCTTTTAATGATGACCAGTGATACCCCCTGGCCAGCTGAAGTCTCTGCTGACTGCCATGCAGTTACACAGTACTTCTGTTAGTCTGTTTTCTTATCACTGTTGACTAAACTCTTCTGGGAGCTGAACCACTGGAACCATGTGGGCCATAGCTGTCCCCAACTTGAATAGCCTTATGAGCCGTAGGTTGCTGACTCCTAGACCGCAGGAACCTTTTACTCTACCCCACTTCCACCCCTAAATGAATTTCTTTTTGGATCTACATATAAATGGGGCTTCTCTGATGGCTTAGCGGGCTAAGAATCCACCTGCAATGCCTGAAAAATCCCATAGACAGAGGAGTCACAAAGAGTCAGACATGACTGAACAACTAAGCATACATGCACACACATATATTTATCTTCATCACAATTTTCAGCACTTTGAACCTTCTCCCATGTTACTTTATAATATCCCTTCTACTTGGCTGTATGCTTTATAAAGGCAGGAAACCTATCTTATCCACAGTTTTTTGTTTACACAGTGAACAGTGGTTGAATAAATACTTGTTGAATGAATGAATAAATTGAAATTTATTCTGAAATTGTTTTAAAGCCAACTTATTTGTCAGATAGATCATACTTGGTTTGTTAGTCTCTGGTTCAGTTGTCTATCAATGCAGTCCTGCAGGAATTAGCCTTTCCTTCCCCCCGCCCCACATTTTATCCAACCATTTTTCTGTCTGAATTATTCTAGATATTATGCTGTCTTAGAGAGAATTGTGTTAGATCAGCATTTCTCAAACTTTAATGTACCTGCAGTTCACCTGGGGATCCTGTTAAAATACAGATTCTGATTCAGTAGGTTTGGGGTGAGGCCAGAGAGCCTCTCTGCATTTCTATTAAAAATCTTCAAGGTGATGCCAGTAGCACTGGTAGGGCAGGATGGGGAAGGGGCAAGCACACTTTGAATAGCAGGGTTTTAGATGATCCATAATGCTCCCCAAGTATAGACTGTTAAATTTGTCTTCATGAGAGAAATGCCAAGCTCTAGTTTAGTTATTTATAAAAGATGATGATTTAAAAATAATGGAGACTTGAAAGAGTTGGGGAATTACTGTTCTTATATTTCCATTATAACTGATTTGCTCCTCCCTTTCCAATGTCATGCTATAAATAGACACCCTTTATACAGGCAAGAAAATTATATATTAGACAATCCTAAGTTGTGAGTGTGATTATTTGTGTGTAGAGGGGACCTCAGTCTTTGGTGTGTGTACAGCCTAAAGAAATGGGAAGATTAGGCTGGACAAGAATGGCGTGTGGCTGGAGAAAAGTAGTAGGCAGAGGGAGCCAGTCTGGCCTTGTTCTGACCCTGGCTGGCAAATCTTTTCTCCTCCCCTTACTTCAGTTTCTTGGTCCAAAAAAAAAAAAAAAACTTGGGAGGGGGAGGCGGGTGGCTACATGGTTTCCAAGCTTCTTTTCCAAGCTTTGAAAATCTATGATGTGAAGGTGGTAATTTGCAAATCTATTTCTGTGTTATTTGGCATCTTTAAGAAAACTCATATAAAAAGTAGAATTTATAAGACTGATCAATGTAGTGGTGATTTTTCTTCTGCCAGAGAATTCTTAGAGCCATTACTTGAGTGGACTGGTGTAAGGAAGATTGAGAATGTGAATTAATGACACATTAGAAATTTGGGTCAAGAAATCCTTTGAATTAGAGTTCCAGTCTCATTTGGTGGGAAAATTTTCACTTTCCAAAAATTTGCTTTTTACCAGCTGTTTAGGAGCCCAACTATTGTGACAAATAAGGCAGCCTCATATATCATCAGTGAAGCTGGTATAAAAAGCAAGTGTTAAATTTGAGGTTACAAAAATCACATCAATAATTTAGAGTTCTCACTTTAAAAAAAACATTATTTGGGATTTAAACATATAAATTAGCTGTGGAAATAAAGTTCATTATATCACCTCATCTGGTCTTGTTTTATTTCATTAACTGGTTCTTAAAAACCTTTGTGAGCTGAGTTGCAGCTGAAGAGGTTGGAGACCATTTTTCCTTGGGCCCTTGCCTCACTCCTGAGTGTTGGTAAGAGTAGAGAACTAAGACTTGACACAGCTGTAAAAACAGACAGCGCCTTTGGCCTCAGCACTTTCTCCTGGTGCAGGCAGATTTCAGATGTAAATTTCACTTTCTGCCTTTCCTACTAATGAAGTAAGTTTCTTTTGCTGGGTTTGCAGCCAGGTGTGTCCAGTCTTGTGGCTAACCGGGGCGCTTTACTTAATTTTTCCATTTGTGACATTTCAACCAAACTTAAAAAACAAACATAAAAATTAGCTCAAGGCAGTGGCTCAAAGTGTTAATGGTAACCTTAGGCTGGCTAAACGACTTCCTCTCAGTTCTGCCCTGCCAGACATCTCCACCTTGTGGCTTACAATGAGCAGGTTTAAGCTTTCCAAACTGTGGAGGCAAGGTGAAGGAGGTGGGGATGGGCTTTAGTTAACTAGTTGCACATTTATCTCTATCAGCGGCCCCTGGCATGACAGTTGCCTCAGCAACATTTCTTGCTCAGGACAAGAAACCTTGCTGAGGACAATTGCCTCAGGTGATTTCTTGCTAGTAGCCTTCCGGGTTCAGGATGAACCTCCTGTCACCACAGTCTCCTGCTCCTCGCTCTAGCAGAGCCGCTTGATGGGGGATGGTGTAGAGGGCCCAGAGGAGGTAGAGGAGCTGTGGGCTGAACTGGACTCCTTTGTAAAATTCTACTTTGCTTTTCAGAACCAGCATTTTGCTTTGCAAGGTCCTCTGTGATCATACTCCAGGCTACCTTTCCAAACTCATTTCCCCTAGCTCTTCTTGAGCCTTAAATATGAGAAACCTCTAGCACGTGTGCCTGGCACACAGTAAGCACGCAGTGAACATCACATTCCATCGTTGCCGCACATACTTTTCACTGCAGCCAAGCTGAATGTCTTGCTCTTCCTGTGTTTTGTCTTTGCTCACGCGGTACTAGTATACTAGATTGCCCTGACATGCCAGCCTCAATTCCTCCACATCCCTCCACTTCAAATTGGAAGCCAATCCTGGTTTCCTCTAGCTGTAAGTACTTTTTAAATTTACCTATACCCTTCATTGGAAAAGACCCTGATGCTGGGAAAGGTTGAGGGCAGGAAGAGAAGGGAGCGACTGAGGACGAGATGGTTGGATGGCATCACCGACTCAATGGACATGGGTTTGAGCAGACTCTGGGAGATGGTGAAGGATAGGGAAGCTTGGAGTGCTGCAGCCCATGGCGTTGCAGAGAGTCGGACACGACTGAACAACAACATACCCTTCTTCTGGCTCTTAACTGCTTCTGTTTTGCATCACTGTCATTTGTGTATATTGACCACCTTCTGGGTGAATTCCTGGGGGTGGGATTACATGTATCTCTCTTTGTACTTTCCAAAGTGCTAGTCATTGCTCCTCGGCTGAATGTATGCCTTCTTCTGTTGAAAGAAGACGGTTCTGAAAGCCCATTATAAGTGTTGGAAAAAGTGGAGTGGGGAGGTATCCTTTTTATTCTGAGAATATTTATTTACTCATTAGTCTTAAATGTGGGAAGAAAAATAAATGAGAAATTATCTCCATTTTCAGTTTTCCTTTTTCTTTGTTTATGCTTTCTCAACCTTCTAGTGGAATTATTTGATTGGAAAAAAAAAAAAAAACAGTTTATACACAAAGTACTTTATGTCTCTAAACCAGCAAAGGTTTTGAGTCTATAAAAGGTAGTAAAATTACTTTAGTTTTTCTGGAAATTTCCTCCCAGGCCTCTATATTTCCATTGCCATGTCCTCCCTCCCCCCACAAAAATCATTCAACTCCTCTGTTTTACCATGAGGTAAAAAAGTTTGCTATACTTTGCCTCTCTCTAGGTCAGAGTTAAAGCTCACTGCCAAAGGTATTGTTTAAAAGGCAAGGACCACTTTAAGGATGTAGTTTTTTGTGGCCAATAATATGAATGGTTGAGTGTAAATACAGAGCAGTCTGCTGGGCTCAAAGCCTTTAAAATAAGAATACATGTTTGTTTTCCAGTATCAATCGTTCTTTTGAATGTTTTTTAAATGCCCTGAGCAGTTGGAATGGATACTTAGTTATTAGGGGAGGGAAGGCTAAATTCTTAGAAGGCAGAGCAATTCTATTTTGGAATTGGTTCATGAGTTTAAGCAGGGACCAACTGAAGATGTACCTCTAGTGGATAAGTTCCTTTCTCAACACAGGTTTCTTATCCTTAGGCCTTAATAGGTAGCAAGAGTGCATAGAGTATGTACCTTAGGTGTGTTTTTTAACATTTATTTGGCCTCATTGGGTCTCGGTTGCAGCACATAGGATCTAGTTCCCTGACCAGGGGTTGAAACCGAGACCCCTGTATTGGGAATGCAGAGTCTTAGCCACTGGACCACCAGGGACATCCCTGTAGGTAGTTTTCTAACTGATTGGATGCCTGGGTGTATACACCCAGGATGCTTGTGTAATGGCTCAGGTACCTGACCTTCTGAGTGACATACTGGATTCACTCCACTTCAGGGAGGGTCCTTGAAAGAAGTTATAAACCTTTCTGTATTTGAAATGATAAATAGTGAGTTTCCTGAGGTCTAATTCCTACTTGTTTGCCTTTGTATTTCTACAGTGGTTCAATGGAGCTTTGTCTTTAGTAGGCATTCAGTAGGTGTTTCTTGACTAAATAAATGAGTCAATGAATTTGATATCTACTCTTTTATCTTCAGTTTACCTCCTGAAATTTCTGTAGAAGAAAAGTGACCTAATACCATTTTTCAAAGCCCTGGCTAACTCAGTGCACTGACAGAGTCCTGCCTTTCCCTAATACCTTCTTAAGTACTCCTCATGCTAAGTACTCCCAATTCAGCTTATCATTTCAGAACTGTTTACATCTCCAACCTATCACTTTTTTTTTTTTTGGCCTACACTGTCTTTTGTACCATAGTTATAAAACTGCTTAGAGCCATGTTTGTAGGCACAGCTAAAGCCATTTTCCATACCTCTCTTTCAGGGGTCGCTAATGCTGTTAGTTGGGTTTCCCTGGTAGCTCAGCTGGTAAAGAATCTGCCTGCAAAGCAGGAGACCCTGGTTGGATTCCTGGGTCAGGAAGATCCCCTGGAGAAGGGAATGGCTACCCACTCCAGTATTCTGGCCTGGAGAATTCCATGGAGAGGAACCTGGCAGTCTGCCTGTTCTTCCTGTGTTTCTTGTCTCACTTCTGATGTCATCACCACCAATCCAGTCCCCCAAGCTAGAATTCTTAGAGTTGTCCTCAACTCCTGCCTTATCCTCTGCATCCAGTTGTCTTGTCACTTTTCTGCCTAAAATACCTCTGGATTTTATCCTCTCTTCTGTTCTATTGCTTCATGTCAGTCCTCATCATCTCTTCTTTATTGGGCATGGCCTCCTATCTATTAATAGTTCCTGGACTTTCCTCCTCTCATGAACCCTGCAGTCATATAAGCTGCCAGAGATGTTTCTAAATCCCACATCTGATCATATCCCTCCTCTGTCTAGAAATCTCTGAGGGACAAAGTTCAAACTTCTTAGCAGTGACATATAGAACCCTTTGTAGTTATATTGGAGGATGTTCTTGTTCTTCGAAGATACCTGCTGAAGTATTTAGGGGTGAAATGTTTTAATATCGTCAAATGACTTAGCAAAAGAAGAAAGGATATGTGTGTATGGATAAAGGTCAAGCAAATGTCACAGAATAGTAAAAACTGTGAATCTAAAGTTCATGCAAGTTTTTGTTGTATTACTCTACACCTTTAAAAAAAATAAGTTTGAAACTTTTCCAAGTGAAAAATTGGAGGAGGGGCCCTCACATTCTGTCTCTAGCCCACCTTTCTAGTTTAATTTCCAGCAAACTTCTCCTACATGCAAATGATCATGATTGAGCATGTGCACAAACACACTGAAACACATGTTCTACTCATGCCGTAGTTTCACTGGTGCTATAATATTCTGTGTTCCTTTATGCTTTCATTCACACGCTTACCTCTGTCTGAAGTGGTTGGAACCCTGTCTCCTCTGCTCATGGCACTCTAAGACACAGCTGGATAGTACCTCTTCCAAGAAGCTTTTCCCAGCAACCCCCAGTAATACTAGTATACTTGCCACTCCCTTATCTGTATTCCTCCAGCACTTTGCACAGACTTCTGAAATAGGGCTTGTCATTGCCGTACTATAATTATGGGTTGTGTAGGTCACACCGATTATACGGAATGAGGATCCCAGGATCCCTAGTGCCTCACACAGAGTGCCTAACGTAGTTACTCTTCAGATACTTGTTGGGTGTATGAGGTTGCTTCTGTTATTAATCCCTGGCCACTACTATCTCCCAAATACTGACTTAAAGATCACTTATTGTACCTGGATTCTGTTTCTCTGACCCATCCTCCACCCGCCACCCCACCCCCCCACCCCCCCCACCCAACCAAAGGTTCATGTTTCACTCTTTGCCCAGACTCATAGATTCTCTGGCTCTCTCATCATTTATACTTTTATTTATTTATTTATTTTCATTTATTTTTATTAGTTGGAGGCTAATTACTTTACAGTATTGTAGTGGTTTTTGCCATACATTGACATGAATCAGCCATGGATTTACATGTGTTCCCCATCCCGATCCCCCCTCCCGCCTCCCTCATTTATACTTTTAATCCACTTTATAGGATAGATGAACCTTAGATCATTAGACTTGGAGCCTCAGAGATTCTCTTGGTCTGAAGGTGTTCAAGTGTGGGTATTTTGGAAAACTTCTCCAGAAGATTTCTGATGCTCATATCAGGTTAAGGACTATAGATTTGTTCCCATCCTCTCACTTCTGTGGTGAGGAAATGAAGTTCCAAAGTTCCAAAGAAGTTCATTGATTTGCCCAAGGTCACGCAGCTAGCAGACAGCAAAATGAGGGTCAAAACTAGGGTATGCTGATTCCAAGTCCAGTGTCTGCCTTACTATATGATGACACCTCTGGGGGCGGGGGGGGGGCGGGCAGGGGGAGGTGGAAATCAACTTCAAGGGAGGGTCCTTCTCACCTGTCTTATCACCAGAGACTTCTAAAGAACAAGAGGACAGCTTTCCTTGAATCCAGAAGTGTTCTGTTTCTCTGGTGCAGTCCCACGCCTGAGGCCCCTTTATTCAGAATTTCTAATCCAATACAGCAGGTTTCCTACTCCACAGGACTGACAGAGATTAAGGGAGAAAAAAAAAAAAGATGAGAATGCGAACAATGTTCTGAATTTGTTTCTTTTTCCAGTGTTTAGAGCCTGAATGTCTCCACATAGTCTGAATTTGCCTTAGTTGATTTTACAATTATTTTTCAGAGACTCCTTGGTTATTTCTTTCTTTTTTTTTTTTTTTAAAGACTAGAGGAACACCGTGCTTGGAGAGGCTGGGCTGGGAAACTAACAAAGGCAGTATTATACTGTGCATGGCAGAGCCAATAAATGAATTCAGGAGACACCTAGATGTGTTTCTAGAGGAGGGCATGGGGGGAGGGGCCTGGTGCAAAGGCAGAAAGGTGGGATTAAGATAAATTAAAATGGGGCCAGCATGTTGGATCAGGGGACAGCCTCTTCCTGTTCCCACCATCGCTTAAGATTTTTCATTCTGCTTCATTTGAAAGTTAAAAGTAGTCTGGACCATATAACCTCATACTCTCCTGTCCCCCACTGTCCTGTTTAGGAAAAGAACTTAGTCTAAAGGCTATTTCAGCCTGATACAGCTATGTTTATTACTGGAGTGCTACATCTACAGGACATTCCTGTGGAATCTTAGACTGTTAAAACTGGAAAAGAACCTTGAAATAATCTAATCCAGGGATTCTCAAAGTGGCCTCCAGACCAGCAGCCTCAGCACCACTTAGGAACTTGTTATAAATGCATGGTTAGGGCTCCACTCTGGATCTGCTGAGCCAGACACTCTGGAGGCAGGGCCCAGCAATCTGTATTTTAAACTTTTAATTTTGTATTGGGGTAGAGCGGATTGACAATGTTGTGATAGTTTCGGGTGAACAGCGAAGGAACTCAACCATACATATACATGTGTCCGTTCTCCTCTGAACTCCCCTCCAGGCTGCCACATAACATTGAGCAGAGTTCCCTGTGCTATACAGTAGGATCTTGTTGGTTATCCATTTTAAATATAGCAGTGTGTACATGTCCATCCCAAACTCCCTAATCCCTTTCCTCCATCCTTCTCCCCGCCCCCACCCCTCCCTCCACCCAGCAACCATAAGTTCGTTCTCTTAAGTGTGTGAATCTCTAAGCAATCAATATTTTAACCAACCCTCCAGTCTGAGGGCTACTGCTCAAGTCTGATCCTGTCGTTTAAGTGGTGGAGAAACTGGCTCTGGGAGAGCTGATTAAGCTTGAGTTAGAAACCAGCGGAAGAACAGAACTTAGGTCTTCTGATGGCCAGCTGTTATTCCTGTCCCTGTGAAGAGGAGCGGGATCTGGACATGGACTAGTGACATGTGAAAGTGGAGGGTTTCAGCTAATGCAGACAGAGTTCCCCAATAGTAATAGCTAATGTTTACTGAGCACTTTCTCTTAGCTGTGCATTTTTTTAAGCACCATTTCAATTTATGTTTACAACAGTCTTAGCTATGAGATCCTACATTTTACAGATGAAGAAACTAAGGATCAGAGAAGTTAGCATTAATATATCAGTTCCCTATAGCTCCTGTAAGAACTTAACCACAGATTGGTGGCTTAAAACAGTAGAGCTTTGTTCTCTCTTAGTTCTGGAGGCTAGAAATCATTTTCAGTAGGCTGAAATCAAGACCTCACAGGGCTGTGCTCAAGGGAAGAATCTGTTCTTTGCCCCTTTGAGCTTTTTGGTAACTGCTGGCACTCCTTGGCTTGCAGCCACTTCACTCTGATCTCTGCCTCTGTGGTCACATTGCATTCTTCTCTTCTGTCTGGGTTTAAGCACCCTCTTCCTCGCTCTCATAAAGGTGCATGTGATTGCACTTAGGCCCACCTGGCTAATCCAGACTGATCTTCTCATCTGAAGACCCTTAATCTAATCACAGCTGCAAAGTCCTTTTTTGCCATATAAGGTAACATTCACAGGTTCTAGGAATTAGGATGTAGCTATCTTTTAGGAGACTAGTATTCAGCCTACTGGTTAGGTGACTTAACCAGACTTACACAGTACATATAAGAGCCTGGATTGGAACCCAAGCCTGCCAGACTCTAGAGCCCATGCTCTTAATCATTACTCTGTACTGCCTAAAAAGGTCACTGCTAAAAACTATGGTTCTAGCATTAGCTTTAGACTTTTTAAATGTTTCCTTCTTCCCCAAACTTGCATAATATTATTTGTCACATAACTCTGAACCTCTGCGTCCTTAAGCAGCTTTGGTCCTGACTCCTTCAGTTAAATTACTAGAGGGCAGAGCTAGTATTCCACAACACCCCCTCCCACCCCGCATTTAAAAAAATGGAGATGATATAATAATTCATATATCATAAAATTCACCATTTTGAATGTGTTTTTTAGTAAATTCACAATGTTAAGCAACCATCACCACTGTCTAGGTCAGGACATTTTCATCACTTCAAAAAGAAACCCTGTGCCTGTTAGCAGTTACTCGCCTTTTCTCAGCCCTTGGCAACCACTGTTTTCTGTCTCTATGGACTGACCTATTCTAGGCATTCCATATAAATGAAATCATATAATATGTGATCTTTTGTGTCTAGTGTCTTTTACTTAGCATAATATTTCAACGGTTCATCCATGTTGTAGCATGTTTCAGTACTTCATTAATTTTTATGGATAATCTATTGTATGGATATACCACATTTTATTATCCAGTCATCAGTTGATTGACATTTGGGCTGTTCCCACTTTTGGCTTATTTAAATAATGCTGCTGTGAACATTCATATACAAGTCTTTATCTGAACATATGTTTTCAGTTCACTTGGGTATATACCTAAGAGTGGAATTGCTGGGTCATACGGTATGCTATGTTTAGCTTTTTGAGCAACTCAGGTATTGTATTTCATATCAAGTTATTTGAGTTCCTAGAGTGACATTGTTCATTTGTTCATAATGAAGTAATATTCTCAAAATCTGTAATCTTAATCATATTTCTCATCTAATTGCCAAATAAACGTTTATACCTATAGTTTTTGACCGTAAAGAGAAAGGATGGTGTGGTATAATGGAAGGAGTTCTGGCCTGCCCAGCTAGTCTCTGGGTGAGCTTGAGTACGTCAGATCACCTCACCTCTCTGGGGAGGAGGGCTAGATGGTTTCTAAATTCTCTTCCAGACTTAACATTTGCAACTCTGTGAAAGTCTGAAAAGCTAGCCTTGTGTTAAATCCCAGAGCTTATGTTCTGTTTTTTCAGCAGTTCATCATTCTCTGTCTGATTTCTGTTCCCAGACACAAACAAAGTTTTACCCATCCATCCATCCATTTTATTGTGGTCTGCTAGCTTCCAGGTACTATGCTAGGCACTGGAGATACAACGATGACAAAGATACTGTCCCTGACTCCCCAGTCTAGTAGGAGAAGACAAACATACAAACAGGTGATTACAATGTTAAGAGATGATGATATTTTAAAATTGCTCTGCCCAGAGTAGAAAGGTTTGGGTAGATGACATTTGCATTGTATTTTTTTGGATGAGTGTTTGCTAGACAAGAACATTTTGGTTAGAGCAATGGTATAGGTAAAGGCAGAGTGATGTGAGAGGACAAGAGCATGTTTGCCTTTGTTAGATGGCTTTTTTCCTTCTTTTCGTGCAGTGGTGAAAACAGACTGTTCAGACTAGCTCTGTTTTGAGATCATTCTGTGTGTCCAATATCCACAGACTCATCAACTCAATGGCCTGCAGAAGAACATATTTTGTCTAGGTCCTGACCACCTATAGGTCTTCTTCCCTTTTTTCTAAGAGCACTTCAGACTTAATTTATGAGTCAGGAGATTCACTGAGTGGGTAAGGAACTTTGATCAAGATTTGGGTTTTCTCCATCGTGCCAGCTTAGTTTGCTCTTGAAAATGCCCTTTCATCCCCCTAAGGGTTTTAGCTACATAAAAATATTAGGAGCATAAAATTTTACAATATGATCAGCATAGCACAAACTAAATTTCTCACCTTTGACTGGAAACATATATATGGAAGGCTTTGTGTTTTAAGCTGCCCCCTTCCCAGCCTCCTAGCCTTCAGGAGAGGTCATTGTACAGCTCTTTCCATGGTCACTGTTCTCTTCCTTTTTACTGGAGGGCAAAACTAGGGCAGAGAAATAATTTTTATTCACTTCTGAAAGGTTACAGTAATAAAGAAACTCTTGTTAACATCAGAGAACGTTGCAGCCAAGAGTTTTCACAGTCTGGCATTGTTTATTTTACATGTAATTTGGAACCTTCTGCACTCTTAAAATATTGGCACAAAAATGTTTTAACTGTTGAAGTGCTTCATTGCATGCAGCAGTGGTGTGGCGTCAGAGCGGCAGCTGGACTCTGGAGAGCCGTTTGCCCCGTTCCTGTTGGAAAGAGAAATGGTGTAAGCATGTGTGTGTGTGTGCAGATACACATTCACTTGTGTATATATGAGCCTCTCTGCATTGAGAATTAAGAACTTTGTCTGCCCTGATGAACTTCTGTGCCTCCCTTTATTTAACAATGAGAAGGGTGTAACAATCCCGCTTTCCTGTTGCCGTGGCTGCCAGAAAGTATAGCACTTCCCTTATTTGGATATTTTGATATTATTGTTCATTATCCCCTTTATCTCACACATACTTTGTTACTTAACTCTTTTCTTTTACTTTTATCCATCAAAGGATTTTTGTTGTTGTTGTCTTGTTAGGTTGAAATTAAGATTTGAAAATAACTGCAGAAGGATCCCACATATGAGATGGGAAGACTGCTAGGGTTGTGACTGGGCTTCCTGAGGTCCAGGTCCAGCTTTACTCCCAGAGTTTGAAGGACCTTCTTCTTTCCCCCTTCTGCTTTGTGCCCTGGGGGCTTAAAATAGAGCTATATATTAGCCTGGCCCTTGCTAAGACTCAGGGGTTCCCCAGGGCTGCTGATGCTCTTTGTAACCTGTCTGGGCTGAGTACAGCAACCTGCTATCCCTAAGCTTTTCTTCCTCCAAATCTGACACCTTGTTCCTTGGCCTCCACATTGGAGCCTTGGCAGAAGAGGCAGAGGTTACCCCCACCAGGTGAGCTCTGCCGAGCTGTCTCCAGGCCAGGCCCTTCTCCATGGACCTCCAGCAGGGGGCTCCTTCTCCAGTAGGAGTTCCACTCCAGCTCTGAGAAAAGGATGCTCCGCTGGCATGCGTACCACAACCACCATGCCCTGCTCCCACAGGCTGTAGACTTCCTGTCACAGCCAGCCAGGGATCCCACACCCTCTAGCCCAGATCAGCTTTCAGTGCCCACCAACAGAAGACGAAGTGCTCAGGACCTTGCAGTCCTTCTTGGTTCAGTGAGCTCTTTTCTCTTTTGGAAAACACTGCCTTTGGCTTCTTGATCCACAAGTGCAGTCCCTATGATGGAGAATCCAGAGGAGTACATTCATGTGCAATTTCGGGCAGAGGAAACAGGTCTTTTCCTAACAACCTAGTGAGGGCCTCTGTGTCCTGCTCTCCACCTCTAAGGTATGGGGGCTTTGTGCTTAACTGTCCAGAAACCATTTTCCCAAGCAGTTACCTCCCATCACATGGGCTTTGGAGCCAGACAGACGTGGGTGCTAATTCCTGCTCAGCCATAGCGTGGCCTTGAGACCCTGGGAAAGTCTCTTTACCTTGCATTTCTTTCTCTGTACACCACACAGTGTGTGATTTAAACAATATGATCTTGTAAAGACTTAGCACAGTACGTGGCACATTTTAATCACTTGATAGGATAAAGGCACTGTGTTCGGACCTTTTCTACAGCACCTGGCATGGGCTGCCTTATTTCATGAGGATTTGTGTACATACCTGTCATGCCCCACTGGATTCTGATTGCTGGAGGATAGAGATCGTATCTTTTGTCTTTCTCGCACGTTTGCCTGGCTTGGGTCACGGGCATAGCAGATACTCAGTCACTGCTAGCTGAATCTATTAGGATGACTTGAACAGACAGGGCCGGCATGATTGTTTTAGTTTCTTTATCTGAACCTGGGGAAATAGTAACCCCTTATTTTGGAGCCTTTGAAGACAATTTAAAATGATATGTGTGAAGTGTTTGGAGTCCTTTGAAAGGAAGGTAGTGGGGAAATTAATGGTGTTTTTGCTGTTCTTGGGAAAGCCTTTTGTGGTTCCCAGCGAATAAATTACTTGGAGTGAGTTTTCTAACACCTCCTATTCTGCTGTGTTCACTGAGCAGAATTATTTTCTTTTAAAAAATAAAAAAAATAATAACTGTCTGCTGCAATGCTTTTTTGCTGTAACTTATAAAGATATATAATTTTGGTTTTGGACTTTTGACCCCTTTCTGCTCCCAGGGGAGAAATTTCTATCAGAATAATAAAAGGTGTAAACTGTGTGTGTTGCCCTTTTTCTGGGCCTGGGGTAGTTCAGCCTCTGGGGTTAAGAATCAGCGGGGCTTGTGGTTTGTACCTGGTTACAGGGCAAGTAGGAGACTATTCCCATTAAGAGCTCAGTGGTATTCTAAGTGTCTCCCCCACTTCCATTCCTTTGCATCCTGTGCCCTTTTGCTAAAATTCTTCAGTTTTCACATGAACTCTTGTTTTTTAGATATTGTGAGCACATTTCTTTATGGCTGTACCTCTTCTCTTTCAAAGACAGAAGATGTTTATCATCGGCTCTGCTTTAGGTCCCCAGCTGAGTTGCTTGGCAGAGAGGATCCTCTCTCTAGAGGAAACAGGTTGGGAGAGAGGAAAAACCATTCATTAGTCTTGGAGCTAGAAGAGCAGGGAACTAAACTTGGTTCTACCATTAGCAGATGCAGAGCTTGGACCAGGATATTTCTTTTCTTTTTTTTTGTAATACTTATTTTATTTACTTATTTGGCTGCACCAGGTCTTAGTTGCAGTATGCAGGATATTGGTTGTGGCATGTGAATTAGTTGTGGTGTGTGGGATCTAGTTCCCTAACCAAGGATCGAACCTGGGCCCATTGCATTGGGAGTGCAGAGTCTTATTAACCACTGAACCACTAGCAAGAGTCCCTGGACCAAATCATTTCTAAAGATATTTCCAGCTTGGGGGAAAAAAATCTGTGAGATAAGAATTTTCCAACCCAGGGGAGAATTTACAAGAATGAACAGTAGTTTGCTACAATTCCCGTGTGTTCCCTAAGCCTCTCTTGCCCTGTAACCCTGGAAGAACTGGCCCTGTTCTTAATAGCCTCAACTCAAAGGCTCATGAGAGACCAGTGTGGTTTGAGAACAAATGTGGGTTTCAGACATGCTAAAGTTGTCTGGTCTGAAGGAGTGGGTAAATGTGGATGTCAGAAGACTCCCACTTGGCAGTGACCACCCCTCCCCGCACCAGGAACTGTGTAAAGGAAGTCCAGACTGCTCTAGCTGGGGGCAGGAAGCCCCAGTCAGGGCTTGCCCTAGCTGATCAGCTTTGCAAAGCAGTCAGTGATTATATTTTTTGCAGGTTCAGTGACTGGCAATCCCCCAGATGCTTGACAACCACAGGGATAATCCTAATTCAACCTTTTCCAGTTGAGGATACTTAGTCCTGGCCAGGAAAACGGCTTGTTCAGTGTCACATATTAGTAGCAGGGCAGAGATTAAAACTCACTGCCGATTCCCTCGGTTGCTCTTTTCATTACATCATCCTGTCACCTTTGCCATCATCCTGCTACCTTTACCATCCCTAGAACTACCATACACACCCTCCATTTTTGTCTTCCTATCTTACAGACCTCAGTGGTTATTCTTTTAAGGTCAGTGTTCCTGTGTCCGTTGCAGTGCCTCGCACGTGGTAGGCCTTTATCAGATGTTAGTGAACGAACTCACCCCAGTCTTCCTAACTCATTAACTGACCCTGGATTGTTAATGGATGCTAAAACGGTGGTGTTTTACTGGGCCCCAGGACTTCCTGTGCGCGCGTCTTCTGGAGGAGCGGTGGCAGTAGCACTGGGGAGGGAGCTCTTGGGTCAGGCAAGTTGATGGTGCCCCTCACTCCATGTCTTTCCACAGAGTAGGTGGCCATCTGCTCTTTTCTCCTGTGAGTTTAAGCCTTCACTGGGCACTGCCAGAGGGCACTGGCTCTGCTAAGATGGGGGTACCTATGTGAGAACAGTTCTGGAAGCCAAGAGGTCAGACCCCAGGGTACATGAGAGCTATACATTGATTGTAGCTGCTCTGGATGTGCTGTGAGTATTTCTGGATCCTTTGTAGAGACACCTGGTAATATAATACTGCTCTTCTTGATTGCTTCCCTAAAGTGCTGGCTGAATGGTCCTGTGGGGTTGGTTAGAGCTGAAGGGGCCCAGCTGGAAATCAGGGACTTCTTTCTCCATGTCGATTGCAATCTGTTGACTGATTTTGAATGTTCGAGATATGTGCCACAACCAGGACATCTGCTCAAAGGAGCAGGAAGAACTACAAGGAGTGCTTCTTTAAAACAACCACTAGGCAGACTTCAGTTGCCTTACACTCACCTAAATTCGCTGTCGGCAGCTTCACTGGTTTCCCCGCCTCTTGACTCTCTTCATCTCAGATCCATCCTGCAAATCATTTAACAGCCTAGTTCATCTTCCTAAACACTACTTATGTCGAATACTCATCACACAGCAACACCCAGTGGCTCCACAGTGCCTGCTAGATGTGCACCGTACCCCTCAACCTGTCTTCAGGCTCCTTGTGATTTACCATCATTTTTCTATCTTTCCTGCCTGCCCCACTTTTCTTCTCCTGAAATCTTTCCTAACTCATCAAGATTTACATTTGTGTCTTATTCTACCATTGTGATTATAAATTTCTTTTCCTTTCTTTTTTAAGTTTACTTATTTATTTGTTTTTGGCTTCACTGGGTCTTCATCGTTGTGTGGGCTTCTTATTGCTATGGCTTCTCTTGTTGTAGAGCATGGGTTCTAGGCTGTGTAGGGCTCCAGTAGTTGTGGCCCATGGGCTTAATTGCTCCGGGGCCTGTGGGATCTTCCTGGACCAGGGAAGAGCCATGTCCCCTGTGTTGGCAGGCAGATTCTTAACCACTGGACCACCTGGGAAGCCCTATAAAATTTTTAAGTACAAGGATCACGGGCATCCTTAAGTAACCTCCTTAGTGCCCAGCGCAGAGCATGGCACATTGTAAGTACACAGGAAATGCTTCTTGATTTGATTTAATTTAACAAGTGCTTTTGTTGCATGGTAAGGGGCTTCGAGGGGAAGAAAAGAATGAAGTAAAGATAATCCGTTTAAAAACTGACATGGGTATTGAGATATCTGTGCTAGGTAAAGTATATTCTGAATAACGTTTTCTTGATTTATTTTCCTCAGCTACTCACCTGACCCCCTCTCATCTGGCAGGGTTGTTGCAGAGCAGAGTGATACACATGGAGGCCTGGGGCTTCCCATTCTCCCTTCCAGATCCTCTGCACCATCAGGCGTTCACTCAGTGCCTGCTCTGTGTTGGGACCATGTGCCTTATCCTCCAGGAATTTACAATGGAGCCTCCATCAAACATCCCTGGTTCTGTCCTTGAGTAGTTCTTCACATCAGTGCTGGTCAGCTGTTAGCAATAGCAGGCTCCCACCCCATCCCCATATCTGTACACCACACATAGGCACTTCTCATCTTAGGGATCTTGAATGACAGGATTGGAGTAGTAGTACTAAATTACTATCTAGCATCCTGTGTGTTTTATTATGCTTATTGTGAGCCCTCCTCCCTTCCTAGAATGAAAGCTCCAGGAGTTCAGAAATCATGTCTCATTTATTGCTGTTGCCTCAACTCCTAGAACAGTGCTTGGAACGTGGTTAGCAAAAACATACATTTATTGAGTGATGAAGGTATTGTTGAATTTTTTTTCCCTTGAGGTCCAGCAACATTATTAATTTGTGTGGCTCTGTTAAGGATTGTTTTCACATAGTATTCATTTATCCACTCATTGATTTATTCACTCATTCATTAATTTGGTCTTTAACCACATGCTAATCCCTAAATGCTGTTGGTAGAGAGTATGTTATAGAGAAATGATCTTACAGAGTTTACAATCTAGTCTCTGCCAAGAAGAGAAATGAAGTTGAATCTTTCATAGGTTAATTTCCAAACTCAATAGATGAACAAGTAAGATAGAGTTCACCTGGTTTTTGTTTCATTATGTTTTGTTTTTGCCGCAGACTTTACCTAGAGAAGCTGGCCCACGGCAGGATGGCGCAGGAAACTAGGCAGCCCCCAGTGCCGAAGGGAGGGATGGAGACTGTCAGGCCTTGGGCTCGTGTGGCAGAGTGGGTCGGGTTTGTCACCTCCTTTCCAAGGCAGTGTCACGGAGGTTGAGAGCACTTGGGCTCAAATTCTACCCCTGCTATGTCCCTGGGCAAGGTCTTTTGTGTGCCTCAGTTTTCTCTCTGTAAAACAGGAGTAGCTGTCTTACCTGCCTCACCTTCCAGCACTGTGGAGGGTGAACGAGTCACCACATGGGAGACTCTCCGAACAGTGCCTGGGACTGAGATAGGTGTTTGATGCTATAAACTTTATTACTTAACTATTAAGCATTTTTTTTCTCATGCAATAATCTAAAAAGAAAAAAGAAAGGCAATTTTGCATAGTTTGAATGGAAAAACCGAGACTCAGAGATCTGTCTTTCCGAGTCACCCAGAGGGAAATGGAGCTCCTTGGGCCCAGAATTTATTTAGACTTCAGAGCATTTCTTAGGTTTAAGTGGGGCTTGATACTAGAGAGAGAGCATCTCTTTAACAGATAATAGCATTCCAGCATTTGTTTTTCCTTTATAAAATGCCCATCCTTTTAAGAATGTTGTATGGGAAAAAGAGGAAAAAAGAATTACCATAAGAGATGGGGTTGCAGAGCTCATAAGGCTAAGTGTCCTTCCATTGTCAGGGGGTATTTGGATATCATTCCTTGCCTCACCCTTGGATTCCTCATTACTTGAGCAGGATTAATCAGATCACTCCTCCTCAGAACCCAGGCTCAGATTCCCAGAATGCTCCTACAGGGTTCTATAAGCTACCAGCTGAATGGCACATCTGTTTTGAGTCTTAAAAAAATGTTGGACTAGGAGTCAGAACACCTTGTTTCTGTGAACATCTTGAGCGTTTATGAGCTGAGCGATAATTAGTGAGTCATCTGACCTCTCTGAGCCTTTGTTTCCTCATTTCTACAGCAGGGAACAACTTCTTTCTCAGATTACCACAGAGTCAGTATTTCAGAAGTTGTATGGTGCTGAACGGTAAGCAGTAAGGAAAAAACAGTGACAGACAAGCATTCTGTGATCCAAACAGAACAATGGAAATGTCCACTTTACTGTTTGGGGCTGTGGACTTTGGTCTGACCTCCTCTGCCCTGCTTGGGTCACCAGTTAACATGTATGATTCAGTTAATTAGGGCTGCCCGTCTTTTTCTCTCCCATTCCTGCAGAGAAGGAGAATTCATGACTGTTTGATAAAAGGGCTCGAAATCTCAATATCAGGAAGGGACTAGATTTTGGATCTTCTGAAAATCCACTGTGGTCTACGTAACATGATGTCTGTCTTGGAGTCGCTGAGTGGGAAAGGACTCTGGCTGGGGCCTGTGAGCTCAGTGTTGCCTCCAGGTCCTCTATTTGTTTAGATCCTCAGCACCCAGGGCAAGTGAAGAGTGCCCAGACTCTGTCAGCAAAGAGCTCTTGAACTTTTTAAGTATCCATTTTCAGCTGTTTGGCTTGTATGTCTATGCACTTGAGATGGCCAGCATTGATGGGGAACAAGCATCCTCTAGTTTTCCACTGTCTCCAGTCTGCCTAAATTTAATAGAAAAACATTAAAAAAGCTAAGTTGTGCCTGCAGCTTTTCTGCACTTACAAATGCAGTCATGAGGTTCAGGGGGCAATTGGGAGCCTGCAAGTGTCTCTGGAAACCTCCATGTATCCATATCTTCTTGCTGACTAAAATCAGACCTCATGGCTGCAGGTAGAATGCAGAGAATCCAGAGGAATGACAATCACTGACACGTAGTGAACAGATTAGTGGGAGAAAGGGGCCCGGGCTCCCCGGCCCTAGTGTGCTATACCGCTGCTCCATCGGAGACGCCTGCAGGCTCAAGCTAAATACACATCTTGCTCGTATTACATCTTGTCCAAGTAAGATTTTCCATTACCACAACATAAGAGACGTTGAGGGCACCGAGATCGCTGAAACCCTACAAGACTGGCTGTCTGTGCTTAGGGCCGCCAGGGTCAGCCAGTCGTCAGCATAGGATCGCAGGTAACGGCTTGCGTTGTTTTTCTCAGCTGGCACTCAGTGAGGTCTGCTTCTGTGCAAGTCTCACCTTCTGCTCTGCATTCACTTGATAATCAAATCCTGTTGATCTCGTTGGACTTTTTCCTCTTTATTCCTTTTGTCACTTAAATTAATTCAGTTTCTTACCAATTTCCACCTGAGCCATTGCAGCAGCCTCCTGGTATTCCTGCCTCCAATCCTTCCCCCAGGTATATGGTTTGTACTTGCCAGGTTACTTCTCAAAAACAAATCTATGCAGTGGCTTCCCTGGTGGTACAATGGTTAAGAATCTGCCTGCCAGCGCAGGGGACACTGTTTCGACCCCTGGTGCAGGAAGATCTCACATGCCTTGTGTGCCACAAGTACTGAGCCCACAAGCTGCAACTACTGAAGCCTGAGCACCTAGAGCCCATGTTCTGCAACAAGTGAAGCCGCTGCAGTGAGAAGCCCGTGCACCACAATGAAGGGTAGCCCCCAGTCCCCGCAGCTAGAGGAAGCCACACACAGCAACAAAGACGACCTGCAGCCAAAAATAAAAGTAAATTAATTAAAAAAACAAAAAGAACAAGGAAACCCCAGTCTATCCAATAGCACAGGGAACTATATTCAACATCTTGTAATAACATAAAATGGAAAAAGAATCTGAAAAAGACTTAAATATAATTATTCATATTTATATATGTATGAGTCACTTTGCTATACACCTGAAACTAATACAGCTTTGAAAATCAACTATACTTCAGTAAAACAACAATAACAACAGATCTCTCCATGTGGCTTCCCTGTGCTTAGACCTCTTCTTTGGCTTTTCCTTATGTGGCACTCAGGGCCATTTACAGTCAGACATAAACTGCCTTTCCAGCTCTGCCTTCTTCTTTCCATCATGAGCTCTTTGTTTTGGACTTTCCTCGAGGATGCTGTAGTTGTTCAGCTCTCTGTGACTTTACACGTGCTATTCTTTCTGTCTGAAAAGTACAGATCCCTCTTCATCCTTTAATACCCAGTGTAATAAATATTACTTCATCTCTGAAGCCTTTGAGCCCCCAGACTCACCATTGCCATTTTTAACCTACGGTATGCTCTTCCAGTCATTTGTTGTCACAGGTCTTTCACATGAGATTATGAATTTCTTGAGGACAGGTACTGGGATTTATTCATCTTATACACCCAGCATGCCTAAAATATGGTAGGCACTCAGTATATACTTATCAAACATGTTGAAGGCAATGAAGAATTCTGCATTCAGACAGCTTATGGTCTAGCAAGGAATATACATTGCTTCATGACACTACAGCTCAGAATTAAGAAATACCGTGAGAGGTTTTAATAAATACATATACATGGTTAAGTCACAGATTGAAATACTTGTGTGGGAAGAACCACTTATAATTGGAATTATCTTTTATTGTGGTGAAATACATATGTTATTTATCATTTTAACCACTCACAGGTATACAATTTAGTGGCATTAGATGCAGTCACAATGTTGGGTAACCGTCACCACTGTCTAGCTGCCAAATTTCTTCATCATTCCCAGTAAAAACTCCATGCCCATTAAGTAACTCCCCCATTTCCACTCTGCCTAGGTCGTGGTAACCTCTGTTCTACTTTCTGTCTCTCTGAATTTGCCTGTCTTGGGTACCTCCTATGGGGGAATGATACATTATTTGTCCTTCTGTGTCTGACTTATTTCACTAGGCATAATGTTTTCAAGGTTCATCCATATTATAGCATATATCAAATTTTTACTCCTTTTTATGGCTGAGTAATATTCCATTGTAGGTATATACCCTTTTTGTCTGTCCATTCATCTGTTGATAAACTGTTTCCATCTGTTGGCTAGTGTAAATTTTGTTGATATGAACATTGGTATACAAATATCTGTTGCAGTCTCAACTTTCAGTTCTTTTGGATATATAGTGAGGATTGGAATTACTGAGTCATAGGGTAGTTCTGTGTTTAACCTTTTGAGAAATCACCAAACTATTTTCCATAGCAGCTGTACCATTTTACATTCCTACCAGTAATGCATGAAAGTTCAAATTTTCTTGCATCCTCATCAGTGCTTGTTATTTTTTCTTTTTAAAAAATTATAGCCATCCTAGTAGGTGTAAATGGAATTATCCTTTGTTTATACTTCAGATAATTGCCTTGATAACTGGTTTTAACTTGCTTATTGGCCATTAGTGACCACTGAAAAATTAAACAGTTTTCACTTTTCCAAATCTTGTATTTAATGACAGAAAACCAATGTGTTAGCACTTGTTTGCAGAGCATAAGTCCTTTCTTCAATTTGGAAATATAAGCAGAAAAGCACTTCTTAGAAAGTTTCCGAATTACTCATCTGTAGCACTTGTGATAGAGCAGGTAGGGATCAAAGGTCTGTTAATGTTTAATCTGTTCACATCACAGAGTTAATTGGTTATTATCTTGTTAGCATGAGAAAGAAAAACTTCAGTTTTCTTACCGCCTGATGTTTTCTTACCCTGGTAACCACAAGATTCTTTCTCTGAATTTCAATCACAAACTCCTTTTTACTTCAAACTGCTTGTGTATGCATTTTGATTCCAAATCTAGAACTCTAGCAGATGGTAGTAATAGAACTAGAAGTGGTCTTGAAACTTGTTTCAGTGGAAGAGATTGCTTTGAGAGAGGTATGGAGTTTCAGAGGTGATGTGAAAACAGACTAAAAGAACAGGAGTTGGACGTCCTCAGGCTAGAGTAGAATTGTGTTTGAAAACCATGAAAGCAGCAGCAGCAGCATGTATCAAAGCTGTTCAACGCCTTCCCAAATCTTCGTACTTAGGAAATTTATCTTAAAATTGGTAAAGTGCCTGGGCATCAATAATATAAGAGGTAGTCATGACAGGAAATACTATATTGATTCATTTTACAGACATGTGCTGAGCAGTGTGGCCATCTTTGCCCTCAGGGAGCTTGCAGTCTAATGCAATGGATGGGTGCAGGGACAACTTGTAAACAGATTATTAAAATAATACAGTAGGTCTTACTGATAAAAATATTAACAGAAAACAGTGATTTTTTTCTACAAAGTGGGGACAGTAAACACCCCCTTTTTAGGATTATTGTGAAGATTAAAGAAATAATGCATACAAAGTTTTTAATACAGTTACTGGCACATGGCAAGCATTCAGCAAATGTTAGCTAATGTTGTTATTATGGGGAGGTTTTATTGAGTTGATGAATGACAGTATATCCATTGATTGCAAGCAACAGAGACCACAGCTAATTTAAACAAACAAAGGATTATTTGGGGCTAACTAAGGCTGACAGGATGACAACGTTCTAGGATCAGCAGCCTACTAGTTCATGGAGTGGGAGAGGAGTAGGACAGCCCCAGGGAAGGGATACAGAAAGAATGAATGATGTTCATTCAGGTAGTATGAGATACTTCCAAAATCTGCTGATCCATTGAGGCTGATGATATAAGCCATGAGGCCAACCCACAGAATAGCCTCTTGAGTATTTCTGTTGGCCATAGAATCGACTGTCCTGCCTTGTGACCAAGCCCAGTGTGATCATTCCTATCTGACATTCTTCATTGAAATTTATCTGGTTTCCTCATGTTTATTCTTAAGTACTGTAGCTAAAACAAAAGACTTGACTATTACAATAATAGAGGAAGGAAAACTTGCAGAGCTTTGTAGACTGCATTTCTTTTCTTCTATCACACTTCTCAGCTCATGATCAGGAATTTGCTCTGGGTCTTAATTATGACTCCATAGTCAGACCCTCCTTCATCCTGTTATTTTGTTCTAGATGTGCTACTGTGCATTTGACCTTGTTGAGTCTCGTCTTGTTTCTAAGATGATTTTTCAACACTACAGAGTCATTTCCATTTTACTTTTGTTTTCCAAAGTACTGAAATTAGCAATTGGAGCTTTTTGCTTATGTGATTCTCCATTTCCGATATGACTCATCAGATGCAGAAAGGTGTGACAACTGGAGAGAAGATGCTAGATTTAGGTACCAGCTGTCTGAGATAAAAGTTCCAGCCCTGACTGCTAACACACGAGCAGGGTGTGACTTTGGGGCAAGTTACTTAACATCTTTGAGCTTCTGTTTCCTTGTTTATAGACTCAGGACAACAATCAGGCTATGAGATCTTGGAGGGCAAGATTATTATGGTTGTAAGGCGCAAATAAGTTCATACACATGAAAACATTGTCAAATCAAATGTGATGTATGTTCATCCACTATCATAATTATGGGCAGTACAGAGAGGACCGCCCCCCCCAGCCGAATCGTTTCCTTTAGGATGTCATGCTATCAGTGTTGTTGTTAAAAGAGCCAGTCTTTGAAGCCAGTGTTGATACCTCTATCAGTATGCATGAGATGTGTTCAGAAACTTCAGAAATTAGAGATTATGGCTATTTCACTCTTACCTTGTATGTCTTGACGTGGAAGAAAATGAACTTGTCGTGATAGTTTGATCTTCCCAGGACCTTACTGTACCTCATCAGCTTCTTTTCAGGGTGATTACCGGCTTGTGGATGTGTTGGAATGCCTTGTCAAGAGAGTAAATGACCGTAATTTCCAGACTGTAACTTCCACAGACAGCCATCTCTTGCTTTGCTGTTTTCCAAGCCTGAGGGAAAGGTTACTTTGTAACCATTCAGAATTTAATATTGAGAAATTCACAGCTTTTTTAGAACATTATCAAGCTATACAGATCTTGAATGTTCAGATCCCAAGCAGTATAACTGGGACTTTCAAAACATACAAATAAATAATAAGGACAAATATTTTTAAAGGCATTTCAATGTAGCAAGCTTCTCTTGTGCATTCAACGTTTCAAATTATTTATTAAGATGAGATGTAAGGATTATCTCATGCCATGTTTAGGTTGGTTTTTCATCACAACTGGCACATGCTATACTCAAATGTTCACATTTTCTTTAAAAAAAAGGAAAAGAAATTGTCCATCTTTTATTATTTTTGCTTTTCTTCTTAGTATTAATACAGTTTTCCCTGGACCTACCGAATGCACACACAACACACAGAGTTTTATTTGTCGGGTTTTGTGATCATTGCTAAAATATCTTCAGTAGATCTTTCATTCATAATGCAAGTGAGTTACATGCACACGTGTATTTGATCTCTCCATGTGCCCTTCTGTTTTCACTGTTTCTGTGTATTTCACATAATATTGCACAGTGAACTCATTTCTAACATCAGATAGACTAGTTGATGTTCAATGCACATTAGCCTATTGCCACACAATGACTATAGCCTGTGGTGTTGACTTTGCAAAGTGTTGCTGTTGTCATTACTAATCCCTAGAAAGACAACTGAAACCTGACTTGCCATCTTTTGTGTTGCATTATAGCCTTACATTGAATTTGATATATTATTTATGCTTCAGTCAGCAATTCTAGTCAGCCTTTATCATTCTTTCATTCTTATAAATTCTTATTAGCCTGCTACAGTTAGCAGCTTTGCCTCAGTAGCCTTAACATTTATTATTACCTTCATGCTCATCACTTCTTGTGTTGCCCTTGCTAATTTTCTTTCATTCTCTTCTCCTGCACCTTAACTATACCTTTCCCCCCAGTTTACCCAGGAATGGGGCTTAGCTTTTATTGGAGATGTCTGGTGTATTAATATTAGTAATTTCCACTGATCACCCATCTGGTAGCTACCTGGGTAGCTAGCTACCCACCCCTAGCTACCTTTGTAATTGGGAATATCTGAGTTGTTTTCACCCACAACCACAGTGGCACTAGTGGTAAAGAACTTGCTTGCCAGTGCAGGAGACACGAGAGACATGGGATTTATCTCTGGGGCAAGAAGATCCTCTGGAAGAGGATTTAAAATGGCAAACCTGCTCCATTATTCTTGCTTGAAAAATTCAGTGGACAGGAGGAGCCCGGCAGGCTACACTCCATGGGATTGCAAAGAGTCGGACACAGCTAAGTGACTGAGCACATACACAACATGCACACATAGTAGCTTTTAGCCCTGCCTCTACTGATAACCTGAGTTTTAGGGCACCTGGAAGGGCAGCCACATTATTTATGGTGTTTGTTCCAATATAGGTAAGCATTGAAGTCGAACTGCCCTGTATTCTAATCCTGACCCACTATTTCCTAGCTGTATAACCTTCACCTTCCCAGATAACAGTTTCCTCTTCTCTAAAGTGGGAATAGTTAATAGCACCTATCTCAGTCACTGGGAAAGATTTAGTGAGCTTATGTGTATGAAGCTCTTACCGTGGTTCTTGGCACATGGTAAACAGTGAATTATGGGGACTGTTTCTGAGACACTTTTGTAGCACCTGTAGATTGGGTAGAGAGGAGGCTTTTTAGAAGACATTATTTGTAAGCTAAGTCTTAGAGGATGAGAAGGAGTTAGCATCCCTGTGGATAAAGAAAGGAGGGTTCCTGGCAACAGTATGCTTGAGACCCAGGAGAGAACATGACACGTTTGTGGAAATTGCACATCGTTTACTCTGACGGAGGGTGAGATAGAAGTAGAGAGATGGGAGGAGGTGAGGCAGGAAAGACGACCAAGAACAGATCACTAGGAACCTTACAGAGCTCACGGAGGAGTTTCAGCTTGATCTTCCATCAGTCCCTCCATCATCAGTTCCTCCGTTAAGCAGCCACATAAATGTCTTTAAGAGCAGCAACAGAGAAAAGGGGAAAGAGGGCAGCGAACTGGCCTCAGACGAACTGGCATCTCTTTAAAGCAAATATTCCTCCCTGAGAATACTACATTAATTAAGCATGTGCCTTGCAGGATTCATTATTGCTTTACTTGTGTTCCCTGTTGGTTGTCTCATTCATTAATCTGCTGATTAGTAACCCTGAACTCTTGTCCCCCACCCCCCATCACCATTTTTGCATCGCCTTTTTAATATACTGTGCTATTCCCCCGGGATGTAAACTCCAGGACCCGTCCCTGGCCTGCTCGTGTTTGTTTTCTTTGCCCCTTGTGCCTGCCTCTGCTGTAACATTTGTAGTATGTGTTAAGTAATCCTTAAGGTAACATTTTTATTATGTCATAAAAAGTGCATGGCAAATATATTATAACTCATGGACTTTGTTTAAAAATGAACGGATAATTTATTGAGTGTGTTACATGAGCCTTGCTCCCCTCCCCATTTCAGCTGAGACTTGCTGCTCATTTAGCCTAGCCTCCTATCGAGTGCTCCCACCCTGTGACATGCTAGGAAAGCAGACCCATGGTTGGCTAGAAGTGACATCATAGTTTATGTACTCAATAAAAATTTAATTAAGTCATTACAGGAATTGCAGTCATCATTTAACCCTCTGATTTCTTCTGTTTCGTTTATTATTAAACATTCAGTAATAGCAGTCACCAAATCCTGATGGCTTATAAAATATCTGCATGAATTTTAATAGCTTAAATAAATGGGAAAATATGAGTAACTGATATAAAAGGAACCTTTTCCTTGTGGTGGTGCTATACGTATGGGTTTTTATAAAAAAGCAAAGCATTATGGAAAGGAGAAGAGTTTAATAAGAGAACAACCCAGCATTAGCTGAGGAGAGTCTCTCGTCTGATTTGTCTATCTGTGCGTTCATGGGCAGGGTGCTCCATATGGAATTAGCTGGCAGTGAGGACCTGCACTCCAGCAGACAAAAGCCTAAGTGAGGAGATAAGATCCCAGCAGAGCTTCTGTGTATTGTCTGCGCTCAGTCTCTCAGTCACGTCTGACTCTCTGTGACCCCATGACCTGAAGCCCGCCAGGCTCCTCTCTCCATGGAATTCTCCAGGCAAGAATACTGGAGTGGGTTGCTATTTCCTTCTGCAGGGAATCTTCCCGACCCAGGGATTGAACCCACATCTCCTGCCTCGGCAGGTGGATTCTTCACTGCTGAGCCACCTGGGAAGCCTCAACAGAGGTTCACCAGAGGGAATATCCAGCCCCCTTGGGCTGCTGGGCTGGTTAGAAGGGCCCTGCAGGACGAATCCAGTAGTTCAGGAAGCTGCTGTCACTTACCCTCACCTGTTGCCTGCAGATCATGTGTCTGCATTGATGGAGCTTCCACCCTCTTCCAGGAAGGGCCCTTTTCATGATCTAATCCTGCTTCAGTGATGATATCTAAAAACCATTCCTAGCTGTGGCAGCTTGCCACCTCTCAGCTGGAGGTGAGGGGAGAGGCAGCTTATAGGTCACCAGAGTTATAATAGAGAACCAGGAGGTAGAGGATCCTTGCTCATAAGGAATTGGACTCCTCCTCTCCATTCCTTCTGGGCAATAGTGGGCCAGAACTCAGGTGCATCCCAAGAGGAGAAAAGATGTCTGTATGTAAATGAGCCTTATTGGAAAGGAGGAATTGAAATTTGCAGGTTAATGTGTTGGTGATCTCTGGAAATGCCCTGCACATGGTGAAATAGGGAAAGTATCCATCCAGAAATCAGTTCTAATCTTGGCTCTGAGACTAAGTTGATGTGGGACTTGGGGGGCAAAGTCCCTTTCCCTTTGGGGGTCTCAGGTCACCATTTCCTCAAAGGGATGAGCAAGGTGACATCTGAGGGCCCTTCCAGCTCTAAAGCTGACTGGTTTGACGTAGCACACAAGCCAGCTCTGCTGAGCCGGTTCAGTGAATGTTTACCTTGGACAGTTGCTGTGTTTGTGCGTGACATCTCTGACATCATCCCTTTGTGGCCTTGATTTTTTTTTTTAAAGATTTTTTTTGATATGGACCGTTTTTAAAGTCTTAATTGACTTTGTTACAACATTGGCTTCTGTTTTATATTTTGGTTTCTGGCTGCGAAGCTTGTGGGATCTTAGCTCCCCAATCAGGGATCAAACCCGCACCCCCTGCATTGGAAGGTGAAGTATTAACCACTGGACCTTCAGGGATGTCCCACTCCGGTTCTTCTTGTACAGTTAGGAGAACGACTCATACTGGAAGAGGGAGAGGAGCCCCTCAGCAGGAGGATGGGTGGTAGTCCCACCGTCTCCTTGCAAAAGGAAGTAACTCAAACTCTGGCCTGTTTCTTGACTCTACCTTAGCCCATACTAGAAGATGGCACAGTAAGAAGTCTGGCAGTTCTGAAATTTCTGAAACACAGAAGGTACTCAGGAGCAGTAAACGGAAGTAGACAGAAGGATGTGACTGGATAGAACACACTCTGTGTGGCACTCAGGCCTTGTGAGGATTCAGTCCTCAGCATGCCAGCCCTGAACCCTGCTCTGGTCAGGCACTAGCCTAGGTGTCAGGGGTGCTGAGATTCATCAGATGGAGTTCCTCATGGCCTTCGAGCTGCTTGCAAACCAGTGGGATAGGTTCATGCCTTAGGGGACAGGTGTCGTGTCCCCAGGAGAAGTGTGGACAGAGAGCTCTGGGAACACAAAGGACGGATGGCTGTTTTGACCTGGGGTGAAAGTGGGGTGGGAAAGGTCATGGATTGCACCACTGGCTGCATCCAGTCTCACATTTTCCAGTCTTGAGTCTCACAATTCTCTCTCTCTCTTTTTGAAAATTGTCCATGACTATAAAGTATTGGAGCTGGTTTTAGTTTTATATAAACAAACCAGAAGGTATTACTCATAATTCCTTGCATTTGCAGAGCACTTTGCAGCTTACCAAGGCTTTCAGCATACGTTGTGGCATAAATGAATGAGTGAATAGATGAATGAAGTACATGCTAATTCATTTGCTCTACAAACCAGTCCTCTGTGTAGGGCATTTCAAAGACAAGGACATAGACTTAGATAGGTTACTTGACTTGCCCAAGATCGCATCCTAGGTATACAGCAGAATTATGACTTAAACCCAGGTTTTCTGACTAAATCCAGATCCTTTCAGTACTCCTTTCTGCCCTTCTTCAGAGACCAGTGATGAACCACAGGATGAAATCATCCAGTATTTGATTTATGACCCAAAGTAAAATCATCTTCCCGGAGGCAGGAACCTGATGGAATGTCAGGCACATGGACTTGGGATCCAGACTGACCTGGATACTTCATCACTCCTTCGCTGTGGGACGTAGAGCACGTCACGTCACCTCACCTCACCTCACCTACCTGAGTCTCAGTTTTCTGTGTCTGTAAACGCATGATTATAGCGTATCTACCTCTCTGAGCTCCAGTGACTGAAGAGATGATGTCCATAAAGCACATGGCCCATAACAGGTGCTCAGTAAATGGAGATGATGATGGTGGGCAACGGTCATGGTTGTTAAGCACAAACTTTATTCTCCATATAAAGTTCCAAATGACTCTGGGTTGTTTCTGAAACTTGTCAGTTTAAATAGTCAACGAGTCCTTTCTGTGTATTACGTTTGACACCAGGTTGTCTGCTGGGATGCCAGAGAGGAATGAAACATGGACCCCTTTCCTTAAGCATATTCCTGGAGGTCAGATTCCCTGAGTCAGAGTTTCACCCTGTTGAAGAGGTTTCGTGAACTGCATTCTAGGTTCCGCAGGCTCACCTGGCTGTTCTCTGAGAGGAGTTCTACCTGAGGCTCCACAGTCTCACTGACATTGCGTTTCTGGAACAGTCCATTCACATTAGCAATCTCACTAGTTCAGCGCATCCTGTTCTCCCCTCCTCTTCACAGCCTCAGGGGCTCACCTTTCTCTCAGCATCTCACTCACAGCCCGGCCTCTCTTCCTCCTCTTCCCACCTCTGACCACTTGGTTTGTGCTGTCACTGCAGCAGACTCTTTTCTGTTTCTGCCCATTCACCCTCCCTCATTTTCTTTCCTGCCCCTGCACCTTGTACAGCTTATTCCCTGTGTCTAGAATGTCCTCTTTCCTACCCCCCAGCTCTCTCTTGTCAGACTCTTCTTCCTCTGAGGTCCAGTTAAACATTGCCTCCTTAGAGAACTTCCCAGCAGCACCACCCCCCCGCCTCAAGCAGAGACCATTTATACTAAAATTTACTTATCACTCTCCACTTTGGGGATAGAATTTGAGGTAACATGTTGCAGTGTGATTATTTTTTTTATTAATACAGATCTGTTTTTACTAGACAATGTGCTTCTCCAGTCAAGAAGCCGTTTCTTTTTCTTTGTGTTCATAGGATCCAGCACAGAGCCTGCACGTAGTTGGGGCTTAGTTCATAAAACTGAGTACTGCTTTGTATAAGTCGGGACTAAAGTCTAAAAGAAGTTGTCAAATTGGGGAGAATCCGGACAGACCAGGAAAATAGGAGGATGGGGCAGGAGTTTGACCTGTTAGGGGCCCTCTTTCTCTGTTCTGCTGTCCGTGTCAGGAGTCAAAAATCATACTTTATGGTTTTTTTCCTTTCTTTTATACTTTTGTTTTTGCCATTTTGTTTCTGTAGGTTAATTCCTATATCCTGAAGAAGAACATGATGCTTATGACAAATAATTTCTATGCCGCAATCTTAGGATATGATGAGGTAAGATGGTTTACCAAGCCTTAGACAGAACAGTGACCTCCCCCACAAAGGCTGTTGATGAGAGCTTCTGAAAGAAGCTTCAGGGGCCGTCGTCACTGCCTGCCATTATTTTACTATTTTACTTAGTATTTTACTATTTCCTCACCTTCATTGACTCAGCAACCAGAATGAGAGTGCCCAGCAGTTTGCCTAGTACTTGAGAAAGAAAGCACTACATAGTATGGTCAGATCATTCAACTAGCCGGCATCTCTTGAGTGCCTGTGGGGTGCTGGATGGAGGGACACAGGCAGATTGGTCAGTATCTCAGCCCCAGATGCTCCAGAGAGAGAAAGGCACGCCCACATCAGCAGCACGGTCTGCCAGACAAGGCACACACTTTTGGGGGCTTTGATTATAAAAGCAATACACACTCATTTAAAAATTCATGAAACTCTACCTAAGTGGTTGAAATAGAAAATAGAAGGCCCCTTTTCTTGCCTGCCCCAGAGGAAAACCTTGTTAATAGTTTATTGGGTGTCCTTACAGATGTTACCTGTGCATACACAAGCACCTATGGATTTGTTTTCTTTATGCAAATGAAAGTTATACTATGCTCACCATTCTGCAACTTGTTTTTTTTAACTGAGCAATATACCTTGGATGTCCTACCTAACGACATTTAGCTCTGTCTCATTTTTTATTGCAAAATTTACATAACATAAAGTTTACCATTTTAAAGTGTACATTTGAGTGGCATTGAGTACATTCACGTTGTTGAGCAGCCATGACCACCAGCCATCTCCAGGACTTTCTCTGATCTTCCCAAATTGAAACGCTGTGCCTAGTAAATAGTAAATACTATTCTCCTATTCTCTGCTCCTCCCAGCCCCGGGCCACTAGTCTACTTCCAGAGTCCTCCAGGGCCAGAGTTCATTGGCTTCCTCTCAGTTCCTCTAGACCCAGGCATCTCAATTTCTGGAAGGATGCTTTTTTTGTGTTGTGAGGAGAAACAAGTCGATATCCCAGTAGACTGTGGGAAAATTGTTATGCAAACTAATTTTTGCCTTCTAGGCACCCATTTTTTTTTCCTGCTTCCTCCCTCAGACCAGTCTCCCATTTGTCTTCAACTTGTTAGCACTGTGGTGGGAAGAGGGCTGAAGTGGGGATCACTGATTTATTCAGCCATTTGTATCGTGCTCCTGCTCTGTACCAGCTCCCACGTCCTGACTCGAGCTGGTCAACGCCATCCCGTGACCTCACATCAACCACCACTTCACTCAAGAACCTCTGAGCATACTTATCTTCCCAGCCAGGGTAACAGTTTCTTCCTGGCATACAGTTTCCACCTGGTCATCAGAGGCAGGTGTGGGAAGAAACTCTGACAGTCTGGAACAGTCACGTTGCTATCATTGTTAATCTGAGTTCTGAGTCATCCTTTTCCTCCTAGTTGATTATAGACTTGCCCCTTCCCAGCCATCTCACCCATCGCCGAGGCTGCCTGTCTGTGGCAGGCCCTGGTTCCCGGGGCTTTTGCTGTCCTGTGCTCTGGGCTCATTTTCTAAGTCCTCATAATACTCACTCCCACTCCTGTTCCCTCTCATGTAGCACATATGAGTTGCTGCCAGCAGCACTCCGGCATGTGCCCAGGGCGCTTCAGACACAGGCAGGCTGTTGTGTTAGCAAATAGCTTGGAGAACGGTGATGTGCCCGAGCTTGTTCTTGGCTCCTGTCCCCATCTGCCGAAGAAGTTGGTTTTCCCGACTCAGCCATTGTGCCAGGACAGTCTCTTAAGCTGTGGAATTGTTGGGGGTTTAGTAGGGGGCATTTGAGACAGGTGAACAGTTTTTCCTTCAAACTGTCTGTACCCCCTACTGGACATGGCCCTTCCTGGCAGCAGACCTCAGGTACCAAACCTCAGGTACCACAGTGCCCCAGGGGCCTGACCACAGCAGGACATCGAATAAGTGATCCTGGCTCTTTGTGTAATGTCCTTACCACTTACAGAGACTTTCATGACCATTATCTCTTAATTCTCACAACTCTGTGGCACAGGTGTTATTTTGCTCATTCAGGTTATGAGAAACCAGGGCTCAGGAAGGGCTAGTGGCTTTCCAAAGGGCACACAGCTGCCAAGTGACGGAGCTGCCGTTTGAATTCAGGCTGTCCGATCCCCAGATCCCACTGTTGTTTCAGTTCTATTCACAGCTGCATGCCAAAGCCTAATCTTCGCATCACACTTCACAAAACACCTTTATGTTCTCTCTTATAATTCAAAGATGCTATAAGTAGGGCAGGGATTTTAGTCTCTGTTTAACAGATGGGAAGGTTGAGACTTGGGTTTAGTAAATTGCCCACCATCTCTGAGCTGGGGACTGACAGGGCCAGGACATGATCTGGCCTTCTAACTGACTTCCAAGGCCCAGTCAGCATTTCCTCTGGTTCCACATGCTGCCTTGGCACCTGGACAGAGCAACTTCTCAGGGCCTATCCCTCAGTCACCCTTGCCCAGGAAGCAGGACCCTCCCCTCTCCTTCCTCAGAGCTCCAAGCTAGAACATGGCCCTAGTCCATGATGCAGGCCTCTGATATATGGGCTTCCCAACAGCACGCTCTCTGCTGTGCCAGGACAGCTGATGGTAGGCACACACAGGTTCTGGGCACTCCCCTGTGGCCCGTGGCAGTTCTGCCGGACAGCCTGTTCCTCTGCTTTGGAGGAGGCCGGGCCAACCCAGAGCTGGGTGACAGTGAGGCCAAGGTGCCGGACTCCCATCCCCAAAGACCTAGTTGCTGTGCAGATGTGTGTCGTTGGACCAGGAGAGGAGAACACTTAACACTCTGTTCTTAGGAGGAAGTATACACTCACAATACACTGAGCCCATTCCTTGTGGATGGCACTAGAACTACTGCTGCTCCCATCTCTCCTCTCAGGTGTTGGCTGGGCCTGGGCAATTTTGTAGGCAGCTGTGGCCTAGGAGGATCTATCAGACACGACCCCATCTCTGCTTCCACCTTTTTATCCAGTCACTTGGCCCCTCTGGGTCCCACATTCTTCCTCTGTATTAAATGAAGGGTTCAGACCACATGCTCTCTGAGACCCCTTCCAGCTCTGCCACGTAGTTTCCCTATTTCTGTGTCATGTCCTCTGAGCCGATCCTAGGGTTGCTCTCATGTTTGCGATATCCCCAGCTTTTATCTCCTGGCTCTCTGCTGTTTGCCCCAGAAGACTAGTTGTGCTATATGTTTCAGGGGATCCTTTCAGATGACCGTGGGCTGGCGGCCGCCCTCTGGAGAACCTTCTTCAACCAGAAATGCGAAGACCCTCGACAACTTGAATTGTTGGTAGAGTATGTGAGGAAACAGGTGAGCAGCCCCTCCACTCCCCTCCAGGGTCTCCCGGACAGCAGTTCCTTCTTGAGGTCTTGGGTGCTGGACTTCAGAGGGTCATGAGAGGTTGAGTTCCCACACTCCAGTCTGAGGGAATTCTGACCAAATCATGTCAGCAGCGGGCACAGACAAAGAGCACCTTCTGGGAGACACAGAGTTTTTCGAGGCAGAAGTCCGATGTGTCTCTCTTTGCCTGGCAAAGCAATAAAGCTCTCCTTTTCTACTTCACTGACCCCCTCCCCAGAAAAAAAAAGAGCCCCTTCTTTGGATCCAGTATGAGCTAGGTCAGGGGGCGGGGAGTAGGAACAGAAGAACAAGGGCAGAGTGGTCTGCTGCTTTCATAAACCTGCAGTCGTTCATTCCCTGCAGACCTCGCTGGCTGCCGTGTGCCCAGTGCTGTGCTGGACCCTGGGCGCACACAATCCGCGTGTAAGGTCACAGCACGGGGCACAGAGCAGCTCCCCTGTGTACCTACTTTGAATCCCTGGCTTCTAGCAGGATTGGGCTCCAGGCAGCATCCCATGATCCTCTCCCCACGGGGTGCTGCACCTGTCGTCAAGCAGGGTTCCCCCGCTTCATCCCTCACTGCTCTGGCTGCCCAGGGCTCCCAAAGCTTCTAAGAGAGAGCTGTCAAGTGAGGACTGCTTAACTACACACTTTTCCCTGATCCCAGGGAGAATTCACTCCTGTTCTTTCTGCCCTCTAACTCTGTATTGATGAGAAATCCATACGTTAGAGACAAGGGAGCTGGGTGGCAGGGAAGAGGCACATGCAGGCTTTTCCAGGGTTGCCCAGTGAGTCAGGCTGCAAGCTGGGTGATTCATGCAGCCACTAGAGGCTCAGCTGCTCCAGACAGCTCATCAGCTCAGCCTGTCCCATGAGTCACACCTTTGCTTTGTGGGCCTGGCCCCTGGACCTGAAGGGGCCTCACCTCACAGTCATTCCCTTATTCACCTGTGTCCACGGCCTTCAAGCCTCCAACAGCCAGGAAAGGGAAGGCCAGGCTCTGGCTCCGGGGAGAAGACAGGGCCAGCAGGCCCAGCTGGGTGATTACTGGAAAAACTACATACTAGGGCTCTTCAGACCCAGAGGGTAGAGAACCCCAGAAGCCAGGACTTCTGTTTGACCATTCTTCAAATCTGCCAGAACCGGGAAGAAGGCACTGTGGCCAGAGGACCCCACCCACAGAGAACTCTGAGGCTCACACTGTTGACTGGACCCGCCCTCAGACAGAAGCAGCAATTGGCAAAGCAAATGCTATGTTTTCTGAGAGACCAGCCCAACTTTTCCATTGGCTGCGGTGGACTTGTGCCAGGGGCCACAACAAGGGCACAGCTGGAACCTCTCTGAGGGCCCTGAAGGAGGGGACTGCCACACCAGCACCCCCGTGAGAAGTCTCCCAGTGCCCGGATGAGAGGCAGGCAATAGGAAAGCCGTGAGGGAGCTCTTAGGCAAGCAGTGAGCTTCGATGGGGACCCAGTTCTGTCAGCAAACCTTTTGAGCACCTATTGTGACAGCCACTCCGTTGAGAGAGCAGAAAATTAGTAAGACCCAGTCCTGCCCTCAAGGATCCAGCTCATGATTTGACAAGGAAGCCAGTCAGGCACAAGGCTCCCCTGGAATAAGTCAGTCCATGATGTATGCAGGCAGGAAGAGAGTGCTGTGGAAGGCTGAAGAAAGGAAGGACTAAGTCTGAGTGAGTGCATCAGGGAAGACCAGGAGACTGGTCCTGGCCGTGATGCTGGTTGGTCTGGTAGATTGCCCGAGACCCAGTCAGAGATTAAATTGAGAGTTTCTACCCAGGAGGTGGGCACAGTGGTGGCATTAAGGACGGAATGGAGTAACTGAAAAGAAGAGTGGGTTTTAGGGACGAGAACAGTGTCAGTGATCTCTTGCCCTGGAAGACAGCAGAGCATAGCTGGAGATGTGGAGATCCAGGCCCGAGGTATATGTGAGAGACGGGGTGAGCACGAGGGTCCGAAAGCTAAAAACAGAGCAGTGAAAGTGAAGGGTTTCTGGGGATAGGGAGTTGGATCTGAGGCCTAAGGTGAGGCCTCCTGACTCCTGCCACCTCTCCTTGCCCCCCAGTTGCCTTCTCACCCCCGCAGTGGAACCTCATCTTCTGAATCCAGTGCTGACTCCTGCCCTGATCCAGCTCTTGCCCTGGAGTTTGCCTTTCTCCTGTAAAGCATTTCTCCTCTCCTTACTAGCAGGAGCTTGGGAATCCTCCCAGAGGAGGCCTCTGTCGCCTAAGGCCTGGCCACTCATTAGAGCCCCTGCCTCTTGCCAACTGCCTGACCCCCCCTCCCTGTAGCTGCACATGTTCTCTGTCCCAGTGTCCCATCTCCACATTGTTCAGGGGGATAACCCCCCTGAGCCATCCTAGAGGGGTGAAGCTGGGGACCACTAACCCTGGGGTCAGAGCCTACTAGAGGAGAGTAGAACATCCTTTTTTTTTTTAAGTTCCAGTAACTAACAGTTACTGACTTCCCTGGTGGCTCAGCAGTAAAGAATCTGCCTGCCAGTGCAGGAGATGTGGGTTCAATCCCTGGGTCGAGAAGGTCCTCTGGAGGAGGAAATGGCAACCCACTCTAGTATTCTTGCCTGGGAAATCCCGTGGACAGAGGAGCCTGGCGGGCTGCAGTCCATGGGGTCACGAAAGAGTAGGACACAACTTAGCAACTAAACAACAAACTGGCAGTGTGCTTATTAAGACCTGTGGGGTACAGTCACTATTTATGTGTCCCTTTCTCAGATAAGGGAACTTAAATTAATACAAACACACCAAGGACATGTCTGCCCCAGCACACACTCCATGGAAAGTTCCTGCAGTTCAGAAAGTCAGTGCTTGTGTGTCAGACATTTGTCCATTCAGAAGTGCAGCAGGGAATTCCCTAAGGCCTGAGAAAGTTTCCTTAATGACTTGTGTCTTCAAACCCCGTTAAATGAAATAATCTGGGAGATCAGAGACCTCCCCCATCCCTGGCTTAGGAGCTGGGATAGCCAGAAGCCCCTTCTGTCCCCACCCTGTCCTCTTCTTTGAGAGGCTTGTTCCTTCCACCACCTCACGTCTGTCCTGCTCTTGTGACTTTCTCATCTGGTTGCAGATACAGTACTTGGACTCCATGAACGGTGAGGATCTGCTTCTGACAGGGGAGGTCAGCTGGCGCCCTCTAGTGGAGAAGAATCCTCAGAGCATCCTGAAGCCTCATTCCCCAACTTATAACGACGAGGGTCTTTGATGGTCTGGTCCCTCTGAACAGCTGGCCAGCTAGCTTTGAGGAACTGCCAGAAGAGAGGTGCCTGTTTGGCTCAGGATCCTGCAGGAAGTGGCCTGAACGGACCTTTGAACAGCATCTGTCAAATACCTGGCCCCATTTGTGTTGATTTTCCTCTTAGTACGCCCAGGAGTCTGATCGGGTGGGGTACAGTGCTGGGAGAACCCTTAGCCCTTCTAAGGTGTCCCCTCCCTCAAGAGAAGCCCTGAGCAGGAGCCCTGCACACGCTCCCCAAGTGCCCTCCAGAAACCTTGTGATTGACCACAGAAGGGAAAGGGGGTCGGTTCGATAGGGCACAGCTGCCTCCCCCCAAGGACCCACCGTGGCCTAGAAGCAGTGAGTAATGCCGCTGAATCAGGCTGGGTGACCACACGCTGTCCTCCAGCTCTGAGCCGTGAGCTTGAGTGGCCATTAAAAGACCCAGAGGCGTCTCTCTGCCATGGCTCTTCTTTATTCCCAGGTCTTTTTAGAAACACACCTGAGGTGGCTGAGGCCATGAGTTGAGAAGCACTGCTCAGCTCAGTTAGAGACAGGAGCAGGAGAGGTTCGGGTGGGGTCTCTGCTGCTGCTTCTGTCTCCAGTTCACAGAGATGTCACTGTTGTGGCCAAGGCATCTCCTGCCAACCCCGTCCTCGGGGACCCAGGAGGCCTGTCTGGCCAGGGGACTTGTCACATCCTGAGGCCTCAGGACAGTTGCCTTTGTCACACACGCCCCCATTGGACTGGGGTAGAGTCATGCCGTCTTTCCTGCCTTGGCTCCCCTTACACGAGATACTGGGGGGAAGAGAACACTTCCTGGCTTCATTGCACCACCCCAGGACCCCGCTCCGTGCTCAGCCTTCCACCCGCTTCCTAGCTTCCGGAGCACGTGCTGCAGAGCCACCGCGGTCTGAGCCCCTGAGGACTCGTCTTCTCCCCCTGAGAGTGGGTCATCTTTGGGGGGATTTTCTTTAAATTGAAGAAGGGGGTGGAGAACCATATCGCCCCTCCCTTCCCCCCCTTCAAACTTCCTTCATTTAACTTGCTATAAAATGAGTCATATAAAGAAACTCTATATGGATGAGGTATATCCCACTTCTGTGAAAACATTACAAATCAAACGGCCTTCTCTGAGTTTATTTAAGATGCTTTTGTTGCACGCGGAGCTCCAGAGTGAAGCCTCCTCTGTGTGTGTGAGATAATAACACCTTGTAACTCATTACAGCTGGGCACTATTTACATAAACCAGAGCCGAGCCAGGCAGGAATTTGCTGATTAATTTATTTTTAATGGAGTGAAGTATACCATGCACCAAAATAAACTTTACTGTGTGTACCTAACTGCTCCTGGAATGGATGGAAAAATTAATGGAACAGATTTTGGCTCCCAACTCTACACATTAATTTATATATAAAAGTTATTTGAGCCTTAACCCATTTGCTGCCCAGGGCAGCTCCCTAACCACAGAGCCCAGCCCACAGCCCTGGTTCAGCTACCGGGCTTGCTTTAGAATCATGGAATCTCTGATTTGGAAGGAACATTAGTGGTCATCTAGTCCAGCCCTGGTCCACAACGGGACTCCCTTTCTCAACATCCCTGTTGGCCTGTGTCCATACGGGCCATCTATGAATATCTCCAGCAGCAGATGGTCTCCACCTGCAGGGCCAAGTCCTGTATCCACAAGATGAGTAATTAAACACTGCAACTTGTAATTCAGAGCCGTGTTGCAAAAAGTCAGGTTGATATGTCACGTCTGTGATGTTTCCAAAGCCCTCGCTTCCTGGCCATGGGTATCTTGGAGGCTGCCAGGCTCTTCTTATTTTTGTGAGTCTCTAGCCTATTTCTTCTCTGAGCAAACTGAACCACTTGGGGGCAATCCAGTATGTTTTCTCTGCCTGGAATCCTCTCCCCTCTTCTGTCTATAGAAATCCCACATATCCCCAGATGCCACCTCTTCTGTCCACCCCAGGCAGTATCCTCCAGTGGAACTATTTTTTTACATACCCGCCCTCCACCCTGCACAGGAGCCCCTTGAGATTGGGCGCTGGTGTTTGGATCAGTCTCCTTTGTTTCTGCAGCGTCCAGCAGCATGCCTGGACCTTAGTAGGCATCAGGGTGATCTTTGATACATGAAAGAAGGAATGAATGACTAAATCACTAATCACGAGCCCAACAAGAGCCCCTTTCTGGACTGTTCTCAGTCTTTACTACAGTTCAGCTTATTGTAACAGTTCAATATGAAGTGTCTCCCTTGGCCTTCAAATAAGAATGAAAGCCAAACATTCTTTCTATAGCTAAATGCTTTTCTATTGCAAATTGTTACACAGGGCAAGTGAGAGATGTGGTTTCTTGCCATCAGGGATATTGCTCTCTAGGAATAATTTTGTCTTTTATTTGTATTCTGTATACTTCCAGCCCTGGGTTGGGAAGATTCCTTCAAGAAGGGGATGGCAACCAATTCCAGTGTTCTTGCTTGGAAAATTCCATGGACAGAAGAGCCTGGAGGGCTACAGTCTATGGGGTCATAAAGAGTCAGACACAACTGAGTGACTTAACACTTTTGCATACTTCCAGAAAAGATAACAAGATTAAGAGATAACAGGTGTAAAAACTGCAAAACAGAGTTTAAAAGATAAGATGCAAAGTATTGGGAGGGAAAATAATCATGTTATCACATGACTTTTGTTGTCTATAAGTTGTCTCAAGCAGTCCTGTTAAATAGTTATTGTCCTCCTCCTGGTCCTTCTCCTCTTTAGGCAAGAGAGGGGACTATGGCTCAGAGAGGCCTGGAAGGCTACCCAGCCCTCATCTTCAGCCCTGGGGCCCTTGCTCTCTTCTCACCCAACACTGCCTCCTGCAGGTCAGCGAGGAAACCTGCAGTTAAGGATAAAACCTTGCTCTGGGACTTCTGGTGGTCCAGTGGTTAAGAATCCGCCTGCCAATGCAGGAGGCACGGGTTCGATCCCTCATCTGTGAAGTTCCCACATGCGGTGGGCAACTTAAGCCTGTATGTCACAACTACTGAGCCTGTGTTCTGGAGTCTGTGTTCTGCAATAAGAGGAGCCACCTCAGTGAGAAGCCCAGGTACCGCCAACTCACTGCAACCAGAGAAAGTCTGCGTGCAGCAATGAAGACCAAGCACAACCAAAAATAAATTAATTTAAAAAGAAAAAAAAACCTTGCTCTGGGCTCCCTAGAAGCCAACAGCAGAAATGAGGCCTACTGAAGGTTGTATAGTTCCCACTGTCACATAAAAGGAGTTACCTACGCTTACTCATCAGAAGAAACAAATGTTTTCCTTAATCGCAGAGAACAATGTAGGGTTTTTAAATGACAAACCCTGAACAGTGTAGCAAATAGTACCCCTAAGCTTTCAGTATTGCCTAAAATGTTAAAAATTGCAAGTATTGCTTTCTTACATCAAGCTGTGATTAAAGCCCAGCCCACCCCTCAGCCAGTATTTTTCATGTTTCTGTTCTGCGCCAGAGGCTGCTTGGTGTTTTCACTTAGTATCTCATTTAATCCTCAGTGACAATTCTGTGAGGTAAGTATTACCTATAAGCTCATCTTAACTGCTGAGGAGGACTGCTGCTTGGGGAGCTCCAAATGTATCCTGCATGTGGCAGTTCTGACACTCAAGTGCAATGCTTTTAGTTCTAGCAAAGGAATATGACATGGGGAAAGGGTCAGTTGTGCTCCATTAAAAAGTGAAAGGAAACCTAGAGCAGTATTCCAGCCTAATGGGCTTCTGTGGGCATATTAACAGGAAAAGTCAGTGTGGGGTTCAGGCTCCAGAGTCAGAAAAGCCCTGAAGGGGGTTGGGAGGTAAAGGATGGGCAAGGTTTAGGTAGGTGGAAAGGAAAACAGGAAGTGAAGACTGCGGAGTGGACCAGCTGAGTTGGTTGTTAAGGAAAGAAAAGGTTGCAGAGATCCAGGTGGGGCCGCGAATCAAAGCCTGGTAACTGCATCAGGACTGTGACCTGGGGAGTGAGGATGCACAGCGGTGTGGAGGGTGGGCGGACATAGCAAGGATTCTGGCCATCTGGGCTTGAGGGCCTGGGGGCAATGGTAGAAATTTAAAGGAGTTCAAACTCCAGAGCTTTCCTGGGAGCGGGGATATGGCAGTGTCTGGCAGAAGAGGGGAACTTGAATCCTCTTTGTTGCGGATTTTTTTTTTTTTCAAGTGCCAATTACATTATCCTATGAGACAGGCCAGGGAGGTCTACTGAGGAGAAATCACAGAGTGAAGCTAACAGCCTCTGGCTTCTGAGCACCACCCCGCTGCTTTGGTGCAAATGTTAGCAGGGGAGTTGGGCTGCGAAAGATGCCACAGGAGGGCGAGGGCCTAGGGAGGCTTGGATCTCGGGGTGGGGATGGTTAAGGCCTCGGGGCCAAGGACTTTGGCCTTGTCTTGGGAATAGAAGGGACACTTGAAATTGTGAAATTGGATGTGTTCCCAGAAATGAGATGAGGGTAGCCCAGGGCCTGGGGTGGGCGTGGGAGAAAGCATTCACAGTGATGCGGGTGGGGTGGGGGGCTGTGGTAGGAAGAGCAGGAACCAGCGTGGCAGGTGAAGCCTGAGGTGGAGCTGTGGGGGGTTGGGGGTGGGCAGCTTCCCTAAGGAGGAGCCTCTTCAGGCAGCGGGTTGCAGAGCCTAGGGGCTGGGAGTAAGTGGGTGAAGCTTAAGTGCTTTATACTATTCCAGGGTCAAGACTTCTGGGAACAGGTTATGGCAACAGTTGTGAAATCTTGGGAGGTGCTCTTAATGAGAAGAAATGGAGGGAAATTGGGCAGGAGTTAGGAGAGCAGGTGTTTTCAGGACAGGAAAGGACTGAAGATGTGCGTGGGGCTGGGGAGGAGCCCGATTAAGTGTGAAGCAATGAGTAGGGTTGGAAACTTCCCACAAGTGTGAGGAATTATTGTTAGATCCCTCTGAAAGTGGAAGCCTGGTCTTGAGAATAAGGGCCTGGCTTTGGAGAGGAGGGAGCCCTTTCCTGAGACCAGAGATTGGAAGACGCATGGGGGACAAGTGATTTCTGTGATGAGAAGCCAAGAGGGAAAGGAGCTCCTGATGCCCAGGGAGCGCAGAGTTGATCAGCCCTTGGGGCGGGGGTGGGGAAGGGAAGGGAGCTGGCAGGCCTGTGGGCTGAGAACGTGACAGTCCCAAAGTGTTTGAGCTCTTCCCTTGGGAGCAGCCCTCTGCTCGCTGCTCTGGTTCTGCCTGCTTCAGTCTTCTCCCACTGCGTCCCATCGTGCCTTGCCCACTTTTAATTTCATGGCTGCAGTCCCCATCCACAGTGATTTTGGAGCCCAAGGAAATAAAATCTGTCTCTGTTTCCACTTTTTCCCCATCTATTTGCCATGAAGTGATGGGACTGGATGCCATGATCTTCGTTTTTTGAATGTTGAGATTTAAGCTAGCTTTTTCGCTGTTCTCTTTTACCCTCACCAAGAGGCTCTAGTTCCTCTTTACTTTCTGCCATTTGAGTGGTATCATCTACATATCTGAGGCTGTTGATGTTTCTTCAGGCAGTCTTGATTCCCGCTTGTGAGCCATCCAGCCCGGCATTTCGCATGCTGTACTCTGCATAGAAGTTACATAAGCAGGGTGACAATATACAGCCTTGACATACTCCTTTCCCAATTTTGAACCAGTCACTGGTTCCATGTCTGGTTCTAACCGTTTCTGCTTCTCCTGAATACAGGTTTCTCAGGAGGCAGGTAAGGTGGTCTGGTATTCCCATCTCTTTAAGAATTTTCCACAGTTGTGATCCACACAGTCAAAGGTTTTAGAGTAGTCAATGAAGCAGAAGTAGATGTAGATATTTTTTTAATCCTCTGGCTTTTTCTATGATCCAATGGATATTGACAATTTGATCTCTGATTCCTCTGCCTCTTCTAAATCCAACTGGTACATCTGGAAGTTCTCAGTTCATGTACTATTGAAGCCTCGTTTGAAGGATTTTGAGCATTACCTTGTTAGTGTGTGACATGAGCCCTAGCCATGATCTACTCCCTCACCCCGCCTGGGTGTTAACCACCCCTCACAAGTTTTCTGTGGCTTCCAAGGGACTTCCCTTGAGCCACGCTGCTGAGCCCAAGCCCAGATCCTGCCCAGGTCAAGGGCCTCTGTACCTCTATTGAGGGGAAAAAAGAGATCCTGGCTGGGGAATTTCCAGGAAGAGAATCTTCAAGTGCTGACCTGTAATGTCAAAAAGTGATAGAACACAATGTGAGCACTAGAAGGGGCTTGGAGACCTCCAGCTCAGCCCCCTCTTGCTCTATAGATGGGAGGCCGGGGCCTGGAGAGGCTCGCTCAAGCTTTCACAGTCAGGAACCAGAACCCCTGACCTGTGTGGGCTTGCTTCTTCCCTCTTTTTCTCTCGCCCTGCAGCCAGAAACAGCTCCTTCACTTCATAGTCACCATCTGAGAAAGAGCAAGCCACAGGGCTATACTCTTAATTGGGGGTGGAGGATAGGACATGGTTCGTCTGAGTTTCCAGAGTGGTTCATGAGCTATAAACCCCAAGCAATGGGTTCATACCTTGGCTTACTCCGTGGCTTATAATTACTTATGAGTCTGCCTTCCTCGCCAAACTGAGTTCCTTCAGGGCACAGACCATGCCTTACTCATCTTTGGGACCACAGTGCTGGCCTAAAGTAGGCATTAAATACATGTTGGGTAGGCCAGACGAGCAGAGGTTGAGGGAGGGGATGGGCTGGGCTGGGGAGGGAGAGGTGGCTGGACCAATAATGTTGGGGAGAGGTGGCTGGACCAATAATGTTGGGGCAAGGTGGCAGGGAATCCCTGGCCGTCCAGTGGTTAGGACTCTCTGCTTTCAATCTCTGATCTAAGAACTAAGATCCCATAAGATGTGGGGTTCGGCCAAAAAAAAAAAAAACAGTTGAGGGCTTAAGAGATCAATAAACTATTTCTTTTTTGAGAAATAAGAGGTGGAGGTGTCTCTTATTCGGAGGCATTCTGTTTAGGAAAGTTGGTTGTGTCTGGGTCTAGACTGTGGATGTTGTGATGATGGGGTCTCAGTCTTTCCCCCACGTCCTTCCCTCCACCCCCTCTATCATCTGTCCACCTATTCCATCTCACCTATCCTCATTCATGTTTCCTTTAGGGGAGAGAATTCCCACTTCCCTCTCCTGGAGGCGAAGTGTGAGAAGACCACTGCTGAATCCTCACTGGCTCTACCCTCCGCAGAGAAGGGGAATGATTTGTCTTTCATTCAAAGACAAAATGGTGTCTTTACCAGTATTTCTTTTTTTATATTTATTTATTTTTGGCTGTGCTGGGTCTTCATTGCTGCACAGGCTTTTCTCTAGTTGCAGCGAGTGGGGGCTACTCTTCGTTGAGGTGTGTGGGCTTCTCATTGTGGTGGCTTCTCTTGTTGCAGACCACGGGCTCCAGAGCAGAGGCTCAAGAGTTGTAGCACATGGGCTTATTTCCTCTGTGACATGTGGGATCTTCCTGGATCAGGGATCAAATCTACGTCTCCTGCATTGGCAGGTGTATTCTTTACCACTGAGCCACCAGGGAGACCCCTACCAGTACTTCTGATAAAGCTGATTGGAGAATATAGCTTTTGCTGTCTGGCCAAATGGACTTTCTAACATCTTCCCAAAACTAAACATGCACACCCCCCGCCCGAAGAGAGTGGACCTCTCTCCCTTGTGGGGACAGAACCTCCTCTGGAATTTTACCACGTAGATCAGTGGAGAATAGGCTACTTTTGCAGAACTGAGAGAGAGAGACAGAGAAACCCAGAAATATCTGAGCCCAGCTCCTTCCCTCAGCCACAAAATGGACAAATCATTCCCCTTCTCTGTGGAGGGTGGAGCTGGTGAGGATTCAGGAGTGGCCCTCTCACACTTTGCCTCCAGGAGAGGGGAGTGGGAAACATTTCCTGAAGGAAACGTGAATGGGGACAGGTGGGATGGGATACGTGGACAGATGGGTAGAGGGGATGGAGGGGAAGGATGTGGGGGAAAGGCTGAGACCCCCATCATCACAGCATCCACAGTCTAGACTCAGACACAACCACCTTTCCAAAACAGAATGCCAGAATCCTTATTCCTTGTGATGGCGCTTGCCTGGTACGCATCCACATATGCAGAATTGGAGAGAGGACCTTGCCTCCCGTGAGCTGGGATAAGAGGCCAAATCTCAGAACCACACTCCACTGACACGGCCCAGGGTCACGTTCAACTTCAGGACTGGCCTTTGGTCTGGAGGGGCCCAGAGACTCACCAGGAGGAGCTCCTCTGATGTTGCTTCGTTTGTTGTCAGGCCTTCCCTGAGCCCCTATCCGTTCATGGTTGCAAAGACTCTAAACCAGCATGTCCTGAGCTCCTCATCCTCTCCCACTCAGGCCCCTGACACAGGGAGGCCACTTATTCCTCTCGACAACCTGGTGAAGGAGACGGTGTTGGCCCCATCCTACAGACCAAGACTCAGTGCTCAGCTCACCCATTAAGTGCCAGAGGCAGTGTGGCCTCCGGAGACCTGCGTGGTGCTCTAGAGCAGCTAAACCACAAAATCTGGCTTGTTGCTGGGACTCTGGTGCTTTGGGCCACTCTGCCACCGACCCCCCCACCACTGCACCCAGTTCCTTCAACAAGCCTGTCCCTGCCCCTCTGGTCCTCCAGCCTGGCACGCCCAGCCCACCACTCCACACATCTTGAAATCTTTCTCATCCTCTAATTGCCAGCATGAGCCAGTCTCTGGGAATCCTCACAACTTGTCCCTGTGTCTAGCTCTTAGCTTTGCCTTGAGTCAAGAGATCTGGGGGACTTCCCTGGTGGTCCAGTAGTAAAGAATCTGCCTTCCAATATAGGGAACATGGGGGAAAAAAAAAAAAAATATATATATATATATATATATAGGGGACATGGGTTTGATCCCAGGTGGGGAAACTAAGATCTCAAATGCCACAGAGCAACTAAGCCCTTGCCCTGCAACTAGTGAGTCCACGCACCTCAACTAGAGACTCTGTGCGCTGCAACCAGAGAGGCCTGCGTGCTGCAAGAGTCCACATGATGCAACTAAGACCCAACACAGCCAAATTAATTAATTAATTAAAAAGAGATTTGGGCATACTCTGGCTCCCCTCCCAGCCCTGGCTGCTCCTTCCAGGAATCCTGTCTTCTCTGACCCAGTGGTGCCCCAGTAGAGGCGTGTGGCCATGTTGGCATCAGAGCCGTTTGCAACTGAAGGGCTGCAGTCCAGAATCTGCTCCCACCACCCAGACAGGACATTCACCTGCCCGGGCGCCGCTCGGCTTGTAAGAGAGAACAGACAAGGCTAAATAGCCCCCAGGGTGGTAGAATGATGCCGGGCAGGCGCCTGACACACCTCCTGGACAGGAAGGTCTTTTTCTTCCTGTTAATAATGGTTATTAAGGAGCCTGTTCCCGACACACTGCGGCCAGGTCTGGGCTTAGCTATCCACATGGCTCTCATCACCCTGGGTCCCCACCCCTAGGCTCAGCCCCAAGGCTAGGATCTACCTGTCTACCCTCCCACTGCCCTTTACCCACTCAGTCCATCGAGCGGGTGAGTGGTGCTGCAGCCCTGGGGAATCTGGTTTGATTTACATGCTTTTATTGGCTTGGCCAATAAGTTCGTTAGGGGTTTTCCATAAGATGTAATGGAAAAATCCAAATGAACATTTTGGCCAATCCAATATTATCAGGGTATCAGGGATCCCTTGGAGCACTTTTCAACTCAGTCTCCCTATCCTGGCCCCTCTCAGCTGAGTTTCCTTGTGCAGACACTTAGGCCCATGGTCTAATGTTAGCGTCAAAGACCACCCCTGATGCCAGGCACTCATACACCCAGATATGCGCCCACCCACACACACGAGAACACACACAGATGCGCATGTAGGTAAACACACTGATGTGCAGCTAAGGCGGCCAAGCAGACACACAAACATTGCAGAGAGATAGCATGTAATATGTGTACATGCACAGGTACAGTTGTGCATAGGCACAGTGTACCCGCACACCTCATTTTATTGCACTTCGCTTTATTGTGCTTTGCAAATTTTGCATTTTTTTTACCAACTGAATCTTTGTAGCAACCCTGAGTTCTCGGATGATGGTTAGCATTTTTTAGCAATAAAGTATATTTTTAAACTTTCTTTTTGTCTGTGTCCTGCAGCAAGTGGGATCTTAGTTCCCCAACCAGGGATCGAAACTTCACCGCCTGTAGTGGGAGCCCTGAGTCTTAACCACTGGACACCCAGGGAAGTCCCAGCAATAAAGTATTTTAAAATTAAGATATGTATTTTTTTAGACATAATGCCATTATTGCACACAATGGACTACAATGTAGTGTAAACATAACTTCTGTATGCACTGGAAAGCCAAAAAATGTGTGTGATTCACTTTATTGAGATATTTGCTTTATTATAGTGGTCTGTAATAAATGGTCCGAACTCAAAATATCTCTGAGGCATTTCTGTATATGTTGAGCCATGTGAAATGTGAAATTGCCAATATTCAGTGTTTTTTTTACTTACAGAAATGGAATCTAATACAAACATGGGCATGGAGGGAAATATAAAAAAAATACAGAGCCAAATTTTTACACCCGTGTTCAAGCAGCATTATTCACAGTAGCCAAAAGGCGAAAACAATTCAAGTGTCTATCAGTGGGTGAATGGATAAACAATGTGGTATGTACACACAATGGAATATTATTCAACCTTAAAACAGAAGGAATTCTGTCACACATGGTCGAACATCAGTGAACCTTGAGGATATTATGCTAGGTGAAATACGCCAGTCATAAAAAGAGAAAGACTGTATGATTCCACTTACATGAGATACCTAGAGTAGTCAAATTCATAGAGTTAGAAAGTAGAGTGGTGGGGAACGTCCCTGCCTGTCCAGTGGCTAAGATGCTGCCTTCCCAATACACGGGGCCTGAGTTCGATCCCTGGTCAGGGAACTAGATCCCACATGCCACAACTAAGACCTGGTGCAGACAAAAAAATTAAAAATGAGAAAAAAAGAAAGTAGAGTGATGACTATCAGGGGCTGGAAGAGAGAGAGGAAGGTACTAAGACTCTTATAGAGACAGAGTTTAAGTTGTGGAAGATGGAAAAAGTTCTGGCGATGGATGGTGGTGATAGCTACATACCAGTGTGAGTGAACCACTGAACTACATACTTAAAAACAGTTAAGATGAAGGACTTCTCTGGGAATTCAGTGGCTAAGACTCTGGCTCCCAATGCAGAGGCCCTGGGTTTCATCCCTGGTCAGGGAACTAGATCCCATGTGCCACAACTAAGACCCTGGTGCAGTCAAATATATTTTAAAATGTAAATTAAAAAAAAAAAAACCTTTAAGATGCTAAACTTTATGTTAATTAAAAGTAATTTTTAAAAAGAGCCCAAAATATGTGTCATCAGGTAGATATATACATACCGAGGGATAAACCACAGAAACTCAACAACACTGAAATATGCCTGCTCCCCTCCCAATGGTGCTTCTCTGACCCAGATAAGGCCCCTGCTCCCCGCTCAACAGATCTGGAGATAAGGCCCTAATGAAGGCCCCGCCACCCTGGCTACCCCCACAGCTTATTACCCTCCCACGGTCTGGCTCTGCTTACTCACCCCCACCCCTCACTCAGCCTCCCCACCTCCAGGGAAGGGCCGCCTTTAATTTTTTTGGCCGCACAGCATGGCACGCAGGATCTTAGTTCTGCAACCAGGGATCAAACCTGTGCCCTGTGGACACAGAGGAACCTGTGTCTGGTCTGGGCATGACCTCAGACCAGTTGAAGCAAGTGCAGCCAGCACTAAACAGGGTCATGAGACATGACCTGAGGTCTCCTGCTGTCCTGGCCATCCTCATTGGACCTTGTCCCTCGCAGAAAGGTGGTGCCTCGGGCTGGCACTGTGACCACTGCGACCACTCCCGCCCGGCCTGCCTCCCCAGTGAGCTGCCATCTGCTGACTACTTTTCTCCAGCACAAGGCCTCTCACCCTGCTCCTGAGGGCTCTGGGACTTCGGCCCTTGATGGTGGCAGAAAACAGAAACTTGCCTCCAGAACTGTTTGCCTCTGAACCATGCAACGTGTGCCCTGATCCTCTCAAACGACTTTCTCATAACTATTAAAAATTTTTAAATTTTATTTATTTTTGAATGTGCTGGGTCTTCGTTGCTTAGCATGAGCTTTCTCTAGTTGAGGCGAGCGGGGGCTACTCTAACTGCGGTGCTCCGGCTTCTCATTGTGCTCCTGCTGTGGAGCAATGGCTCTAAGCGCACGGGCTTCAGTAGGTGCAACCCACAGGCTCGGTAGTTACTGCTTGTGGGCTCTAGAGCACAGGCTCAGTAGTTAATGGCTCATGGGCTTAGTTGCTCCGTGGCACGTGGAATCTTCTGGACCAGGGATTGAACCCATGTCCCCTGCATGGGCAGGCAGATTCTCATTCACTGAGCCACAGGAGAAGCCCATAATCATTTAATATCCAGCCCCTGAGGAGGGTTCGCGTTAGAGTTAGGGTCTGGCCCTACTGGGTCAAGAACTTTCCCGGAGTTGAGCTTGTTGGAAACAGCCATCTGAACAGAATTTTTCCGGAGTGGGACAGCATTTTTCACCGGGACTCTGGAAGATCAGGGTTTGGAGGAAGCTGTTGGAGCCTGGTGGGGAAGGAGCAGGTGATGCTGGGGTGGGGCTGAGGGGGGTGGGGAAGGAGAGTGTGCTGAGGGCCTGCCTTTCCCTAGGCGGGCGAGTCCCAACAGCAGGGAGACAGGTGAGGCTGACCCGACAGGTTCCTGAGGCCAGGGGCAAAGGGGTGGAGCGTGGCTCTGACAAAGGGTGACAGCAGGCCCGGGGCCCTGCACACAGAGCAGGCGGGGCGGCAGGCAGGCCCGCTGGGATTTTCTTCCTGCCGTGGCCAGCCCAGGGTGCAGGCCATGGAGCCCGCTGGAGGGTGAGAGGAGCCGGTGGGCAGGCGTGTTCGGAGGCCCGGGGCCTGGGGGCCCAGGGCATGGCGGGGCCCCTGAGGAGCCGGGTGGACGAGCTGAAGCGACCCTGGTGGCGGCAGAGCTCCCCGCTGGTGCTGCAGCACAGCGAGGTGGCCCGGCTGGCGGCCGACGCCCTCCTGGAGCGGGGCGAGGATGCCTACCTGCGAGTCATCTCCGAGGAGCGGGAGCTGCCCTTCCTGAGTGCCCTGGACATGGACTACATGACCAGCCACACACATGGGGGCCCGGAGCTCGGCGAGGCCCAGGGACCCGAGGCCTTGGGGCCTGACCGCCTCAGCCTGCACTCTGAAGTCACCTCGGGCACTTACTTCCCCCTGGCCTCCGACATAGACCCTCCGGACCTGGACCTGGGTTGGCCTGAGGTGCCACATGCCACGGGCTTCAGCCCCACGCAGGCTGTGGTCCACTTCCAGCGGGACAAAGCCAAGAGCATCAAGGACCTTCTGCGTTTCCTCTTCAGCCAGGCCCGCACGGTAAGGGCCCCATCTCTTCAGACACCCATTTCACAGATGTGGAAACTGAGGCCCAGGGAGGCAAAGGGACCAGTGCGCAAGGCCACCCAGCAGCTTGGGGGCAGCACTGGGACAAGAACCTCTGTCCCCTATCAAGTCACAAGGTCCTAGAGGTTTTATTTACTTTGGTAATCCCTTGGCGGGCTTCCCTGGTGGCTTAGATGGTAAAGAATCTGCCTGCAATGCGGGAGACCTGGGTTCGATCCCTGGGTTGGGAAGATCCCCTGGAGGAGGGAAAGGCAACCCACTCCAATATTCTTGCCTGAGAAATCCCATGGACAGAGGAGCCTCATGGGGTACAGTCCACGGGGTTGCAAAGAGTCAGACACAGCTGAGCGACTAAGCACAGCATAGCACAATCCCTTGGCATTCAGGGACATTATGGATAAGCTTAGAACAGGGATGGGCCTCAGAGACACCACAAACACCCTGAAAACAGGTGCAAAGGAGTGCTCATTGCAGAGAGGAATCCTCTCTCTTTTGGGGGAGAGGGTCCATGGCTTCCATCAGATTCTCAGAAAGATCTATGATCCCAAGACAAAGAGCCCCAACCTCGGTGAGCATCTGAGCCACCCCCTTGACTTACAGAGGAGGAAACTCAGGCCAGGAAGGGGATGGGGCTCATTCAGGGAGGTCCAGTCCGTTGGTGAAATGGAGCCAGGGCTCAGGGAGAGGAAAGACGTCTGGACTCAGGCCCCCGAGACCCAGGCACAGCCCTGATGTATGGCCCCGACCACGCCTCGCCCCTTGTGTACCGTGTCCCGCTGGCCTGAATCAGGGGAAGGGGCACTGGAGCCCGGGCCTCTACTTGGTCCTGAGGTCTGGGCTTTTAGCTCTGCACCCAAAGGACGGAGGAGGGGAGGCTGCTGGGCTCAGGGATGGGGAGCAGGGGCTCAAGAGAAAGGGAGATGGGGGAGGGCAGGTAGGGGTGCTAGTGCTGGGAAGACTGTAGCTAGACTAGCACAGCCTCACTCCTGGAGCCCAGACCACTGACTCAGGAGGCAGGGGGATGAATCAGATGACCCCAGGCAGGGCTGGAGGCAGGTTAGCCCCGATGCCCTGGCTAGGGGAGCAGCCTGTAGGGAACCCACTGCAAATGTTAGGAGCCAGCATGCTGGGACCTACCGGGACCTCCAGAGCCTCCCTGGCAAGTCTCCCTACACCCCAGGCAGGGGAGGGCAGGGCCTGATTGGTAGCTGGAGTGGGGTTATTAGTGAGAGGCTGCTGTCATCACTTCTGCCCCTTTGATCTTTCTTGCTTGTCCTCCCCCGCCAGCCCCCATCACCATTCCTGGCCAGACCTGTGCCATGGACCAGGGCATCCCTCAGTGCTTTGGTTCCTCACATCTAGACCCTCTGCCTCTGGGCCAGGAGCCAGGCTTCCACTCTGGGCTATCACTGACTCTTGGTGACCTTACAAAGTGCTTCCTATCCCCATGGCCCAAGGTCCTTGTTTGTTAAGGAAGCAGCAGGAAAGGATCATTTATTGAGCTTTGGTTGTGTGTTGAGGCTTTCCACGTTTGATTCTCCACAACTCAGAGAGGTAGCTATCATTATCTCCATTTAACAGATGAGGAAGTCGAGGCACCCAGAGGTGAAGGAACTCGCTCAAGGCTGTGTCACTAGGAAGTAGCAGACTGCAGGTTTGAACCCAGTTCTGTTTGGCTCCAGAACTGGAGTGCTCTGCTCTGCACCTGCTGCCTCTCAACCTGGAGGACTGGGAGGGGAGGTTCTCACAGCGGACAGTGAGCAGAAAACTTGGTCCCAGTTGGTGTGGGTGGAAAAGGTCACAGCAACCTCTGCAGCTTCACAGAGGAACAGATGGGTCTGGCAAAGGGCACCGAAGACCCCAGTCATTGCCTGCAGCTCTGAGCCATGACAAGGGAGCCTCAGAGTCACAGAGTGACAGCTGGAGCTAGTGGGGGGGGCGGTAGTATGAGGGGCTGGCCTGGGAACTGGGGTCTGGGTTCTGCTTCTGACTCTTTCCCTCTCTGGGCATCAGTCCTCACCTGTGTAGAGTAGACTGGTACAGTTGATCCATGGACCTCTTTGAGATTCTGACAACAGATAAACTGTCCTTAGAAAAATGCACACAAAAACTTTCAAACATCCAATAAATCAATTAAAAAAAAAAAACCCACAAACCCTTCAAACAGCCTTCTGGGCTTCAAGACAGTGAAACCTCCCTCTTTCTAAGTCAAGAAGCCCCAGGCCGGGGCTAAAAGTTCCACTAAAAGCTCCCAGTTCAGATGGTCTCGTGGGCTCTGGTCTCCTGCTTTTCAGTTCAGTGCCTGTTTCCTGGGATCTAGCCCCTGCCCCTTGGCAGGGCTGAGCTCCCCCTCCCTCCCCAGGTGGTGGCTATCGTGATGGACATATTCACCGACATGGAGCTTCTGTGTGACCTCATGGAGGCCTCGGGCCGGCGTGGTGTCCCTGTCTACCTGCTCCTGGCTCAGGAGCACCTGAGGCACTTCCTGGAGATGTGCTACAAGATGGACCTCAACGGAGGGCACCTGCTGGTCAGCGAGGGATGGGGCAGGAGCCGGGGCATGGGGTGGGGTGGTCCATGAGCACTGGGAGTCAATGGGAGGGGGGCTGGGTTCTCTTAGCTCTTTCTGGTCGGAGACTCCATGGGATTTAGACATGGCTTGAGCCCCGATCTCTCAAGGTCACCCCCAACCCCCTTCCCTCCTTGGCTCAGAACATGCGTGTACGGAGCACGTGTGGGGACACATATTGCAGCAAGGCAGGCCGCCGCTTCACGGGGCAGGCCCTGGAGAAGTTCGTCATCATCGACTGTGAGCAGGTGGTAGCAGGCAGCTACAGGTGAGTGAGTGGGATGGGGGGTGGTGCACCTGGGGCTGGGCCATGGGCTGGTGAGGCTACCTAGGAGCTGGCAGCTTTGAATTGCCCTTCCTTCATTCATCCTTTCCAATATGGACTGAGCAGCCGCCTAATGTCAGGCATGGTGCAGGGCCCAGGGACCAGTGTGGGGAGCAAGAGAGCCCCAGGCTGGGCCCTGGAGACACTCCCCCTGTGGTAGGATTACTTTAATGCCCTGGCACAGAAAATATTGTTGTTGTTGTTTAGTTGCCAACTTGTGTCCGACTCTTTGCGACCCCATGGACTATAGCCCGCCAGGCTGCTCTGTCCACAGGCTTCTCCAGGCAAGAATACTGGAGTGGGTTGCCATTTCCTTCTCCAGGGGAATCTTCCTGACCCAGGGATTGAACCCGTGTCTCCTGTCTTGGCAAGCGGATTCTTTACTGCTGAGCCACCAGGGAAGCCTAGAAAATATTGGTGTTGGCCAAAAAGTTCATTCAGGCTTTCCCATACCAGTCTATGGAAAAACCTGAATGAACTTTCTGGTCAACCAATAACCCTTGCACCTTGGAACTGGAGGGACTTCAGGGAACCTAGCCCTCGGTCCATTTTACAGATGGGGAAGTTGAGGCCACAATGGGAAACTGTGTGTCCAAGTCCACTAAACCAAGCAGCACAGACTCTGGAGTCAGAGCTCTGCCCCTCACCTGGGCCCTCGCGGTGGTCGTGGTGGTAGTGGTTTTATCTCCCTCCCCTGGTTGTGACTCCTGCCTGGTCCCAAGGGCCTTCACTTTGCCTCCTGACCCTAACTCTCTGCCCCCAGCTTCACCTGGCTTTGCAGCCAGGCCCATACGAGCATGGTGCTGCAGCTGAGGGGCCGCATTGTGGAAGACTTTGACCGGGAGTTTCGCTGTCTTTATGCTGAGTCCCGGCCGGTGGAGGGATTCTGTGGAGGTGAAGATCCCCCATCCCCCAGGGCACCGTGCCCTCCCCCAGTGGCCTTGGCTTTTGGGCCAGGAGTCCCCAGCACCACATCCTCATCACCCTCCAGCACCAGCCTCAGCAGCATCAAACGCTCACCTCGCATAGGCCACTCATACCTTGCTCTACCAGGAGGTGGTAACCGCACTGACATGGGTGTGGGGTCCTCATCCCCCGGCCCTACCCGCTGTGAGGCTGATGGCCAGCCCTCCCTGCAACGCCAGCTGTCAGACCCTAACCATGGCCCACTGCTAGGGCCCTACAGGGCCAACCTGAGCAAGCTGGGGGCATCCCCCTGGTGCCAGTCTTCCCCTGCCCTCAACCACAATAGCACCAGCCCCGTGACCCTGGCAGGGGGTTCACCTCTGCTTGCTTGCTCTCGCCCTCTCCTCCCCTTTCCCTGGAGTGTCTCAGCTCTGCCCCGGTTCCCAGAGAACGGGGTCCCAGGAAGCCAGGAGCCTAGCCCCTCACGAGGCCGCTGGGTACCCAGCACAGCCCTGGAGACACTGGAGGAGAACAAGGCGTCTCTGAGTCAGAGCCATGGCCAGCTGGATCTCCTTGGTCCCTTCCCCAGAGCACGAGAAGCAGGAGGCCCTGATTTGGGGGTGGGCCGCAACTCAGGCTCTCTTTGGCCTGGTGATCAGGCCCCAGAGGACAGGAGGTTGGCCCCAAATCAGAGATATAACCAACTGGATTTCCTGTCCCAGGCCCAGGCTGCCAGGGGACCCCCTGAGTCAGGCTCACCCAAGGTTGGCAATTGGACCCCAGAGGACAAGAGGCTGTCTGCAAACCACAGCCATGGCCAACTGGACCTCCTGGTGCAGTCCCCGCAGGCTGGGGGCTCCAGAGTGCCCCCTGAAGCCAACTCCCCAGCCAGCGCTGGCAAGCAGGGTCCAGATGAACGACGGCAGACCCTGGGCCACAGCCAGCTGGACCTCATCACAAAGTTTGGTCCATTCCCGGGTGAGGGGCCTGGGCCCAGTGAACTCCCTAGGCCGAGCCCTGCTCAAAAGGCTGGAGTGGACTTGGGGGAGGAGAAGCGGCGGACGCTGGGCCACAGCCAGCTGGACCTCATCACCAAGTATCATCAGTTGCAGGGCACCAGGCAGGGACCCGAGCCCGGCCTCTCTGGGGGCCCTGCGGGTGGCCATCGCAATGGCAACAGCAATGGCCTATCTGAGGATGAGAAACGGCGGACCCTGGGTCATAGCAAACTGGACCTCATCACTAAGTACAACAAGTCCAAGTTCAAGTTGCTCCGAAGCCGCTTTGAGACCTAGTCATGCTCCCAGAAAGGGACATCTCTGTCTTCCACCTACTGTGACCAGATTTGTTCAGGTCCCAGACTCTGGGAGGGGGAAGCTCAGGTAGGAACTATATGGGGAGAGGGATCTAGAAGCCCAGGTTAGACATTCCCTGGGCTTGGGATTCTTGTTCATATATGCACATGCACACACACGGGAAAATGAAATTTACAGTTACCGGGCACCTGCCACTTGTCACTGTGCTGGGCCCTCCGTACTGGTTACTTCTCATCATTCATCCTCACTCACAATATCCTACAAGACAGATTCTGGTAGGTATACAATTCTAGGACCATAGGTATCATCTTCCCTATAATATAAATATGGAAGCTGAGATCTAGCGAGTTTGATGACTTTCTTGGAATCAGGTCCAAATAACTGACAGGGGCTCAAATCTTTATTTCTTACGATTTTGTTTTTGCACAGATGGGACACACAATATCAATAGTTCCCATGTCCTCATACACACAAAATCCATATATCACAGAGGTGCCCCAAATACCTGCACAATGTACACTACACACTGACAGGGTTCACACCCACAGACACGGTCCATGTGATAAACCACAACACTCAGGATTCTAGCTGTAGGTGCTCAATGAATGTCACTTGGCTAAATGAATCCAGTACACATTCGGTGCACACTGTAGACCCCTCAGGATCCACAGACTATAAATGTGCACATAACCACACACACACACATACACACTCATGGACATGCATGTACCATCCAGTAACTTTTTGTACCTAAAGCTGTGTATCCAGTCCTGTGCTGGACACACAACAGGGCTCCCAGTCCCTGGAAAATAAGGATTCAGTGCAAAAATCATTGGTGTTTCTAATGAAAGGCTAACCAGTGACAGAAGGTGGTAGAGAATGAAGGCCAGAGAGTGGTGGTGATGATGGAGTGCTGAGAAAAGTTTCTTAGAGGAGGCAACCTTTGAGCCAAACCTTGACAGGTGGGAAGGACTTGGATAGGTGGAGGTGAGATTTACAGGAATTCCTGGGAGAGGGAACCAGGTGAAGAGAGACCAGGGAGAGGACTGAGGGAGTGGGTCTGAGATGAACCGAGGAGGATGGAGAGGACACAGATGCTCAGATTCTAACACACACACACACAATCATCTTGCTCAGTGTCGCCAGAAGTATACGCTGTCAGATGTGGGTCCCTCTCCTGAGTTGTGGCCTGCTTGGGAGTGTATTTGTGATACAAATCAATAAAAGTAGACAAGCTTGGATTTAGTGGCTGCCTGGTGTATCCTGAGAAGGCTGAGTTACGACTATGCAGGTGAGGACAAGGGAAGGGCACCATTCGGGCCTTTCCCTGGAGGAAAGTGGATGGCTGTAGGAGGGTGGGGGTGGCAGGGGGCCGGGTAGGAAAGGGGCTCCAAGCTTCCCTCTGCTCTTACTGAGAGTGACATCCTGAGAGACCCTGGGCTTTTGTTCAAAGTGTGGGCCAAGTTCATCTGTCCACCAAAGCATGTCTCTTGACTGCCACCATTTGTGGGTGGGGTGGGACGGGGGCAGAAATTGCCCTGCTGAGTGTGATCAAGCCTATGCAAAGGGCACAAGTGGAAGCCATCAGCCCCCAGACCCTTGCCCACTCTGGACGCCCCCCCTTCCCCGCCCCCCGACACTCTGCTTCATCCACCATCCTCTCTCCAATACCTTCTTCAGTACGATGATTTCCTTTACTTCTCTGGCTGTGCCTCCTCCTCCAGCCTCTGTCACTTCTCACTCCTCCCTAATGGACACCTTCTCCATGAATGACCTCATCCACCCCAGGTTTCGGCCCCACATCTCAGCCCTTCAGTCTCCCCTGGGCTCCATATTCGGCCTGGAAATCTGTCCCGTACCTTACTCTGTCCCTCACCTCCCCTACACCTTCTCTTCCTCCCAGGCTTAACTTCAATAAATGTATCTCCAGCATCAACCCATCTTTTGCGAGACATCCTGGCTCCTCCATTCTGATACCTCACATCCAATCAGCACAGGTCTCTGTCAGTTGCTCCTCCTATAAAGCTCCCGATTGAATGAATGAATAAAAGAATGAATGAGAAGCTTGCTGGAGGCGGGGCCAGGAGGGGGTCTGGCCGGATCACTTGCAACCATAGAGTCCACTCAGGGGCTGGGAGCTAGAGTGGCCGCATGCGTGGAGGCGTGCGCCGCGCTCTATCGGAAATCCCCTAGGGTAGAGGCGGAAACGGAAACCTACCGAGCGCAGAGGAGGGCTGTTGCCGCGTGTGGAGGTTGCGTTTACCTGGTGAGCGGTTGTGGCTGGACACCGGAAGGGTCAGCTCGGGGCGTCCTGAGTCGTGAGGGGTGGGGGCCGGAGGATTCGGGACCAGAGAGTCTGGATGCGCGCGGTGGGCGGGACCTGAGGGCTGAGGGCTGAGGGGCGGGGTTGCAGTGGGGCTGACGCGCGGAGGCCGGGGGACGGTGACCCGGGCCCGGCGTCGAGGCTGAGGCTCCCGGTCCCGGGAGAGGATCCACAGGCCCTGAACTCCAGTCCCACAAACCCTAGGCCTCATGGCGGTCCGTGCGTCGTTCGAGAACAACTGCGAGATCGGCTGCTTTGCCAAACTTACCAACTCCTACTGCCTGGTGGCCATCGGAGGGTCGGAGAACTTCTACAGGTACCGTGGAAGCCCCGGGCCCGCGGGCAGTGCTTGGGTGGGTGGCGGGTAGAGGTCGCTGGAGTCGGGCTCCGGCAGAGTAAGGAGGGTTCGGGCCCCTCAGCCCCATAATCATTGAGTCCGTGTCCCCACAGTGTGTTCGAGGGCGAGCTTGCTGGTACCATCCCCGTAGTGCACGCGTCCATCGCCGGCTGCCGCATCATCGGGCGCATGTGTGTGGGTAAGCCAGCTGAAAGTCACCGAGGGAGGGAGTGGAACCCCCCAGCGCCTTTAATCTTACCCCTAGAAGGGACCCGGAGGACCCAGGGATTTCTAGGCTTTCATCCATCATCTCCAGCGACTACAGAATCTCTCAGTTCTGTGCCGACCCGGTTTAAGTGTCAACAGATCAGGGACAACCTCTGGCAAAGGTTTCTGGATCATTGTAATCAAAACGTTAAGGGCTTTCACTTTTACACTTGTTTCAGTCCTTCACTGAAGACCCTGGCAGGTAGGAATTACTGGCCTAATTTGATTGATGAGGAAGCTGAAAAATCAAAGAACCCAGGTGACTCACCTGGTTCCACACCTAGTGTGAGGGAAGATTGGTTTGTCATCTCTCCCTCCCTGGCCACTGACTCTGGTAGATTGCTTCCTCTTTCTGAGGGTCCATTTCTACCTCTAAAAAATGACAAGCTAAGATTCTGGGGCATCCTGTGCAGTTAGCTTTTTAAAGCTTAAGTTCTATTTAGCAGGTACCCCTATATCCATCAGCACTGTTGACTCTGGCCATTGGTGTGTCCTTTGAACTGGCTCCATTTTCCTTTACTGCCACCCCTTATTTGTAGTTCTGCTCAAATTGGAGTTTTTCCTTTATTTTTTATTGTAAGCTTGATGATCTTGGACTCTTGAGTGTTTCTTATTCAGGCAGAACACTCTTATCTCTGGACTTGGTGATCTTTGGACTTGAAGCTAGTTCTTATGTAATAAGAGAGAATTTAGCCTGACCATTGGGTTTTTTTTTTTTTTTTTTTTTAAGGATGGGAGAAACTCATAGTTCAGAAGTTTGTAGTTGTGTTTTTGCAGAGGTAGGCAGAGGTTTAGTCATTGTTGTCACAATATAATTATAGTTCATTCATGTTGCTGTGTACTCAGTTTTGTGTAAATGTACCACAATGTATTCATTCATTCTGTTGACAGTGGGTATTTGGGGTAGTTTTCAGTTTGATCTATTATGAGTAGTGCTGCTATGTTTCTTAGTGAACAAATGTATGTATTTCTGTTGGATATATAATATCTGGGAGAGGAATGGCTGGGTATCCAATGTAATAGATGATGTCACATAAGTATCTGAAGTTGTTGCCCAATTTACACTCCTATTGGTTGCTCCATATATCTTTGCCAACCCTTGGTGTTGATGTTCTTTTTAAGAATTTAGCTGTCTGGTACATATGAAGTGTTACCTCAGTTTTTAAGTAGCGAAATATACAATTAATGCCCAAGAGCCCTTCCTTTTGGTCCTGGTCATCCCTGGTAGATGATGGCGAATTGGACAGGATGTTTGGGACAGACTCCTAGGCCATCTCTGGCCTGCCCAGTGGGACTCCTGGTTCCCTGGGGGCTGTGTGGCTCAGTGGTTTGAAGGACTGGGGTCTGGATTCTAAAGCTTTCCTGGGGAAGCTACCTGGACTGGGTTGTATCTTCAGGCCCCAGCGCTCAGCAGGTGTCTTGTGAATTAACAGTTCATCCTTACACAACCTGCCCTAATTTGGGTCTCTCCAGGGAACAGGCATGGTCTCCTGGTGCCCAACAACACCACTGACCAGGAGCTACAGCACATTCGCAACTGCCTCCCAGACAGCGTGCAGATCCGGCGGGTGGAGGAACGGCTCTCAGCCCTGGGCAATGTCACCACCTGCAACGACTACGTGGCCTTAGTCCACCCAGACCTGGACAGGGTGAGGCAGCCCAGTTTAGCCCAAGAGTCACAGGATATTAGCCTAGTCAGTGGCTAGCCACTGTTCTTGCCTATCAGGCAGGAATTTGGGGTATCTCTTGTGGTTTCTCTTATACCTGGACTCCTGCAGTTCAAGCACTGGTTGGAAGAGTGAATAGAGGCCTTTCGTGATGTGACCAGCTAGGGAAAAGAAGCTAGGGAGTGTATTAATCCTCCCTGTATTAATCAGGGAGATTGACTCATTCAGTCTTGCAGCCAGGGCTGGAGAGAAGATTGACAGTTGAACTCTTGCCTGTGGGTTAGAGGGAAAGAAGGTGATGTGGAGACCAGCCTCTGGCTCTTCAGGGCATGCATGGCTTTGTAGCTGGCCTTGACTCTGCTGCAAGCTGTATTCCCTCCTTTATTTGGGTGAGGCTTCCATATGCAGCTGCATAGCAGAGGAATGAGCTTGGGGAGTCACGCCCTGGGTGGGTCTGGGTGTGGAGGCCCTGGGTGCTTTGATCTGCTTGTTCTGGGTGCTGAGCACAGTACGTTTGGCTAACAGGAAACAGAAGAAATCCTGGCTGATGTGCTAAAGGTAGAAGTCTTCAGACAGACAGTGGCTGACCAGGTGCTGGTAGGAAGCTACTGTGTCTTCAGCAACCAGGGAGGGCTGGTACATCCCAAGACTTCAATTGAAGACCAGGATGAGCTGTCTTCTCTCCTTCAGGTCCCCCTTGTGGTAAGCAGTCATGTTCTCTGACCTCTGTTTTCTGCTGGAGTAGATCCCTTTGCCCAGTATTTAGGAATTTATTACTTGTCGCAGTTTGGGGTTGAGGCTGTGGGTCAGAGACCAGGGATTGGGGAGAGTCCTCATGACTTGGGCTGTTGGTGCCATGATCCACACTGAGCCATCCTTTGGCAGGCGGGCACTGTGAACCGAGGCAGCGAGGTCATCGCTGCTGGGATGGTGGTGAATGACTGGTGTGCCTTCTGTGGCCTGGACACAACCAGCACAGAGCTGTCAGTCGTGGAGAGTGTCTTCAAGCTGAACGAAGCCCAGCCTAGCACCATTGCTACCAGCATGCGGGATTCCCTCATTGACAGGTATCTGGGCCTTTCTTCTGTTGAGGGGAGGGGAGGGAGATGCCGGCTATAGTGGGAGCCACACTGTTCATACCAGTAGGCTCTCCTCTGTGAGGCTACATCCACACAGTGCTGACTAGCCACAGGGTACAGGCCACAAGCATTGCCTGAGTATCTGCCCATCCCCATCTTTGAGGACGTTGACTCAATGTATCCCTTCTTTAGGCTGTCTTGCTTTATCACTGACCACCTTCTTTTAAGTTTTTAATCTGCCTGTGTGTTGGTGTACCCAGCCAGTAGCCTGAGACAGGAAAGATCTTTTTATTGAGGGAAGAAGGGAAGGCTACTTTGGTTCCTAAGGGACTTGGGGGTGGATGTGGCGAGTGCATCAGAATCACCGTCATCTGTACTTCGGTGGGTTTAAATCAAAAGTGGGTTCTTGAGCCCTAACTCTGGAGATTTTAGAGTGTTAGGCTCTAGAATCTCCTCCTTTGGAAGAGCATCAGGTGCTGGATGTTTAGTACCCCCTCCCCCATTGAGGATCCTTCTCAAGGCATGCCATACCTAGCTGGCACAGGAGTCTTTATGAGGGTAGAAAGTAGAGTAAGGGCCTAGTAGCAGACACCCTCCTTAGTGTCTGCCTAAATTTCCCTTCATTTCCCACCTTCATTCATTCAGTCACCTGATGTTCATGGAACCCTATGAACAAGGCTCCATGTGGGATAGTCAGGCAACTTAGTGCTACATCCTGCCTCTGAGAGGGACTCAGTGTGTAGCTGGGGAGAGAAGACTTAATGGCCACATACAACTTAGCTTCCATCAAAGAAGAAATAAAAGGCGCCTTTTGTGGCTTTGGAGGCTCCCATGAGACACTTAACTGGAGTCCAGGAAGGTTTTAGGAAAGACAAATCAATCAACCTGGGCTTCAGGGAATGAGTAGGTAATTGAATACGCAGAGATAGGGTGGGGAAGTGTGGAGGGTGTGAAGGGGAAAGGTTTTATCCCCAGGGTTGAGGACTCTGAATGCCCATGTCGGGAAGTTTTGACTATAGTAGGTGTTTTGACCTCTGTTCTGTGTTGGGGATGCTTATTAATGTAGATTCTTGACATCATCCTTCAAATCCTGATTCTCTCAGTTTGGCGTAGGACCCAGCCACGTGTAGTTATTTCAGTAATCTTTGCTGGGTGATTCTGATGAGGGCAGTTTGGAGACCACACTGACAAACTGCTCTCAGCACTGGAGAGCAGTTGAAAAGTTCTGAACAGGAAAATGGTACCAGTGGTTTTGTCATTTAACAACTTTTATTTTTTATTTTTCAACTTTTATTTTTTAATACCTACTATGTATCAGACAATAATGATGTGATGAATAAAATATACCCTCCCTTCCCTTTTGGAACATTGACCCTCATAAAGAAAACAGTACTTCCACAATTAACCATTTAATTAAAGAATAAAACAGAAACTTCTTAGCAACTGAGAACAGAAAGAAATTTCTATAACCTAATAATTCAGGTCAGGTCAGTTCAGTCGCTCAGTCGTGTCCGACTCTCCATGGACTGTGACATGCCAGGCTTCCCTGTCCATCACCAACTCCTGGAGCTTGCTGAAACTCATGTCCATTGAGTCGGTGATGTCATCCAACCATCTCATCCTCTGTCGTCCCCTTCTCCTCCTGCCTTCAATCTTTCCCAGCATCAGGGTCTTTTCCAGTGAGTCAGCTCTTCGCATCAGGTGGCCAAAGTTTTGGAGTTTCAGCTTTAACCTGATAATTGTTACCTAACTAAAAAAAACTACAGCAATGTTGTATTTAATGGAAAAACTTCAGAAACTGCCAGGCAGAACTGCCTACAGGCAGTGGCACTCGTCAGCATTGTATTTTTTAAAAATGGGTATTGATAAAGAAGTGACGAAACTCATTAGACTCCTTTGGCTTTGAACCTGTTGAGTTTGAGGTGCCCATGAGAACTTACAAGGACGGTGTCAGATAAGGGATTAGAAATGTGTACTTCAGGCAGTTCCCTGAAAGCCCAGTAATTAGGACTCACTGCTTTCACTGCTGAAGGCCTGGGTTCAGGCCCTGGTCAGGGAAGCAAGATCCTGTAAGCTGTGAGGTACAGCCAAAAAAAGATGTATTTTCACTTTCACAATCTTGCAAATGATTATCACCTCCAGGAAGAATGTTCTGGCCTCAGTCCTGCCACTAGAGGATTTGTGACCTAGTCGTGTCTCTTTTCCCTCTCTGAGCACCCCCCCTTGTCTAATTTAGTCTGTTGGATTTGACCTGTGATGCTCTGATTATGATCAGCCATTTGAATAAGTTATTTTGAGTTCACCCCCTTGAGTGGAGGAGTTACTTTTCCTTTTTAAGCATTGAGAGTTCTGGACTGGATTGTTACTCCTGGGAGCAGTGGAATCTGGAAGGGGCTCTTCAGGGCAGAGCTGGAACAGAGGTCCTGGGGTGAGGGTGGAGGCAAGCACCTTGAGCATGGAGGGTGAGCTGTGCTCTGTGAAGCACCTACTGACAACACTCCTTCCTCTCTCTCCAGCCTCACCTGAGTCACCTTCCATACTGGTCCTGGCTTGGACTTTGGCTCCCTCTCAGTGTTCCACCCAGTCTGTCCTGAATGCTGGCAGGGTGGTGGCAGAGAACTCACCTGGACTCGTGGCTGTATGCCCAGCCTTTCTTCATCTGTGCCCATCTCCTGAATCTATAGTTACTGCAAAAATCTGCCACATCATGCTGGCTGGCAGGTCCTGTGGCTTCTGGCTGAGAGCTCTGTTGTCTGTGCCACCCCATTAAAAGGGCAGCTTCCTCTGGCCATTCTGAATGTGTTATTTGGGGATTTCAGCCTGCACTCAGCCCCCTCATCATTGTTCCAGGGGGAAGGTGGAGTAGTATGCACACATCCCATAGTTTTACAGCCTTGCCCCCCTTCATTAGATGGGCAGCTTCATCCCAGGACAAGAGAAGGAAACCCTCCACTATACTCCCATTTTCCACACAACTTCAGCCTCATCCTTTTGGCTTCAAAGAATGAGTCTGTTTCAGCTCTCCCCTACGCCAGTGTGAGGATCATGAAGGGCTTTGGGTCACCTGGCCACAGGGCAGCCTTGTCCTCTTTGACCCGCAGTGGTGGATGGAGGTTGTTGGCCTGGCTGCTAGGTGCCCTGGAGAGTCTCAGACTCATCTCCCGCCCTTTGCCTTAGGGCCTTGGGTGCGTGTGGAGCCAGCCTTGGAGAGGCGTGGGTAGTTGGGGGCGGATTCCATCGTCTCCGAGTGGCTCGCGGGGCGGGGCTCCGGGACTCGGGTGCAGGTTTGGCCGGTTGCTGGTGGGTGGGGTCGGGTACGTTAGGCCCCGCCCCTGCGTCCTGAAACCTTCCGAGGCGCTCAGGGGGCGTGGTTCGTGCGCCGTGACGTCAGGACGCCGGTGCCTTCAGACGCCGCTGTGCGGGCGAGCGGGCAGCGGAGACCCGCGCTGGGACCGTTCCGACCTGAGGTTCGGAACCCGCGGTGCGAGGTGAGGGGCGGGCCCCAGCGGGGTGGGGCGGGGCAGGGTTGGTGTGTGGCCGGCCCGCACCTGATGGGCCTCTCCTCCTGCAGAACATGGGCGCTCAGCTGAGCGGTGGCCAGGGCGCCGCGGAGCCGCCGCAGCCCCAGCCTCAGCCCCAGCCGCAGCCCCAACCCCAGCCTGCGGCGCCGGAGGGCCCTGCTCAGCCCCGGCCAGAGCCCAGTCCCTGGGGGCCGCTGGACGACGTGCGCTTCCTCATCGCCTGCACCTCCTGGTACTGACTGGCTGCCCTCCGCAGTTAGCACCCGCCGCCTCCTGTCATCCGGCCCGCTTCTCCTGGTCGGGCCCTTGTCTTTCCCCACCTTCGCCCACCCTGGAGGTGCGCGGAGAGTCGGGGAGCCCGAGGGGGACTGGAAGGAAGCCTCCGCAGCCTGGCCTCAGGGCGCCGTCTTTCCTCCGGCCCTTCCTGCTACCCTGGATCTGTTCGCTTCTTAGCCTGCACCCAGACTCGCTCAGACCTTCGTGTTCTTGCCCACCCCACAGTTTCTCCGGCCGTCTGGGTCCTGGGGCAGGCTTCCCGTCACTGGCTTCCAGAACCAGGTCAGGACTCTTGGTAAGAAGACCCCAAGGCTACTGACCTCACCTCACCTCAGTTTTCCCTGTCACCAAGAACTAGGCTCTTGCTTTTGTCTTGGTCATAGCACCTTGTGTCTTGACTTCAGAAAAGACCTTGCTGCAGTGAACCTGCCCATCCATACCTCTTCTGGGAGAGGCGCCATCCTGGGTGTCCACCCTGGCATTATCCGGTTGTATCACTGGAACTCCAGTCACAGAGGGCCTCCAGGGCCACCCTTTTGGAGAGAGAGGGCATCTGATTTTGGGGGCTGGCAGATGAGATGTGTGGGGCAGCTCCCAGACACCCCAAAGCATCCTGTCTCCCAGAAGCTTCTTTAGGCCACTCAGAACCTGATCCCTGTTCCAACAGTCCAGGGAAATGACACACTCTGTATTTTTGTTTTATTTAGAAATGATTTAAAAAACATTATACAAAGGCTGATCAGTTTAAAATGTGACTGACACTGAAATGCTGTGATGTTCCCCAGACTGAGGGGAAGCTGGGCTCTGGGGTCCCCAGTGCTTTGCCCCTCTGTCTGTCTGCCCTGTCCTGGGATGATGGACAAACAGATGACCCAAAGGCAGGAGAATCCATGACTGGAAGCCTCCAGGCTGAGCCTTCTCTGGGCCTGGCCCTGCGTCCCTCACATCTGCAGCCTGGGCTGCCTGCCTCCATCTCCTGCTCTTTTTCAGCTGACCTCAGTAGTACCAGGAGCCAGTGGGGAGCCTGGGGGGCCTAGAGCTTTCGCGAAGTGAGAGCACCAACCTGAGGAGTGGAGAGGGACCAGGGAAGGGGAGAGGGAGGCCGAGGAAAGACGGATAAAAGAGACACTTCAGATCTCATCTTGGACCCTGGAGGGGTCCACAGGTGGGGACCCAGTGCCCAGCAAGCCCACTGAATGGCCTGGGCAAGTAACAGCCTCTCTGTGCTGTGTTTGAGGGCACAGTGAGAGTTATCCTTGGCCTCCCAAGGACTACATGAATTACATGTGAGTGGACAGGGGTGAGCTAATAAAGTGCTTTGCAAAGTATAAAACACTGTACAAACCTATGAATCACTAATATCTCCGCAGTTGTTCCCCACCCACCCCAGGGAGCCCGCCCTTGACCAAAATGAGAAGAAAAAAAAAACAGAAGGATGATGACGGAACACAGTGGACTCATATAGGTGTCTCTGGGACAAGAGAGATTTTGCTCAAGATGGCTCCCAGAGGCCCTGTCTGCTACAGGTTAAGCAGACCCAAAGCTCAGAGGCCACAGGGTGGGGGGCAAGGCCCGTGCAGGCTCAGAGGCCCTGCCAGCACCCCCAAAGACTGATATCTCCTCTTGGATTTGGCAGAGAGCCCATGGACATCATTGAGCCCATTGGTCCTGCCTCTGGCTCCTTAGCGACAAGCAGGTCTGCCTCTTCTTGGATTGGTGTGAGGCAAGCCGAGCCCTAGGAATTCCTGCCAGAGACAGTGAAGGGCAGGCCCCTAGGCTTGGGGCTGTTAGCAGTTATGGGTGCCCTTTTCCGAAGAGCAGTGCAGGGTGGTGGGCCCAGAGAGCTGGGTTAGCAGGGGCCAAGCTAATGGTATAAACACTGCTTCTGGGCTGAGAAATTGAGTTGGTCTCAGGGTACCTAGGGGTGCGGGCTCTGAGCATTTCAGAAGACTGCCCTGGGCCCCTTCCCCCAGGGTCATGAGAGTGTTGGCCTGGAGTCGTTTCTGTCTCACCTAACCAATCAGGCTGAGCTCTCAGGTCACAGGCAACAGGCTGGAGCAGGGCAGGAGCAGGGCAGGGACTTGGGGGATGGTGAGAGAGACGGGAGAGTAGAGGACAGCTTCAAACTTAGATCAGCCTCCAGAGAGGGGTCAGCTCCTGCTCCCACCCGGTAGCCTCATTAGCAGGGCCCGGCTCCTGGGGTGTCGGGGCACTGGAGTGGCCTTAACAGCACCTTGGTCCTTATCGCTGGGGGGAGGGCTGGCCTCGCCAAGACAGTCACCGCTAATTCACCTAAAGCCTCAAGCAGCCTTTGCAAAATGGGACTTTAAACAATAGTGACAGGACATTAAAATATTCACGACGTGACAGCTGGGTCCTTGTCAGACCTAGCTGGGCCACAGCCCTGCCTGCAGCATGTGACCCTAAATTCTGGGTCTCCGAGGAGACCCTGACTTGTGGAGCAGGTTTCCTGAGGGATCTGCTGTGGCCAGCAGGGGAAACCCAGGCTTGTTGCCCACTGTGTCGGCGGCAGGGTCCTGTAGCCGTGGAGGACAGTGGGAGTGGGGTGGGGGGACATCTGACCAGCAGGTGTTGGCAAAGGGGGACCAGGACTGGTGGCATCTCCCAGATGGGGCCGAGAGCTGTGCTGGCTTCCCACAGAAGGTGCTGGGTCCAGCCAGGTATGGCGCCGTGGTGCCTCATGGACACCACGGGGCGCAGTGACCTCAGGGCCTCCTCCTGGCATGGGCCCTGCCTCCTGACAGGGCCTGGCCTGTTCCCTGGAGTAGGGAGCGGTTACCCAGGACAGAAGGCTGGCAGCTGGGCGCCAGGCACCCACCCTGGGGCACAGCCGCCATCACTCCCTGCTCCATGCTCAGCCCAGGCCAATGTACCACCACTTCAGCTACGTGACCCCTGGCCTAGGGCTCTGCTGGCCCCGGTGGGCAGTGGCCAGAGCTGCCCCTCAGACCCTGGTGAGGAAGGGCCTGGCCGGCCAGACTGAGTGGACAAAGAGGGCTCTGGGCTGCTCATACCCACTCCTGGACCGGCCGCTTATAGTAGGTGACAGGCTGAGGGCCCGCCTTGTTCTTGAACTGGAAGATGGTGTAGACCAGCACCAGGATGCAGAGGGACAGGATGCAGGGAATAACCACGGCCACCGCGTTGACAGAGCCTGGCACGTCATTGATGGTCACCATGATGTCCACGTCGTCCTGGGGCAGCCTCCGCTCCTTGCGCCGCTCCGCCTCCTTCTGGTTGCAGCCCATCCAGTCCCGCAGGATGTTGCGCGGGTAGCCTGGTTCCACGCTCAGCTTCTGGTTGTCAAACTTCCAGTAGTCCCGGCCCTTGTAGAAGTAGGTGTAATCTGTAAAAACACGGCCCAGCATCACCATCCCAGACACTTCCTTGCACCTGCTCTGGGCTAGCATGAAAAGGCACAGGGGCTGTGGCAGTGTGGAAGAGGAGGTACCTCTCTCACCCAGGAGGAGTGCAGAGCAGCTCCGAAAGCGGGGGTGGGCACATGCGGTGGTGGGAGCAGCGTGCTGGAACACCTGGAGTGCCTGGCACACCCCACAGAGGGTGTAGCTGGTCAGGGACTATGACCTGCCCAGCTGCAGAGGCACCCAGACCCGGAGCAGCCCACCCTGTCATCTCAGAGGTGCTGGGGAGCCACTGAGGGGCTTTAGGTAGAACTGGTGAGTTCATTTTGTGTTTCCCAGACAAGGACCCTTCTCAGCCTGGGGTCTCAGCCCTGTTGTACTATGTCTATACCCCCTCCTGCCCCCCCACCACCACATGGGTCAGATGAAACCCCCACTCAGGGCTTGGACAGCGCTGCCTCCACAGCTAGCTCCAGGGCTGTGCCTGAGCCAAGGAGCCAGAATTCTTTTGTTGACAGTGGACACCACCTCTTGGTAACTACCGTGCCTTTTTGGGGGCTTGGCACACATGACTTCACAACACAGATTGCAGGGTCGCTGGGACCCTGCTGGGGGAGGGGATGGAAGGAAAGGAGGTAGCAGGGCTTGGCAGCCACCACAAGGCTCCCTGCAGCAGCCTTATCAGCAGAGTCAGTCCTGATGCAAAGCAACTGACTCAATGTTCTCCCATTGGCCGGCTCCTCACCCTGACTGGGACTTTCATTGGCTAAGGTTCCTGATGTCACCTGTCTTTGAGGCTCCCCCGAAGAGTGAGGCCACATGTGTAAAGCATCAGCTACACAGGAGAGCCACCAAATAGCAGCTCCCCCCCTGTTAGCCCCTGTCTTTCTTACCGGAGACGTCTCCATGGAGAGCCCTTCCTGACTACCCTCTCTCACAAGGCCCTCTGCTCAGATACTCTCTCCCAAGTGCTTTCCCTTACTGCCCTTGTTGCCACCTTACTTGTTTTTTTGCCTCTAGGCTCGGAGCCAGAGATGCAATGCATGTCTCATTCCAAGCTCCATCTCCAGCCCTCCCACACAACCTGGCTCTCAGTAATTACTGTGGAGTGAATGAATGCCTCCTGTCATTCCATAAAAACTAAAACATCCCAACAAGATGATGATAATGATAACAGCTGAAACTTACATGGCATGGGCCAACTGCTCTACGTAATTTATCTTCATCCTCACAAAGCTCTGTGAAGTAGGGACCATCATTATCCCCATTTTATAGATGAAGAAACTTAAGTGCTATGCCCAAACTCATACTGAATAGTGGGGGAGGGATATGAAACCAGCCAGGTTGGCTCCAGAGTCTGCTTTTGACCAGATCAATGGAGATGAATTCAAACATTCATGGATACGTGCTCGGCACCTGGCATGTCCCAGCCCCTCTTTTTTTCTTTTTCTTTTTGGTTGTGCTGTACAGCTTGTGGGGTCTCAGTACCCCAACCAAGGACTGAACCCAGGCCCTCAGCATTGAAGTACAGAGTCCTAACCACTGGACTACCACGGCATTCCCTCAGTCCCTCTTCTTGACAAGCTTCTAATCTAGTGGTGAGAGAGGCTCTGAGTCAGCCTGCCACCCAGGAGAAGCTTAGAAAATAAACATAAAAAAAATTTTTTTAAAGGCTTCTCTCTGTTATCTTCAAGCCCTGTGAAAAAGCCCTTTGAACCTCCACATCCATCATTTCAGATCTGATAACTCAAGGCACTCCTAGAGTACTCCTGAGGACCTCTGCTTGAGAAATGCTGCCTGAGGGAATGAAGTCAGTCTATGAAAACCTCTCTCAGTTGTGAATGATATCCACAGATGAGAAACTGTGACTTGGCAGCTGTTAAGAGAAGATTAAGTGACTGTGTGAATGTGGGTCGATATGAGGTGGTTGTCTTTGCCACCAGGTGATATTTCTCAAACCTGGATACCATGAGAGTATGCCTCCCGTGGGCGGACCCCAATGAGACCTACGCTAAACCAGATCCCCCCAAACCCGGCCGGCTTCTTACGTACATCCTTCCTTGCTGATGAAGGCCCCTTGAGGAGCCTGGGGGATGCCCTTCCACACGGTGATGGGCTTGGGGTAGCCAGGGTCCGTGGCCCGCCGCTCCTCGCTGTAGCGCCAGTACCGCTCGCCTTTGAAAAAGTAGGTCTTGCCCACAGGTTCCCAGCGCAGAGCTGTATCAATGCCTTCTCGGGGCAGACAGCTGCCCAGCTCTCCCAGGCTGTGGGGGTATCCAGGCTCCACCGTCACCTCCTTAAACACCCAGTACTTGTCACCTGTGGCCAAGAAGAGCCCAGGGTTAGCTTTCCTCAGTCATTCAATGCCGGAGATTGTAGTTAGATCCACTTGCCCATCATTTACTGGGACCGAAATCATTCATGAAGCCAGTGTCAAGGGGAAACAGCCCTAGGCCTGTTTGATCCCCATGGCGAGGGAGGCTGGGGCCCCTTGGCCCAGGAGAGCTTAGAGGGCAAGAAACCGGAATCTAGTCTCAGATCTTGGGCAACTCGACCCACGCTGCCCCAGGTCTGTGCCCCACCCTCTTTTTGTTTCATGTGACTCACTCCTTTCTCCTTTCTGGGTGACCTCAGCCTCTCCTGGCCTCACACACACAAGTACTCACCTTCCACCAGTGACACCCACCTCTGAGGCTGTGGCCCATGGCTGCTCTCCCAGTGGCCCTGGGCCCCAGGCCCAAGACCCTGGTTGCCCACCGACCTCTGGGAATTTCCAGGTCTCCTTCCAGAGTTCCTCATCTCCACTGCGAGGGCTCCCTCCCTCACCACCTCTCTGCCCTGCAGCATCCCCAAGAAGGTGGCATCACCCTTGGTCCTCTCTTTCCTCCTCCTCTCAGCACTCAGCCTCTTACAAGGCCTTTGCCATCTCCTGACCTCACTGCTCCTCCCGGCACAAGCCTTAGAGACATCGCCCTCCTCAACTCCAGCAACATCCTCAACTCCAGAAACGGCTTCTCACCTCTGCCCCAATTGCCGCCTGCCCTCTGGCTCTCTGCTGCTCACAGGCGAAGAGTGAATGCCAGCACTGACCTCATGGATCGAGACCACAGTCTGGCTGGGCAACCAGGGCTCTCAGGACTCTCCCCTAAACTACCTTTCCAGGCATGGCTCTCGTGTGCCACTCCATGGCCATCCAGTGGGTTTTCCAAAAGGACTTGAACTACCCCTTTGGCCATGTTCTTCCTTCCCCTTGGAATGCTTCCCTCGCTTCTCACTACCTGTATCTTATCCTTCTGAGGCCTGGCCAAGTCAGCTGGAGTGAAACAACCCAGCACCTGCTGGGTGAGCCGGACAGCTAACTCCGCTCCCGCATTCACTGACGATCCAGCCTGTGCGCCCCTCCCTCCATCTCTCACAGAGCTGACGCAGTGGCCTCCCGTGGAGCATGGATGCCCTTCAGTTGTCCACCATCCTCTACCCCGTGTGGGTGAGGCTTGTCACCCCACCAACTCTGGCACATAGAAATCCTCAATGGTCACTCCCTGACTTAACTGCCTGCAGGGGTCTGTCCTGTCAGATGTCAGTGTTAGGGCTGGAAAGACCTTCGCAGGAGACCCACCCGCACCCCCCGCACCCCCCCGCCCCGCCCCGCCTCTTCAAAGGTAGAGAAAGGGCATCCCGAAAAGGGAAGGGACTGTCCCACCCCTCCGCACAGACCATGTTACCTTTGAAGAAGACAAATCTTCCATCTGCCCTTTCATAGGCTGCGTCTATGCGGGCGGGCAGGCCCTTCCAGAACTGCTCGATCTGCATGGGGTAGCCCTCCTGCACCCGGTTATTGCGCAGGCGCCAGAACCAGCGATCCTGGGGGTTAAAATGAGGAAAGAAAGAGGCATAGCTTTTGAACCCAGTGATCTGAGCCCTGGGACTCGGGCCCCAACAACCCAACACCTTCCCCTTGTCCCCCCCCTTGCAAGCTTCCATGAAGTCTGTCCATTTACTGCATCTAAATTTCAGAGCCCAATGACGAAGCCAGGATGCTCATCACCTCTCTTCAATAAGGCACCCAATGGCTCTTGTTGCCCAAGGGGCCATGAGACAAGAGTTGGTGCACAGACCTAGGGGGAAGAGGAGGCAGCGTGGAGGAGCTGGAAAGGATGTTGCGGTGCCCGGGTTGACCACAGGAGGGCAGTGGACAGTTACTGACATCAGCGGGGCCCTTCCCGAGGCTGGGCAGCAGAGGGCGCTCATTGATGCCGGGCAGAGGGCCCGCCTCATGGCTGGCTCCAGCTGGCAAGCAGCCCAAGGACCATGGGAAGCAAGCTGTGGAAATTCCCGCAAGCCCTGGCTGTGAGTTCAGGTTCATCCTCTTACAATTGCATGGCCTGGGGCTCAGTACATGAAGAGCCTCACCTGCACTGTGCTGTGCTTAGTCGATCAGTCGTATCCGACTCTTTGCGACCCCGTGGACTGTAGCCCACCAGGCTCCTCTGTCCATGGGATTCTCTAGGCAAAAATACTGGAGTGGGTTGCCATGCCCTCCTCCAGAGGATCTTCCCAACCCAGGGATCAAACTCTAGTCTCCTGCGTTGCAGGCAGATTCTTTGCCGTGTGAGCCAGGTAATAAGGGAAAGATGAGAGATTATAGGTGAAGTGCCTAGAACAGTACGGGGCACATAGCTGATGTTGATTAAACGGTAGCTCAACAGGTCAAGTGTGGAAAAAAGCCCTCCTCCACATACTGGTGTCTTGTCCTACTGCAGTTCTGGTTGGTAGGCACTCTGGGCGAGGCCTGTAACTTCCCAGGGCCTCAGTTTTCTTATGTGTCAATGGGAATGATACAACCCAGACTTGCTTAGGAATCATTCAGCTGGAGGATCCGAGGGTACAGAAGAATGAACATGATACATAAAAGATGGTTCAAAAGCTAGAGAAGATTTGCTTTTTTTTTTAGGTGTTTTACAAAGCACTTTCACATCCAGCTTTTTAAACCTTATTTTGACTTTCACAACTCCTGTTAAGTAGATCTGGGATAGACAGAGTCTTAAGAAAGGCCTAGTAACTTCCTTTGGGCCTCACAGTCAGAGCAGGACTGGAGTGGACCTCTGTCACCTGATTCTTGGTCAGAGCTCAAAGCTTGCTGGGGAGAATCCACAAGGATGGGTGGGGTGGGGCAGCCCTCCACAATCCCCCAGTGTGCTGGAGACATGCTGCCCAGATCCCTGTCAGTGGAAGGCTTCTCGTCCTGGGGGCTGGGAGTGTGGTCAGCAGGCAGTTTTCACCTGTCAGCCTCTCTGGGGATGGCCTCGGCTCCAGCGAGCTCCCCCAAGGTCACGGCCTCCTTTGTCCAGGGACTGAACAAAGTTCCAGCCATTTGGGGCCCAAGTGGGACAACTCTGACAGGCCGTTCTAGTTCCAGAGCTCTCTACAGGGGTGGCCAGGTCTGCAGTGGGTCCGTGAGTATTGTTCATTGCTCAGTCGTGTCCGACTCTCTGCGATCCCATGGACTAAAGCCCACCAGGCTCCTCTGTCCATGGGATTCTCCAGGCAAGAATACTGGAGTGGGTTGCCATTTCCTTCTCCAGGGGGATCTCCCCGACCCAGGGATCAAACTCGGGTGTCCTGCATTGCAGGCAGATTCTTTACTGTCTGAGCCACCAGGGAAGTCCCTCTAGTGGGCCTAGTTGCTACTCAGTAATGTCTTCTCCTCCTGCCCCGCCAGGCCTCCCTCTCCTTCCCACAGATGTGGGTCCCAAAGGTGCATCCTAGTCAAAGTCCTGCATCCCAGGACTTCCCTGGCAGAAGTGGTTAAGACTTCGCCTTGCACTGTAGAGGGCATAGTTTCGATCCCTGGCTGGGGAACTAGGAGCCCATGTGCCTCAGGGCCAAAAGGCCAAAACATATAACAGAAGCAATATTGTAACAAATCCAACAAAGACTTTTAAATGGTCCACATCAAAATAATAAAAAAAAAAAACAAAAAAAACCCAAAAAAACCCTGCATCCCAAACACTGTCTCAGAGTCGGCTTCCCTGACAGCCCAACTGCAACACAGAAGCAGGCCGCCACCCTGCCAGCCCGTGGCTAGAGAGACCAGAGCAGGACAAGGGACGTGGCCTGGCCAACTTTCTGTCAGGGGCGCCTCAGAACCATCCTCGCAGCCCTGCCAGGACCAGGACACAGACTCAGCCATGGCTGCACCAGCCCCTACTCCAAGCCGCTGTTGTCACAGCCACGACTCGGGGGATCTGCACACACCCTTCGTTAGAGCAAATGACTCCCCCAGCTCTCAGGGGGAGAAATCGAGATCCAGACAATGGATATGACTTGCTGGAGTCACAGACCAGAGGCCAGTCTCCAGCACTTTTTCCCCAGCGTTGACCCCTGGGAAGGGGCAGGCTCACCCATCTTCCCCACTCCCTCTTGAAAACATACATAGTCCACTGACCCAGCAGCGCCAGGAAGAGACCCCATGTCCTGGCCGCTGGACTTGCTCCCGTCCATCTGGGCCCCCCTGCAGGCCTAATCCCAGAGCAGCCACTCTCTCCCACCCACGGTGGGGGAAGGGGTGGGAGGGGAGCACCGAGGTCCTACCTTAAACACAAACATCTCGCCCCGGAAGAGGGCCACCGTGTTGAAGTTGCCGTCACAGATGTTGGGTTTGGCGCCCGGTGTGGCTGGCCGGTCCCCGAGGGGTGGCCGAGGGGGCCTGGGCTGGCGCTCATGCTTCCTCTCGGAGGGTGAGTGGATCCTGCGGACCGGCAGCGTGGGGAGGGGCCTGGTGGGCTCCAGGGGCTCGGCCGGGGGTCCTGGAGAGAGGGGCTGCGTCTTAGGGTGGGGGCACTGCTGTTGCCGCCCTGTCGCCCATGCAATGTGAGACAAGCCTGTCACACTTCCGCCTCCTATCCTGTCCCCCCTCCCCATTGTTTACTGCCCCAACCTTTCAGAAAATAGATGAAAACGGCCATTAAATGGGAACGCTCATCTTCCCACCCCCCAAAGCTGGGATCTTCTCTTTTTTCCTGTTACAAGAGAGAGTAGGTATCCCTTCTTAGGCTCCGTGTCCCCTACCCTCCCTCCCTGCTCCCCTCTTTCTTCACCCTGCTCCAGCACGGCCTCTGCCCCGTCACCCGTGGAAACTCCTGTCAAGATCACCCATGACCTCCATGTTGCCAAATCCGACAGTTACTTGATTCAGACTTTGATGTCCATATGAATCACCCAGGGGTCTTGATAAAAGTGCAGACTGGGACTCAAAAGAGTATCTGGCGGTGGGGGTGGGGTGGGGCTGCCATTCTGCATTTCTTCAAGCTCTCAGGTGAGGCCAAAGTTGCTGGTCTGAGGTCCACACTTTGAGTAGCAAGATCATAGAAATGCTTTCCTTAAAACACTCTTCTCTGTTTTCCAGAAGCCTGCACTCTCTTGGTTTTCCTTCTGCCTTCGTAGACTGTTCCGGCTTTGCCTCCTTTGCTGGCAGTCTTTCCTCATTCTCTGCTCTACAGATCAGCATAGCCCTGGGCCCTCTTCTCATCTCTCTGTTTCGGTCCCTAGGTGCTTCTCAACTTGGGCTGCAAGGATTAGGATTACCTGGAAAACTTTGAAAACCCTGATGTTCAGAAGGCACCCCAGACCAATTAAAAGCAAATCTCTGGGGGCAAAGCCTGAGTAACAGTATTTTTTAAAATTCAATTCCGAAGATGATTCCAATGGGAGGCCAAGTTGAGAATCACTGCCCTCCGTGAACCTCTTCTAGGTTCTCGACTGTAAAGACAGTCCCATAGGATGTTCTGTGATGACATAAATGTTCTATATCTGCACTGTCTTGTATAGCAGCCTCTAGCCACGTGTGGCTGTTGAGCACTTGAAATGACTAATTATTAGCGTGGCAGAGGAACTGAAATTTTAATTTTATTTTAATTCTAATTAATATGAATTTAAATAGCCACATGTGGCTAGTGGCTACCATATTGAACACCAAAGATCCCAAATCAATATCCCAGCCCAGATCTCTGAGTGATGGGAGTCAATCCCGTTGCTCTGTAATTACAAAAGCCAGAAACCTTGGCATAATCCATCCCCTCACCCCCATGTCTACTCTGTCAGCAAATACGGTCCATTTTATTTTCAAAACACCTTGCAGTTCCCACCACCTATCCAGAGTCGGCTTCACCTATGGAGATCCTACCCATCCTCCAGGGTTTGGGTGAGGCCACCTCCTCTGTGAGGTCCTCAGGGCCCCAGACGGAGCCCTCCTCCCACGCTCCACATCCTGGGGTCTGTGGGGGTTGTGCTATATGGACATGCATCTGCTCTAATAAACGGGTCTTCCCGCCTCAACCACCTTGACAAGAACAAGAACTTCCCGCACCAGTGTGAACAGAGCATGGAATGGGGCATGGTAGCAGGCCCCTCAAATCTCATCAAGATAATCAGCCTAGTTTCTTTTTTTCTTGTTTAAGCAAAAAGCTCTGGTGATAATACTCATCCTGTTGTACCACCATTACTTGGGTGAACATGTGAATCTCTTGGCTTGAGGTGGGACCCCTTGAGAGGGAACCGCAGAAGGTAAGGGCAGGTGCGTGGAGGGAAGGTAAGCGGAGGAGGTGGAATGGGTGGCCCGCTCGTCACTTTTGTCCCTCCCAGTGACAGCTTGGACCCTCCCCTCGGTTTCTCAAGTGTTCAGGAAGGGAGGTGGGGAGCAGCCTTGCCCTCTCTGGTTAAGCAAAGACACCACAGGTCTCTAAAGGTCAGACAGTGGTCAGAGACCGCAGTGCTCCCCAGCCTCCCCCTCCGCCCAGGCAGTGACAGCCCAGCCTCCAGGGCAGGAAGTGTGGGCCCTCTCCCCTCCACACACCGTAGATCTTCTGGATGCCCTGGAGATCGTCCTGAGGCAGCTTGAAGTTGTGCGTCTCCATGTACTGGTAGAAGGGCGCCATGATGGCGCTGGGGTCGTTGGAGTGCTCGAGGCCCAGCGCGTGGCCCAGCTCATGCACAGCCACCAGGAAGAGGTCGTTCCCTGCAGAGGGCGAGACGGGGAGGTGCCCGGGGCGCCCACTTAGGTGTCAGCGTCAGTCAATCCATTACTTCAGCAACACCCGGCATAAACTTTGTCTCAGGCCCTGAGCCGGACACTGGGACATACAGAGAAAAATCAAGACATGTCCCTGCCTTCCAGAACTGTCCATACAGTGGCAGTGGTAGGGGCAGAGAAAAGAAAGTAAGTGACATTAGTGTTCCAGGGGCTTCAATAGCTGTCTCCAGGGGTCACGCAAGGATTCTGAGGAGGAGGGAGAAGTTATTAACACTTGGAAGGAAGATGTTCAAGGGAGAGCTTCACAGAGGTGAAGCTTCAGGTAAGTCTATAAAGAAGTTAGTCAGGAGAATGGATTCAGTGGGAAGAAGAGGAAGAGGGGTGGGAGTGGCCTTCCTGGCAGCGGGAATGCCTGTAAACAAGGTCCAGGGACAAGCAGTTTCATTCCACTTGGCTCCGGAACAAAGCAGGAGGGGAGGGCCAGAGGGGGATGAGGTCAGCCGGGCTGGCGGGCAGGGTTTGTGATGCCCACTCAGGAACTCGGATTGGCTTCTTGGTCCGCGGGGGGTTTGAGCAGGAGTGGGGGAGGTGGCATGATGTAATCACTCCGCAGTTGGAGGAAGGATCAGTGGGTGATGAGACCAGAGGCGGGGAGATCAGAGGGGTCTGTCTGGAAGTAAGAAAGGGCCTGTGCCAGGAGGAGGGAGCAGGATGGGCAGAGGGAAGTCCTGGGGGCGGCAGGCTGGCCATCATCCTCAGAGACCCGGGGTAGGTGGGGCTTGGGTCATGCAGCCGCTGTCAGTCCTGAGGTCAAGATCAATTCGGGGATTCAGATGCCAGTGAAAACAACAAGGTCTGGGTGCTGAAAGCGGGATGTGGGATCCCCAGTGTGAAGCTGAGGCAGCAACACAGCAGAGTGGTCATGAGCTGGGCCCCAGAAAAGGACAGGTCTTGTTCATTTCCAGCTCTACCCTCCCCCTACACCCAGCTTTGTGAACTTGCCCAGAAGGTCTACCTCCAGAACCTCAGTGTCCTCATCTGTACAATGGGGAGATCATATCTACCCCGCAGGGCTATGAGAGGATTGGATAGAATAAGACATGTTACAGCAGTTGTCACCATGCAGAAGACAGAAGCTTGGTCCCTGGAACAAGCCCACTGACCAGAAATGAAGCATGAAGCCATTGGGGTTCCAGCAACCAGATCCTCTTAAAGTCAACTCCCCCGAGTGTCTTGATCAAGTCTGGGACTGGGCAGGACCTGACTTTGTGAGGATGAAGTTGCCCTGGCTTTGGGAAAGAAATCCAAGGGGCAGGAAGTTGAGCAGGCTGGCATTTCAACAGTCCTGACTCATATGTGTCCAGTTACAGATTCCTGCTGGCCTCGACCTCTGGCAGTTGAATGTCCCTTGAGCCCTGCCTCTGTTGTCCAGCCCTGCTGCTCCTGCTGCTAAGTCACTTCAGTTGTGTCCGACTCTGTGCGACCCCATAGACGGCAGCCCACCAGGCTCCCCCGTCTTTGGGATTCTCCAGGCAAGAACACTGGAGTGGGTTGCCCTTTCCTTCTCCAGCCCTAATAGACGGTAAAGAATCTGCCTACAATAAGAGACGTGGGTTCGATCCCTGGGTTTGGAAGATTCCCCTGGAGAAGGGAAAGACAACCCATTCCAGTATTCTTGCCTGGGAGATCCCATGGACAGAGGCACCTGGTGGGCTACAGTCCATGGGGTCACAAAGGGGTGGACACGGCTGAGCGACTAACCCTTTCACTTTCAAGGCATGTCACAGCCTGTTCCTGCCACCTTGAAGAGCAGGGGAGGCTGCTAGGAGCCCAGGAGGTGCTCAGGAGTCCTTGCACCCACTCCGGCCCCAGTGTCACTGATCAACTTGCCCTACGCCCACCTGGCTGAGGGTCCCCCAAGGGCCAGAGGAGGCCAGGGATTGCGTCTGGCCTTCCTGGCTAAGGTCTTGGGAAGAAAGAAGAGCCCTCTGGGGCACACGCGCCTGCCTCCCGCGCTGCTGATGCCACCAGTGCCTTCAGCGAAGGGGGATGGGTAAGATCAGGGCAAGGTTGGCCAAGAGCCTGGGGCTGGCCTTCTGCTGGGACAGGGCAAGCTGGCATGAGGAGGCCAGGCCGCCCCCAGTTGCTTCCTCAGGTCCTGGCCCCTCTGGCAGCGGGGAAGGGTGAGCTCATCTTTGAGCTCCATCCCAAACAAAGGCGGCTGCTAGCGCCAGCGGGAGGCAGCTCTGCTTCCTGGGGTCCAGTCCTGGCTCTGCTCCTGGCCTGTTCCACGACCTGGGACAAGCTGTTCGGGCCTCGGTCTCTTGACCGGGCTCTTCCTCGGCGGGTGGAGGTGGGAGGGTGTCCTCAGCTAGCAACCAGGGAGCAGAGCCCGAGCACCTGGCCAGCCTCTAACCCTTGGTCCTGTGTCTATTACCTTGTGAGCTTCTGTGCTGGGTCTCGGCAGAGAACAGAAGTAAGTCTTGAAGGAAAGGGGCCTGTAGATTTGCTCCAGGGACCAAAATGGCAGAGGATAGCTGGGGAACTAGCATACTACTCCACAGAAACCCGAGAGACCTGTTCAGTGTGGGGGACGCTTGGGGAGATGGAAGGAGAGAGGAGAGGGGCAGGAGAACTCCTGGAGCTTGTGAGGGGGAAAGCAGAGGGATGGAGAAGACCCCCCGTGCTTAATGAGCAGGAGGCAGTTCAGGACTTCACCACCCAAGAGGGTGGGAGGCAGAGAAATGGCGTGGGCGGAAGGGCGTCCTCGGGGGCCAGACTAACCCTAACCCTAACCCTAATCCTAACCCTAACCCGCCAGGAGTCCCGGCTCTGTCCTGTCCTAGCAGTGTGACATTTTAAATCTCTTCCTCTGTAGAACAAGGGGACTAATGGTACCTTCGTCATAAAAATGGGGTGAAGATTAAAGCAGCAAGGTATACACAAAGTGCTCACACTGCCTCCAGGCACAGAACTATCATGGTTAATTATCAGGGTCACGTTGAGCTGTGACCTCTCTTCAACAGGGAGAGTTCCCTTGAGCTGGGCGCTCAGGTCCTTTGGGCCTCCTAGCAAAGCACCCAGCAGTCTACTTGGCCATTCCAGTATACCTGATCTCAGCTTCATTTCCTTCTCTTAGCACCTCCATCTTTGGTGAGTCCCATCTCACTGACTCCTGCACCCCCCAAAATGGTATGTGCTAAGTCATTTCAGTCGTGTCCTACTCTTTGGGACGCTATGGACAATAGTCTGCCAGGCTCCTCTGTCCATGAGATTTCCAGGCAATACTGGAGTGGGTTGCCTGCCGTGCTTTCCTCCAGGAGATCTTCCCGACCCAAGGATCGAACCCACATCTCTTATGCCTCTTGTATTGGCAAACGGTTTCTTTACCACTATCGCCACATGGGAAGAACTCCAAAATAGGAAATCATTTCCTTTTGCCTCTATTCTTTTACCAGTGCTATCCCCTCCACCTGGAACAACCATACTCCTTCAGTGTTCAGCCACATCCTCCAGGAAACCTTCCTTGATTTCCCCAACTGGCAGCAAGTGCTTCCTTCTCTACACTTTCCCAGCAGTTTACCCATACCATCTTGATGGCCCTGACCTCTTTCCACCCTCCATCACAGCCATCACATCATCTGCTCCAGGACTGTGAGCTCCTCAAGGGGAAGCTCTGTGCTTAACAAGGTAAGGTGACAGCAGCCAGGACAGAACCATGCTGAATGGTCAGTATTTTTCCAGGTGTGGTCTTTGGATCACCTGCAGCAGAACCAACTGGGGTGATTGTTAAAAATTCAGAGTCCTGGTTGTGAGACAGCTCGTGTTTTCTTTGGACAAGAATCAGAACTTTGCTCTGGAAAACCAAGCGTAAACTTTCCAGATGCAGCTCATAACCTCAGCAATAGACTGCTAGAAACCGGAATGCAGCCATTGCCCGAGGACAACCTTTGGAAGGAGACAAAAGGGACCAAGATTGATTGAGCACCTGTGTTGTTATCTCGTTTAATTTCCACAGAAACTCAGTGAGGGCGTGAGTGCAGCCTTCTGGGAATTAAAAAATATATATGCTTATTTTGTTTGGCTATGCCAGATCTTAGTTGCTTAGTTGTGGCACGTGGGATCTAGTTTCCCAACCAGGGATCAAACCTGCATTGGGAGCGTGGAATCTTAGCCACTGGACCACCAGGGAAGTTCCCCTCCTGGGCATTTTTTGTTTGTTGGCTCTCTGCTCTATTCTTCTGCCACTGCCTGTGTGAACTTAACCACTCAGAACGATCCTTTCCCTACCGCCCTGCCAGTCTAGTTCCCGGGGTGAGGAGCGGTCTCTACAGTAACTGCAAAGGGCTGGCTCTATGACTTTTCTGGTCTTGTCACCTTCCCCAGGGCTGGGCTCCCTCCCAGTCTCTTCTCTGCTGACTTCACTGCTTGATCCACTGGAAAGAGATGAAGACATGGGGTGGCTGGGAGACTCCCCGAACTTAGCCTAAAGTTGTGGTGGGCCAGATTGCCCTTCACACGGGCTCCGAAGAGGTGGGGAAAAGAATCATCTACACATTCCAGGAGTGGTTCTCCAAGAGCACCTTCTAAATGCACAGGTGGAGGAGATTCTGATTAAGAAGTTTGTGGTTAGGGCTTCAGTTCAGTTCAGTTCAGTCGCTCAGTCGTGTCTGACTCTTTGCGACCCCATGGACTGCAGCACGCCAAGCTTCCGTGTCCATCACCAACTCCTGGAGCTTACTCAAACTCATGTCCATCGAGCTGGTGATGCCATCCAACGATCTCATCCCCTGTTGTCCCCTTCTCCTCCTGCCTTCAATCCTTCCCAGCATCAGGTTCTTTTCTAGTGAGTCAGTTCTTTGCATCAGGTGGTCAAAGTATTGGAGTTTCAGCTTCAGCATTAGTCCTTCCAATGAATATTCAGGACTGATTTCCTTTAGGATGGACTGGTTGGATCTCCTTGCTGTTCAAGGGACTTCTCAAGAATCTTTTCCAACACCACAGTTCAAAAGCATCAGTTCTTCAACGCTCAGCTTTCTTTATAGTCCAACTCTCACATCCATCCATGACTACTGGAAAAACAATAGCTTTGACTAGACGGACCTTTGTTGGCAAAGTAATGTCTCTGCTTTTAAATATGCTGTCTAGGTTGGTCATAACTTTTCTTCCAAGGAGCAAGCTCAGCTGGTAAAGAATCTGCCTGCAATGCGGGAGACCCTGCTTCAATCTCTGGGTTGGGAAGATCCCCTGGAGAAGGGAAAGGCTACCCACTCCAGTATTCTGGCCTGGAGAGTTCCATGGGGTGGCAAAGAGTCAGACACGACTGAGCGGTTAGGACTTAGGCAATCTTTTAAAAATAAAGTCCCCTGGGTGGATTTTATAGTGATTGGGTCAGGCTGACACACCTGTACCAACCGTTCAACCTTCATGTCACTAGGAGTGGGACAGCCTGCATCACAAGTGCTTCCCAAATGTGATGCAACAGAGGGGACCAGTGCCACCTGGGGAGCATTCTCTCCAGTAGAGTCTATCCAGCCAGGCCTGTTGATCTAATTATTGTGTGTACCTGCTAAGTCGCTTCCATCGTGTCCGAATCTGTGTGACCCCATGGACTGTAGCCCACCAGGCTCCTCTGTCCATGGGATTCTCCAGGCAAGAATACTGGAGTGGGTTGCCCTGCCCTCCTTCAGGGGATCTTAAGGAATTGAAACCACATCTGTTGCATTGGCAGGGAGGGGTTTTTTTTTTTTTTTTTTAAACCACTAGTGCCACCTGGGAAGCCTACATCTAATTATTGATATTCAGGATAGACAGGGAAGAGAGATATGGTAAGAGTGCACCTAAATCAGAGAAAGACAAGTATCATGATATTGCTTATATGTAGAATCTTAAGAAATAGGTACAAATGAATTTATCTGCAAAACAGAAATAGAGTTACAGATGCAGAAAATAAACTTACAGTTACCAAGGGGTAAGAGTGGGAAGATTGGGATTGACATGTACACACTACTATATATAAAATAGATAACTAATAAGGACCATATAGCACAGGGAACTCTACTCAATTCTCTGTAATGGCCTATATGGGAAAAGAATCTAAAAAAGAGTGAATATATGTATAGCTAGTTCACATTGCTAGAAACTTGAAACTAACACAACAGTGTAAATCAACTATACTCCAATAAAAAAGAAATAATTATATATATAAAAAAAAGTGAACCCTCCCACTCCTGGGTATACACACCGAGGAAACTAGATCTGAAAGAGACACATGCACCCCAATGTTCATCGCAGCACTGTTTATAATTGCCAGGACATGGAAGCAACCTAGATGCCCATCAGCAGATGAATGGATAAGGAAGCTATGGTACATATACAGAATGGAATATTACTCAGCCATTAAAAAGAATTCATTTGAATCAGTTCTAATGAGATGGATGAAACTGGAGCCCATTATACAGAGTGAAGTAAGCCAGAAAGATAAAGACCAATACAGTATACTAACGCATATATATGGAATTTTAAAAGACGGTAACGATAACCCTATGTGCAAAACAGAAAAACAGGCACAGATGTACAGAACAGACTTTGGGACTCTGTGGGAGAAGGTGAGGGTGGGATGTTCTGAGAGAATAGCATTGAAACAAGTATACTATCAAAGGTGAAACAGACCACCAGCCCAGGTTGGGTGCATGAGACAAGTGCTCAGGGCTGGTGCACTGGGAAGACCCAGAGGGATGGGATGGGGAGGGAGGCGGGAGAGGGGATCGGGATGGGAAACACATGTAAATCCATGGCTGATTCATGTCAATGTATGGCAAAAACCACTACAATATTGTAAAGTAATTAGCCTCCAACTAATAAAAATAAATGGAAAAAAAAAGTGAACCTGAATCTAGTTGAGCCTAATGCCTATATTCAGGACAAGTGACCCAGTTTCTTCAACAGATACAGGGATGAGAAAAGCGAGGTGACTTGTAAATGGAAAGGGCCTTAAGAGATGTGTCAACCATGAATGATGTGTGGATGCTGTTTGGATCCTGATGCAAGTAAACAATTGTAAAAGCCATTTTTAGGTGATTTGGGAAAATGAACAGATTGGGTATTGGATTTTTTTTTAATTTTATTTTTGGGTATTTGGATTTTAAGAAATTATTATTAATGTTGTTGGGTTTGATCATAATTTTGTGGTCATGTTAAAAATAATCTGTTAGAATTCAGGGGGTCCCCTGGTGGCTCAGATGGTAAAGAATCCACCTGCAATGCAGGAGACCCAGTTTCTATCCCTGGGTCGGGAAGATCCCCTGGAGAAGGGAACGGCAACCCACTCCAGTATTCTTGCCTGGGAAATCCCATGGACGGAGGAGCCTGGCGGGTTACAGTCCGTGGGGTCACAGAGTTGGACACAATGGAGTGATTAGTACTTTCACTTCTTTTTTTTTTAACTTTTAGAACTTAGAGAATGAACTTATGGTTGCCAGTGGGGTAGGGTGGGAGGGAGGGATAGACCAGAAGTTTGGGATTGACATGTACATGGTGTTATATTTAAAACAGGTAATCAACAAGGACCTACTGTAGAAAGAAATGTCTTTTAGCAACAAGAAAAAAAAAAAGTCTGTTAGAGGTATGTATTGGGTTGACTAAAAAGTTCAAATGGGTTTTTCCATAACATCTTACAGAAAAACCCAAATGAAATTTTTGGCCAGTCCAGTACTAGCGTATTTACAGATAAGATGACATTGTATTTAAAATTTTCTTTAAAATATATATTTTAAAAAATCAAGGTAGGGGGAAGGAAGATGAATCAGTACTGATGTAATGTTGATAATTGCTGGATTAGGCTGATTGGTGCCTGGGGGCTCATATTGTCATTCTTTCTACTTTGTGAGCTTGAAAGTTTTCCTAATGGAAATTTAGAATAGAGAAGAAAGCCACCAAACAAAAAATTCCCAGGAAGCTGCATTCAGTGCCCTCACTGAGTTTATGCAGAAATTAAAGGAGATAACACACAGGTGCTCAATCAATCTTGCTTCCTTTCGTCTCCTTCCAAAGGCTGTCCTTAGGCAATGGCTGTATTCTGGTTTCCAGCAGTCTATTACCCGGGTTATGAACTGCCTCTGGATAATTCATGCCTGGTTTTCCAGAGCAAAGTCCTGATTCCCATCCAAAGAAGACATGAGCTGTCTTGGAATTTCTATCCGAATTGTTGATCGTTGGTCATGAGGGGGTGGGACCGACAAGAGGGTGTCAGGATGGGGCCCATCCACTCCTCCCCACACGCATCCCCAGAAGTTCTCTGGATTTGGAGACTGGCCCAAGGTCTCCACCAGCAAGAAGCATTGTAGAAGTGTAAACCCAGAGCTGGGAAGGGCAGGGCAGAGGAAGAATGTCTTTAATCATTCATTTATCTCTCTCAGGGCTCTGACTGTTATCAGCTAGCAGTGCCTGGCACATAACGGGGGCTCAAAAATGTTAGTTCTCCTCTCTGCACATTTTATCAGTGAGCACAGACTGCTAACTGGTTGACACTGATCCAAGAATAAGAACGAGATAAAGAATAGGTGTTTAGAAAGCCGGGAAACACATTGAGAACACAAGGGAAGGAATGCCTGGGCAGAGGAAATGGAGCTGGATGGGAAGGAGGACCAAACAAGAGGGAGGGGACAGGGAGGAATGAGCAGCTTCATAGCGTTGGCCAGGCCATCCCCTGGATCACCCTCAGGCAGGCCAAGAGTCCTGGTCCCTGATCTATGAAACGATGTGAAAAGCTTTCAAGGAGGTGGTCTGTAGTAGACACAGCCTCTGAGGAAATGGGCGTTTAAAGGCTGCTCTCAGCCTGAAGCATCACCAAGGACAAAGAAATCACTAAGGATTCCCAAATTTAAGAATCGGAATCTCCAGGGAAAGGGCCTGGGAATCCACATTTATAATAAGAACCCTGGTCGATTCTTATGATCAGGCAAGTTAGGGAAACTGCAGATTAAGATGGTGTTTCTTGAACACCTACCTCAGAATCCTTGGGGAATTTATGAGACCAAGTGCAAATTCTCACATGCAAATTCCTGACCCCAGAATCAGAGAATCAGAATAGCAAGAGGTCAGGGGCCTGCAGCCTGGAATTGGAATTCATAAAAAAAGTTTCTAGGTGATTCTGGTGTGCCCTACAGTGGGAGAGCCACAGAAACAGCATGGTGGCTAAGAGTATGTTCTCTGGAGTCGACATACCTGGTTTGAAGCCTTATTTCCCCATTCACCAACTGTGGGCCCTTAGTAGGGACCTTAGTAGGTTACTTACTGTTTCTCTACACCTCAGTTTACCTATCTGTAAAATGGGGATAATAATAACACATACATATTATATAGTATGTGGAAAATACTTGATATAGACCTTAGAATATTAACATCCTGATTCTAACCTATTATAATCTAAAATAGGATCAAATTGAATCCTCTGTCCCTCTTACCTCTAGATTCCTACTGATTTTCTTGGTACTTCTACTACATCCTTCAATATAGTCTGCCTTGTGACAGGGTGACTTCTGTACACATCTGTCTTCCCCACTTGACTCTGGACTTCCAGAGGGCAGAGACTATGTCTTTTTTATATTTTTATTATTTACATTAAAAATTTTTTATTTATTTGTTTAATTGGCCACGCCATGTAGCATGTGGGATCCTAGTTCCCCAACCAGGGATCGAACCTGTGCCCCTTGTTAACCACTGGACTGCCAGGGAAGTCTCCTTGGCAGTGTCTTTTTTAAATGTTCAAATACATGAGTCATGTTCTATTAGAGTCAGAAGAGGTCACCTAATCCAGCCTCTCATTTGATAAATGAGGAGACTAAGTGTGAACGATTCACTACAGGTCACATGGCCAGGTGGTTAAGCTTTAGTTGAGCCCCTGCAATGCTGCCTACTAGCTATGCTATATGAGCCTCAAACTCATCTTTAAAATGGGCATAATGATGTACACTTGCCTACTTACTAAGCAAGTGACTTACAAGTAAATACTGATGAGGAACTCTTGCAACCTGAGGAGTCTTGTTATTACTCCTACACAGAAGATGCTAGAGTAATTACAGGGCCTGTTATTCACCTGTGAGGTCGACGTAAGGGTGACTCAGTCATGTCTTCCCACAGCGTGGCCTTTGAAGCCTTCATCAGTCAGGCCAGAGCCTACCACTTTCAGCTTTAATCCCCATTTAACCTTTTCGTCTAGCCTCTGATCCATTACTTTATCTTCTTAGTCATGGCCTAAACTTCCTCCTGACTCCATTCAATTAGACCATGAACCAAGTGATCTGACTCATCTCCCTGCTCCGATGGATCAAGTGTTGACCACAGTTCCCACTCTCTTAGGTTCTCAGATGTTTGACAAGAAACTCTGGAAACCAGGAAACTCAACAATGGGATCCTCCAAGCTCCTCCTTAGGGCTTCATTTCCTGACAGCCAAGCAATCCCCTGTCCCCTCATGGCCTTACCATCATGGTTGGCATTTCCTAACGTCCACGGCTCGTCTGAGTCAAAGTGAGTGTCTCCACCAATCCCTGGGCCAGGGAAGTAGGCATGAGCCAGGAATCCCCCTTCTCCATCAAATGGGGAGCTGTCGCCATGGAAACCAGAGGCAAAGAAGATCATGATGTCTGCCTCCTTCCGGTCACTTTTGATCTCGTGGTATGGCACCTCTTCAAAGGTCAGCGGGGTCACCTTCTGCCACACATCGAAAGCCTGGCGAATAGCTTTCCGAGTGTCTAGCTCACCCACCTTTGGGGTGTAGTTGTGAATGCTGGTGAGAGAGGGGAGAAACCACAGGGAGGAACAGACAGGGAATTAGAGACTAGCAGAGCTAAAAGGAACACGAGAAGCTATGTGGGCCTAGAATTCTGCTGAGGTAGCCCAGGGATTGAGGAAGAGGCGGGGTAGATAAGGCTCTGGGTCCTCAGCCTGCCTTTTACTCGGTGCTTTTGTATTTGATCTCTGAAAAAGGTTATGTTGAATTTGTAGAAGAAAATCAAGTTGGTGCATGGCATTTCCTAATTTTTAAGTTTTTCTCTCCATACATAAAATATGTACATTTATGAAAGTTATAAAAACTCTTACACTGTAGAGGGTTTAGTGGAACATCCCTTTCTTTGAAAGGGGGTGGGGGAAGGAGAGGGAATAGCATCGATGTACATACACTACCACAGCTAGTGGGAAGCCGCTACACAGCACAGGCAGCTCAGTTCGGCGCTCTGTGTAGACCTAGAGGGGTGTGATGGGGGAGGCTCAAGAGGGGGGGATATATGTGTGTGTGCATGCTCCGTTGTTTCAGCTGTATCCGACTCTTTGTGACCCTATGGTCTGTAGCCTGCCAGGCTCCTCTGTCCATGGGATTCTCCAAGCAAGAATACTGGAGTGGGTTGCCATGCCTTCTTCCAGGGGATCTTCCCAACCCAGGGACTGAAACTGTTTCTGTCTCTATCTCCTGCATCGCAGGTGATTTTTTACCCAGTGAGCCACCTGGGAAGCCCAGATATGTATACATAGAGCTGATTCACGTTGTTGTACATCAGAAACTAACACAGCATTGTAAAGCAATTATACTGAAATTAAAATTTTTTTTAAGTCTTTGGCACCAACTACTACTATTTGTCTACCTAGAAGCTAGTATAGAGTAGCGTCTGATTGAATCAGTTATAGGTTCAGCTATGTAAGGTTACTGTATCCATATTGCATGGGTCTCCATGATGGAGCATCACCACTTCTGGCTGCTCTGTCCCATGAACACCTGGGGCAAGGACTATTCACTCATTCTACAGATAAGGAAACCGAAGCCCAGAAAGGCTGCAGGATAGAAGTTAAGGTCAGAGTTCAGTTAAGAGCCAGTTCTTTCTCTTCATCTACTCTACCTCTTCTGGAGACTCTTAAGAGTCCATCTAGGTTTCTAACCCAGATTCTTCTTAAGTTTCCTCCTTCTTGTCAGATTTCTGAAAAGATTCTGTTCTGGCCTCTACAGCTTGTGAGCAGGAGAGCCCTTAGTAAGTCAGCGTTAGTCACTCAGTCATGTCTGACTCTGCGACGCTATGGACTGCAGCCCACCAGGCTCCTCTGTCCATGGAATTCTCCAGGAAAGGATACTGAAGTGGGTAGCCATTCCCTTCCCCAGGGGGTCCTCCTAACCCAGGGATCGAACCTGGGTCTCCTGCAGTGCAGGCAGATTCTTTACTATCTGAGCCACTAGAGAAGCCCCAGGAGAACACTTAGCTCAACTCTGTCTTAGATCCTACTCCTGAACCTAGGGGATCCACCTGAGATGGAATCAGAGACTTGAGAGGTGCCAACCAGGGCCCAGCCGAGCCTGTACTATGCCTGGCCCTGGCCCCACCCCATCTGAATCCAGATGTCTGTGTCTCCTGTGATGGGTTCCAGCATCTCTGACTGTGGTCACTGGTCTGAATTGGAGCCTGTTCCTGCTTTGCCCTGGTTTCCCCAGACAGTCAAGGGGTAACACTGTTGCAGTTCATCTCCCAGATCTTTACAGAGTCCTTAAGAAACAACTGGGACTCTGTGCTGGGAATCTCGGCTGAAGTCCATCAATCAGGCTAAGTGGGGAAGCGATCCAGATGAGAGGGAGTGGGGTTTGGCAAGCGGTGGTAGGGAGGACGAGTTCAGCCATGGTTCTTTAGCCCAGGTGAAAGTTATCAGACAAGTCATACCCCACTTTCCGTAACTAAAAATGCGAGGAATCTAAACAGAACATAATTCATGAGCCCCTAAAGGACCAAACAAACCTGAAGTTGGAGACCCAGCAATCACTGGCTGTTATAAGAAGGACAAAGTCACAGGCTCTTAGAGCCAGGCCGTGATCACAGACCCACCTACAGTGTGAACTTCAGAAACTCAGGCCAGGAAAAGACTGAGGGTGGAGCCAAAGCCAGGGAGGAGGAGAGGGCGTTGAGGCACCTGTAGGTGATGTGTTTCTGCCTCCATTTCTGTCCCGTCAGGGCATAGCGCTTGTGTCTCCGCCTTCGGCTCAAGTGAGGGTGATCTGGGACACCACACCGGGGTTTCTTCATCCACCTGGGCAGAGAGAGGACACACCCACATAGACACTGTGGTCACTGGACACTCCAGGAAGGCACTGCAGCATCCCTGGTCCCAAGCTGGATGGCAACGTGCACATTCAACCTAAACTCTGGGCCCTTGGCTCTGATGGGGTCCCCAACAGGAACACCATCAACTGGTCATCTGTTCATTCATTCCCAACTGAATATGAAGAAGCACTGCTGCGTGATGGACTCGGAGTCAGAAGACACGGGCTTGCTAGTTCCAACTCTGCCACTAATCGCATGAGTCCAGGCCAGTGACTGAATCGATGTGAGCCTCAGTCTCCTCATTGGCAATGCAAGAATTACAGTTCTCCCTGGTCTTAGCTTGTGCGGAGCCTTCAAGGAGGGAGTGCCTGTGGACATGCTCTGTATGTGAAATCAGATCACATCACTCTTTGCTTTAAAACTCCCAATCACCTGGAATAAAATCCAAATTCCTCACCTTGGGACTTCCCAGGTGGTCCAGTGGCTAAGACTCCACGCTCCCAGGTTTGGTCCCTGGTCTGGGAACTAGATCCCACATACTACAAGAGTTCACATGTAGCAAGTAAAGATCCTGCATGCCGCCATGGAGATTAAAGATCCCGAGTGCCGCAACTAAGACTCAGAACAGTCAAGTAATTACATATTTTAAAACAAACAATCAAAATAAACTCCTCGTCTTGGCTCACGGCCCCCACATGATCTGTGACCACCCCGTCTACCAGGCACCTGTATCCCCTTCCTCGCATCCACTCTGTTCCAGCTCCAGTGGCCTCCCTGCTGTGCCTGGGACATCCTAAGGTCATTCCAGTTCCGGGTGTTTGCATTTGCTGTGTCCTCTGCTTGCCATGCTCTTCATCACACGGTTTGTTCCCTTACTTTATGAAGGTCACCGCTCAAACGTCACCCCTTCCAAGAGGGTTTCCCTGCCACCTTATCTAAAATAATAGCTTCCCCCCACTATCCTACCTCTGTTTATCCTGCTTAATTTTTCTTCATGGCCTTTATCACTGCCTGAAATGACATCTTATATTAGCTTGTTGTTTATCCTTTGTCTTTCTTACCTGATTCTAAGGTCCGTGAGGGCGGGAACCTTGCCTGTATTCCCACTGTCATCACAATGCCTGACTTAGGAGGTGTTCAAGGGTGATGGTTTAATGAATGAATGAGAACTAGCCCATGGCAGAAAGGCACAGCTTGGAAAACAGTAAATTTTATATCACTCCAGATGTTCAAAAAGTGGCTGAACAACTGTAGGGCTTAGAGTGTAGTTATCCACAGCACTTAACTACGTTGTACTGTGATTTGAAATCTATTAGTTTATTGCCTTGAATAAATAGTAAATTTTCTGAGGACAGGAATGAGTTGTATTCATCATCCTGGCTTTAGAAGCTAGCCTTGTGCTAGGAGCTAAGTAAATCTTGATGACTGTTTGTTATCAGTAAAGTTGCATTAGGGGACAGTGAGCCTGGGACTTCTTTGGAGATGTGAACTAGGGGCCCGGGGAAGGAGATTTAAAAGATCATGGCTGATTGGAAGGGTCACCGTTGCATCTCATGTCCCTTTGCCACCCTAATGACCAGCTCACTGAACTAGAGGTTGAGATCGCTGCAGGGGAAAACAGTCTGACCTCATTTCCAGTGGTTGAAAGCAGTTGCCTTTGGCAATAGAGAGGAAAGGAGACAGAGACTATTTTAACCAAATATTAAAAGCCCGTTGAGGGACTTAACCAGGTCCCACTCATTTTGTATCTATCTCACCTAGAACGTCCACACTCAGAAATCAATACTAAAAGACTAAATAGTGACAGTAACAGGCATTGATATAAATGCGTATAATTTTCAGTGTTCATTCTCTTTTTAAAAAAAATTAATTTGAGGGACTCCCTGGTGGTCCAGTGGCTAAGACTCTGGGCTCCCAATGCAGGTGGCCTGGTTTTGTTCCCTGCTCAGGGAACTAGATCCCATATGCTGTAACTAAGAATTTCCCCATACCCCAACTAAAGATCCTTTGTGCTGCAACCAAGACCCTCACAACCAAATAAATAAATATTAAAATCAAATAAAAAAACAAATTTGATTCTCAAAGCAACTCTGTGAAGTGATCAGAAATGACTGACCCCGATTTTAGACAAGGGAAAAGATACACAGATAAAATCAGTAACTTGCAAAATACAACAAAGGGTGAGGCAGGACTGGGATTCTGTTGAATGAATAAATGAAATATCAACTAATGTACCTGAACAAACAAAAGTTGGGGTTTTTCTTTTCTTTTTCACTCTGCTTAGCACTTGGTTGGGTTAGAGGAGCTATGTTTGTTGAATGAATGAAGGAGTGAATAAGGTGTGACATTTCCCAAGGCAGACACTCAAAAATAATCCTTTGAGGGGCTGATCTAGCTTCCTTTCACTGACAGTCCCTGGGAAGAGACCCAGGAGGCACCTTTGCTACAGCCAAGGTGGAGCTAGACCTGGAAGGGCCCCGGGGTGGGGCAGGGAGGAGACCAGCTCAGAGAGAGGCAGCGACACCCGAGGTCACAGAGCTGGAGCCAAAACGAAGGTCTCCAAGTTCTCCCTGCAAACATGCTCCCCACTCAGGTCTGGGATTAAGTGTGAGCACCTTCTCCCTCCCCGTGCCTCCAAAACAGCACCCCCAACCCCGCTCTCCTTCCTACAAAGAGGGGGCGCAGAGCGGCAAGTGGGAAATGCCAGCCCCCTCCCTCCGCCTCCTCCTCTTGCTGCCACCTGCCACTCCCTGAACCCAGTCCAGCGGGCCTGGGGCTTCTGGAACGGAGTGAAACCCAGGGCCAGGTGGCACCTCAGCAGAGCCACCAGCGCTGCCGCGGCAGGAGGCGATGCCATGAGGCCTGCGCAAAGCCCTCAAAATAACCTCGGCTTGGAAAGGCGGCCGGGCTCCCCAGGCCGCAGGCCCACGGCGTCCACTTACTCACAGCATCGCAGGAGCCGTCAAGTGTATTGTCTCAGGGGTTCACAACCTCACAATCAGAGGATCTGAGGCACAGGAAATGTTCGTATGGGACTATGGGATCATAAAACCCCAGACTCACCAAATTTTATTTGAAAGCTTGAGGCTTAGAATAATGGAATCTAGAATCTGAGAGTCAAAATCCAACATTTCCCCTCCATCCCTTACCCTCCCTCCCCCAACCCCTTCAGTAAATGAGCAAGCTGAGACCTAGAGAGATGATTACCTCAAGGAGTGACTCACCCAAGGGGTGGATTGATCCTGGATCCACCACTGGCTGGATTTCCTGTTCTCTGCCAGCCGCCTACTTGCCTGCATTCTCCCCAAGCCCTGCTCTCTCCTTCCACCTGAGTTCCGGTACCCCCCACCGCCCTTCCCCCTCCCCCATCGCCAGGAAGCTCTTTCCAAGCTCTTGGCCATGCCTTCCTGGCAGTAATGGCTTTTCTTTTCCTTTTTATGTCTTTTTTTTTTTTTTAAATCTTTTTATTTTGTATTGGGGTACAGCCGATTAGCAATGTTGTGATAGTTTCAGGTGAATAGCAAAGGGACTCAGCAATACATGTACACGTATCCATTCTCCCCCACAAACTCCCCTCCCATCCAGGCTGCCACATTTACACTGAGCAGATTTCCCTCTGCTATACAGTAGGTCCTCGTTAGTTATCCATTTTAAACACAGCAGTGTAAACATGTCAGTAATGGCTTTTCATTTAAATAGCTTTAATAACTTTCATGGCTATTCCGTAGAGTCAAAAAAACTCAACCCTCCCTCATCTTAAATAAAAATTCATCCCTCTCTAGCCACCATCTATTCCTCCTTTCCTTCACCGTTCAGCACTTTTTTTGAGGGGGTGGGCAGGCTTATGGGATCTCAGTTTCCCGACCAGGGATTGAACCCAGGCCACGGCAGTGAAAGCCTGGAGTCCTAACCACTGGACCATCAGGAAACTCCCACTGCTCAGCTTCTTGAAAGTTGCCCCTATGTTTGCCATCGCCGCTCCTCGCCTCCTCTTCTCCCTATCGCAATCTGACTTTGCTGCCATCATTCCATGGAGGTTTCAACGCCCTCTTTGTTACCAAACTCAGCAGACACCTTTCAGCCTCCTGTTTGACCTCCACGGAAGGCTGACCCTGCTGACCATCCCCTCTGCCCCCCGCAATGGCCGTAGCCTCCCTGCCAGGCTTCCTCCACTTCTCAGCTGGCTTCTTTTCCTGGGGGTTCCACCCTCATCACTCTTCTCTCCCTCCTCTTTATCTTCTCCCTGAGTATAAAACCATCCGTGTGGTTTGGCCTACTTGTCCTTACCTCCTAAGTATCTCCCTGAGGTTCAGTGTTTCCTTCTGAGTTTTAGACCAGCAGAGCTAGCTGATGGTGTTTTTCACTAAATGGGGAGCCTCTGGAGTGCAGGGATCAAAGGACCAAGCCCACTGCCCAGCACATGCAGACATTCAGCAAATGTTTAATAAAATGGGGAAAGTGGAACAAGACTTGCCATCATTATTCTAGAATTTCCTGTATTTAGTGAGATGCATACATCTCAGGGATACCAGAAGGGTGACTCACAGACCCACAACTTATTAGAATCAGAAGAGACTTAAGGCCACCTATAACCAAACCCCTTATTGTGTTGATAAGGAAACTGAGGCCCAGAAGAGTCAAGAGTCTTGTCCAAGGTCACACAGCAAGTTCACGGCAGAACACATCCCCAGCTAAGAGAAGGCCCCTTGGGGTACTCCCTCCCGGCTGACACTCAGGACTGGAAGATAGGAAGGTAGGATGGGCGGGGTATACAGATGAGGCCATGACAAATGTGAACCCAAACGTAACTCTGGAAAGTTCAAAGGCACAATGTCCTGTGCAAATCTTACTCGATTGTTGTCTGATCCAACACACCGGTGACGGGGATCCCGTAAAACTGCTGCATCGTGGCGACTGCTGACTGTAAGGCCTTCCCTGAGTGCAACGCAGATGACCGTGAGTCAGAGGGCAGCAGATAGCCATAGGACTTTAACCAGTTCTGAAAAACATGCAAAGAGAAAAGAACGCATCACGCGGGGAAGTCTCATTTGCCCTTGAAACTAGGGACCGTTTTACCCAAGGGACTAAGGACACATGTTCTGATTTCTGTCTCCTCCACTCCCTCCTGCAGATGCTGTCAAATGAACCTCCAGAAAACACGGCTCTTGTTGGCTTACTCTTCTGCTATCAAGCTTCCGTTGAATTTCTGTTGGCTATGGAATAAAGATTAAAATGCATCCTAGCCTTTCCAGCACCCCATCTCTTTACCACGTGCTCAGTGGTTTCCACTGACATATGCCTAGACACGCAAGAGGACCAGAACAGTCCATTCTCTGAAGCAGAGGGACTTGATGAAACACTGTGCCCCCCAGACACTCACTGTATCTAGAGACAGAGTCTGCTTGCTGTAGGAGCCTTTTGTAGAATTATCTGTAGATAATAGATTATCTGTAGATAATGAGATTATCTACAGTCTTCATTGCTAATCCCTCCAAAGAAGCAAGCTATTATTAATAAATAGAAACAAAATAAAACAGTGTATTATTTAATTTAAATATAACTACATAAATATGAGCATAGAAAAAAGTCTAGAAGGGCACACATAAAAAATAATAATATAGCTACGTAAGAGAATTCTTTGCTTTTAGGAAATATACACTGAAGTGTTTCAGCTTACATAAGGATGCAATGCATGAAGTCTGCAACATTTTCTTTAACAGATTCAGGGAAAAAATTAGAGAAAGAGAGAGAGGAGAGAGAGGAAAAAAAATGTGGTAGAATGTTAAGAGATGGGGAATCTGGGTGAAAGGTGTTTAGGAATTCTTTGTCCCATTCTTGAAAACTTTTTTGAAAGTCTGAAATAATGTCAAAAAATTTTTTTAATAAAAAAGGAATGAATGTGATTAGCCTTTGTTATAATATCATGGGGGACTTTTTTTTTCTGTGCTTATCTAAATGTTATGCATGGAGTCATTAAAAAAAAAAAAGGAGATAAACTTTAAAAGGGCAAGAGAATCTGAAAGTAGCTTGGATGAAGAAGTTCAGACAATGAATCTGAAGGTCAGAAAAGTAAAGATGAGTATTTTCATTGACCAGCTAGAAATCAGAGGACCGGGAAATATCTGTGGCATTAACTGGAAATGAAGAAAACATCCATGTATCTATGGAACCCACAAGCATGTCCTGTAGAGAGTGCATGTACACGCTGGTCTCTAAGTCACATGGAAACTGCCAGCCATCCTCAGAAGATTATCTTGAACACCGAGTGAGCAAATGAAGAAAAAAGACCTTAGGAAGCTGTATTAATGCTCTTCCCATCTACAGTTTTGTTTCCTTTTTAAAAATATTATTTATTTATTTGGCTGCACCAGTTCTTAGTTGTAGCATGCGGGATCCTCCCTCTTCATTGTGGCATATGGAATCTTTTTTTTTTTTTTAGTTGCAGCATGCGAACTCTAAGTTGCAACATGTGGGATCTATTCTTCCATCAGTAATTGAACCTGGGCCCCCTGCACTCCCCCCTGCATTGGGAGCACTGAGTCTTAGCCACTGGACCACCAGCGAAGTCCTCATAATTTTGTTTCTTTGTTTCTATATGAACATCTTATTGTGGCTGTGTCTGTTATGACAAGTCAAGTCAAACCATTTTGGGAAGGAGGCAGACCAGAAACTATAAATGAGTTATTATTTATTTCACCAAGGAGGCTGTCACATCTTCACTGCCTTGTGATGAAATCTATCTGACTGATTAAGAACAAAATAGTCAGAATAATAAAGTCTTAAAACATCCCCAAGAGAGTGACAACCTTACTCTTTCATTAGAAATCTACAACCTGTTTTTCATTCTAAATTTTGGCACAGGATTTCAATACTTCTTGTGCTTCCCCCAACGCTGAATCTCTGTCATGCCTTTGTATGTTTTCCCCTTGTATGCCTGGCATACTTCTTAGTTTGGCAAAAATCTTTCATTATTTTAAGGTTAAGCCTATAAATTACTCCCTCTGAAAGACTTACCTCCCTCCCTAGCCTGGTACTTTCCTCCTCTTCTGTGTTCCCTAAATCCCCTGTCATAGACAGTATAGTTCTTGTAATATTGGGTTCCAATCATTACTGTATTCATCAGACTCTGAACTCCTCCGGGGAAGGGTCCATGTTTTACTCATCTCTCTATATCCAGTGCCCAGGGAGCCCCTGACACAGTAGCTGATCATTGTGTCCATTCAATGAACATTATTGGGCACAGACTACCTAGTAGGCACTGTGCGTGGCTCTGGGAATGCCAAGATGAATAAGGAGCTCACCGACCAACAAATAAACCCATCATGAAAATACAGCACTAAAAATCAGACGTGTAGAGAGTTCCATGGAAGAACAAAATAGGGGACATGTTATCCACATGGAGGGGTGGGGATGGGGAGCAAGGGGGAACTCAGGGGAGGCTTCCAGGTGGTGGTGCTATCTCAATCTTTTTAAAATTAATTATTTTTTGGCTGTGCTGGGACTTTGTTGCTGTGCATGGGCTTTCTCTGGTTGCAGCGAGTGGGGGCTACTCTCTAGTTGTGGTGTGAGGGCTTACTGCAGTGGCTTCTCTTGTTGCAGAGCATGGGCTCTAGAGCACGTGGGCTTCAGTAGTTGTGACACATGAACTTAGTCACTCCAAGGCATGTGGAATCTTCCCGGACCAGGGATTGAACCTATGTTCCCTACATTGACAGGTGAATTCTTAACCACTGGACCACCAGGGCAGTCCTGAGCTAGGTCTTGAAGGATGCAGTATGTGCAATTACCTGGAGGTGCTGGAGAGCATGGCACATTCTGAGCAGTATTTAAAATGGTAGGAACTTGGGGAAGAGGAGTATGGTGATGAGTGGAGAGGATTGTAATGGAGGAAGTGGAGAGAGATGATACACTATTAATTATCTGTTCACACAGTGGACAAATCACAGAGAATCACTTGTGACTTGACCGTGGTCTTGGATTAGCCAAAAAGCTCAAAACATCTGGAAATGGACATGACAGGGCAACTGACAAGTTACCTGTCCATTCATCAAGCTCCAACTTCTATTCCCAGGTCAGTTATGTCATCAAAGTATTAAATCCCTGTACTATATTACTCACCCCTTCCAGCCAGAATGCCACATTATGTACTTTACAGAAACTTCCTTGAAGAATTGTTGGATTGAATAAACAGGGCGCTATCATGGGAAAGTTTTGAGGTTGAATCCCAGTTCATCACTTGCCAGCTATGTGACTTTGGGCAAATTGAGTATCAGTTTCCTTATTTGTGGGCTTCCCTGATGACTTAGATGGTAAAGAATCTGCCTGCAATGCAGGAGACCTGGGTTCGATCCCTGCGTCAGAAAGATCCCCTGGAGAAGGGCATGGCTACCCACTCCAGTCTTCTTTCCTGGAAAATTCCTGGAGGAGCCTGGCGGGCTACAGTCCATGGGGTCGCAAAGAATTGGACACGACTGAGCAACAAACACTTTTCCTCATCTGTAAAATGTAAACAATGACCCTCCTCTACAAGAATGGCGTTAAGACGAAAGGATCGAATGTACCTGACATAATCACTCAAAAGTGACTCGTTTATTATCCCCTTGGATGGTGTCTCTGTTACCTTTTGTAAAATCAAGGTGGAAAACACAGTCTTTGACTCCTTCTCTGCATTCTGAAATCTGGTTACCCCGCCCTCCCCCTGGACCGAGAGCCACCTTGCGGGTGCTATGGAGGGCAGTGTGACAGTCACAATCAAGTCCACTTGCTCTCGGCGAGCTGTGGGGCTGACCACCTCCCTCACCGTGTGCAGAGAGATGACAGCTGACTGGAACGGCTCTCTTCGCCCTGTCACTCAGCTTTACTGAGACCAAACACAATCACTCTCCATCAAGCTTAACTTGAGGAAAATGGTGTCTCTACAGGAGATTCTGTATGCTTTCTGGTTTCAGAAAATGCATATTGGGTAACTCAGTGGTTTTCCTTTTTGGTGTTTCTGCTGGGAATCTTTTGGTCAAATTTATCGTGTAAGTGTTGAACATGGTGATGCTTGCAAGTTGCTGTTACGTTTTTCATTTTTCTGACCACTAAGTTGTGTTTCATCCTTAAAAATCTTACTTCAAAAGATTGTTTCACTCTGTAAACTGCCTCAAACCCTTCCCAAAAGAGGTGTGGTACCAGTCTAAAATCCATTTCCTCCTTATTTGTGGACTCCATTAGTTAATTCTCTTAAAATCCAATTAGGATGAATTACAGTATCTGGGAAATAGCTAGAGAACTATTAAAAACAACACTAAGGGGAAGGTTTATTTTTAAAATATTTATTTATTTTTGGCTGTGTTGGGTCTTAGTTGCGACCCGCAAGATCTCCCTTGGAGACATGGTCTCTGTGGTTTGCCACACGCGGACTTAGTTGCCTCACAACATGTGGGATCTTATTTCTCTGACCGGGATTCAGCCTGCGTCCCATGCATTGGAGGGAGGATTCTTAACCACTCTGGATCACCGTGGCAGTCCTGGCTGGGGAACTTTGGACAGATGCTTCCAACAAACTGGTCAACAGAGTATTTTTTTGAGCACCCGCCTTCAAGCTAGTATGGAATTTGACAATTTTCTCCCCTCCTATCCTCATTACTATGATATTGTAGGAGACAGGGAACAGAGAATTTTTGGCATAAACTCTTTTCTAAAATTTGGGGGGATTGAAAGGAGCTCCTAGTTGGTAAAGGGCAACCAGGTTTACCCAGCTCCTTTTTTGGATACTCAAGCAAAGTGTTAGTCTCTCAGTTGTGTCTGACTCTTTGCAACCTCATGGACTGTAGCCCACCAGGCTCCTCTATCCATGGGATTCTCCAGGCAAGAATACTGGACTGGGTAGCCATTCCCTTCTCCAGGTGATCTTCTGGAGATCCCAGGTTCAATCCCTGGGTCTCCTGCATTGCAGGCAGATTATTTACCATCTGAACTACTAGGGAACTCAAGCAAGGAGCATCTCAAAGCCAACCAGGATCCATTATGAAGATCACAGAGTCTAGCTCAGCAGTGTCAGGAGTTAGGATCTAAGTACTCAGACCTTGGCCAATGTCTAGGTCATGGATGAACACTGGAATGGATATGCTTTCTCTGGATTCTGCTTCCCTCCTGGTTCACTGGGGACAATCCTCAGGGCTCAGGGGCAGACGCCTAAGAGCAGAAATGGGAACAGAAGGGGCTGGCCAAATGACAGCTCTAAGTCAGGGTCATTGATATTGGACCTGGGGTGTGTGTGTGTGTGTGTGTGTGTGTGTGTGTGTGTGTGTGTGTGTGTGTGTGTGTGTGTGTGTGTGTGTGCATTAGGGACCAGACAATTCCAACTGTGTTGATATTGGACCTGGGGTGTGTGTGTGTGTGTGTGTGTGTGTGTGTGTGTGTGTGTGTGTACAAGGTGGAAGGCTAAATCCTGTGCATTAGGGACCAGACAATTCCAACTTCCGCTGTTTAACCCTGTCTCTACTATTCACCTGCTCTGTGACCCAGACAATCCTCTGACTTCTCTGAGCAGAAGTTCCTGATGTTGAAGCAAGTCTTCTACACTGCAGTCATCCCTAATCCAGAACACTCTCTGCCCATTGACCCTTCCAGGCTATTCCTGCTGCCAACAGAGCCCATTCTCTTTAGGCATGGTAGCAAACTCATCCTTCAAAGTCCAGCTGATATGTCACCTTCTTTGGAAAATCTTCCTGGACTCTCCCTGGCAGAGCTAGTGGGCAACCCGATTCCCTCCTGTAGTGCTTACTTCTCTGCTGCTCTAGACACGACTACCACAGTGTATCACACCAACCACACCTGTTGGTTGATATGTTTTCCTCACTAGATTGGTTCCCAAGGAGCAGAGATTGCCATATTTATTTTTATATCTGCTACAGTACTTAGCACAGTGCCTGACATAATAAATAATCAGAGTGAGTGAATGAATGAACGAATTAACAGCTGGTCTAGGAGGTGCAGTCTGTGTGCCCACGAAGGGATTTCATCTAGGGAGGTTTAATGAGTAATACACACGAAAGCACTAAGAACAACCCATGGTATTGATTCGGAGCTGAAAAAACTATTTGCTGAAATTCCATCTTTTGTGGTTTGATTTTGCTTGATGAGGCAACAGGCTCCATGGTCCCAATTAAAAAAAGATAAAATTCGCTAAAGGAAAGAAGCCCCATTCAGTTTTAAACAGAATGACCTAACTTTCATCTTTTTACGCCTGGATCCATTAATCCATCACCAGCCACGTCAGAATTCTAAACTTTACAGCTCAGTTAACTAACTCTAAGACGACGTCTGTCACCCTTTAAGTGCTGAAAGAGGTGTCAACGCACAGGAAAGTGAGAAAGATCTCAGAGTGCGAGCAGGGACCAAAATAGCTGGGCTGAGCCGGAGATGCAGTGATCACAGGCAACACCGCGTGATTGGTCCGCTGGCCAGAAGGCGGGATTCTGGTTCGGGCGAAGCCTAAGCTGAGAAGCGGAAGCGGAGACGTTGAGCGGTAGTGGCAGGCAAAGGAGAGAGTGGAGAATAACAAGGAGGAAAAAAAGTGGCCTGGAGTGGGAAGGGAGCGGCAGACAGCAGAGGCGGTGGTGAGGTTAGAAGTGTCAAAGGAGGCGGCCAGAAGCAGATCAACCGGTGCGCTGCCGTTTGCTCTTGGCAAACAGAGATGGCCCTGGGGGAGGAGAGAGATGGATAGGCCAAGACAGGGTGTCTCCTGGGGGTGTTCAGGAGCCTCACTCCTGGCTGGGCAAACCAGACTGTACAGGCCTGGAGCAGGGGAATGATTAAGATCCGGTGTTTGGTCAGGAACACAGAGGGTGAGAGGTAATATCAAAAAGGTCAGAGGCGAAGTCTACAAAGAAGGGACAGGCAGGAAGCTTATTAAAATGGGAAGCATGGACCGGAATGACAAACAATCAAAGATCCTGATCAAAGAGTTGGGGCAGCTGAGGTCATAACCTAGGGTGACGATGTAAGGAACAGGAACGAGGGATTGACCTCAACATGCATGGGAGGTCCAAGTCCAGTTCTAGAGGTGGTAGATGCAGTGCGTACATGCTAAGTTGCTTTTGTGTCCAACTCTTTTTAACCTGATGGACTGTAGCCCACCAGGCTCCTCTGTCCATGGGATTCTCCAGGCAAGAATACTGGAGTGGTTGCCATGCCCTCCTCTAGGGGATCTTCCCAACCCAGGGATCGAACCCGGGTCTCCTGTATCTCCTGCATTGGCAGGTGGATTCTTTACTGCTGAGCCACTGCGGAAGCCCTGTAGATGCAGACAGTGACAGAGCATGACTGAGGAAGAGTGGTCAGGAAAGTGAGGCAGCCATTCATAGGAACTGTAGCCCACGAAGAAAGATGAGGGATGTTTAGACTGGAAGGGAGGGCTGCAGGGGATAGGGCTGTCTTTAAAAAGTCAAATGGCTATGGATGAAGGAGATTTATTCTCGTTGGCACAGAGGGCCAAGCTAAGATCAGCACAGGAGATCACAGGACATATATCCAGACTCATGAAAATAAACTACTTTTTAATAGAGATGTTCTATTGGGTTGGCCAAAAAGTTCATTTGGGTTTTTCTATAACATCTTATGGAATTATAAATCATACTATAATTATAGTAACCATGATAACATTGTTGTTGTTTTAGTTGCTAAGTTGCGTCTGACTCTTTTGTGACCCCCCCATGGACTGTAGCCCACCAGGCTCCTTTGTCCATCAGATTTCCCAGGCAAGAATACTGGAGTGGGTTGCCATTTCCTTCTCCAGGGGATCTGTCAGACTCAGGGATCAAACCTGAGTCTCCTAGATTGGCAGGCAGATTCTTTACCCCTGAGCCACCAGGGAAGCCCCAAAATGACAACAATTACTATTATTAGAACATTTATTATATACCTGGCACTGTACCAGGCACTCTAGACTGCAACAACCCCACAAGGTAGAATTTATGATCCCCAGTCTGCAGATGAAGAAACAGGTTCAGAGAGGTTAAATGATTATCCAGAGCCACAAAGCTAATAAGTGGCAGGATTCAAACTCAGTTTTACCTGAAACCAGGCATTTCATGCTATCAGATCACTAGTCAGGCATCCCGTTCCCCTTCCAGGACTTTCTGGACCTCATACTCCTACAGAGCAATGCCTGATCTCAGATCACAGTATGCTCAATACCCTTTGGCTAGGTTCCTATGCCAGGCTATGGCATCAAACCAGAAGCTTCTTATGATCCAGGTTTCCTCCCTCTCCTTGGCCCACATTGTCTTTTACCAAAGAACTATTGGCTCTGCCTCCTAAACATCAAATTTGTTTCCATCTATCTGTTGATTCAGTAAGTCTTTACTGAGGACCTACTTACTAAGGACCTCCATGTCCCAGGCATGTGGGCTGGGCTCTGGGATAGAATATCAAACAAAAACACTCTCTTTACTTTCTAGCTACAGTCTTGCAGATGGACCACATCACAGTTAGTGCTATGAAAAATAAAGTAGGGTAACGACATGGCGAGTATGGGACAGCTATTTTACAGAGTAGTCAGGGAACGTCTCTGTGGAAGTCACATGAGAGCAAGGGACCTGCAGGAGGCAAAGGAATTCCAGGAAGAGGGAACAGAAAGTGCAAATACCCCGAGGCAGCTTCGAAGGCTTCCCATCAGGAGCTTTCACGGGAGGGGGAGATGGGAGGTGTAAGTCAAAGGGTACAAAGTGTCAGTTACACAAGGTGACTAGATCCTGGAGACCTACTGTTCAGCATAGTGCCTATAGTTAACAATACAGTATTATACACTTACAACATTTGCTAAAGGGTAGCTCTTAAGTTCTTAGCAGACGACGACGATGCTGCTGATGCTGATGATAGAAATAAAGAGGGCAGGAGGAAACTTCTGGAAGTCATGGATTTGTTGATGGCATAGATTGTGGTGATGGTGTCACAGGTGTATAATTATCTCTAAACTCATTAAGTTGTGTGCATTAAATATGTGCAACTTTTTTTTTAAATAGGTGCAACTTTTTGTATGTCAATTTTACCTTAATAAAGTGGTTTTTTTTTTTTAAATCGAGGCATCATGATATGGCTCCTGACTACCTCTGCAGCCTCTTTTACCACTCCCCACCTAGCACTCTGTGTTCTAACTCTTCCAGATTCTGACATACATAGTTCCTTCTATCTAGATCACACTCTTCTTTCTCTGGGGAAGCCTTTCTTGAACCCTTAACTCAGGAGTTACACCTACATCCCTGGTCAGTGTTCATCCCTCTTATCACAATTCTTTTTTTTCCCTTTAATTGTATTCAGTTATTTATTTGTTGGCTGTGCTGGGTCTCTGTTGCTGTGCATGGGCTTTCTCTAGTTGCAGCAAGCAGGGGCTACTCTCTAGTTGTGGTGTGCAGGCCTCTCATTGTGGTGGCTTCCCTTGTAGTGGAGCACAGGCTCTAGGGTGCGGGCTTAGTACATATGGTGCACGGGCTTAGCTGCCCCAAGATATATGGCATCTTCCTGGATGGGGGATCAAACACCTGTCTCCTGCATTGGCAGGCAGATTCTTAACCACTGGACCACTGGAAGTCCTCTTGTTGTTCAGTCGCTCAGTCGTTTCCGACTCTTTGCAACCCCATGGACTGCAGCACGCCAGGCCTCCCTGTCCTTTACCATCTCCCAGAGCTTACTCAAGCTCATGTCCATTGAGTCAGTGATACCATCCAACCATCTCATTCTCTGTCATCCCCTTCTCCTCCTGCCTTCAATCTTTCCCAGCATTAGGGTCTTTTCCAATCAGTCAGCTCTTCGCATCAGGTGGCCAAAGTATTGAAGCTTCAGCATCCATCCTTCCAATGAATATTCAGGAATGATTTCCTTTCGGGTTAACTGGTTGGATCTCCTTGCAGTCCAAGGGACTCTCAAGAGTCTTCTCCAGCACCACAGTTCAAAAGCATCAATTCTTCAGTACTCAGCCTTCTTTATGGTCCAACTCTCACTTTCATACATGACTAATGGAAAAACCATCGCTTTGACTACATGGACCTTTGTCAGCAAAGTAATGTCTCTGCTTTTTAATATGCTGTCTAGGTTGGTCATAGCTTTTCTTCCAAGGAACAAGTATCTTCCTCATCACAGTTCTTATCACATGGTGTTGCAGTGGAATTGCTTGTCTCCTCTCCTAGACTACATAGTGCCCGGGGGCAGGGGCCATAATCTGTCTTCTTCACTATGGTATCCCCACACCTAGCATGGGGCCAGCAGAGACACCTATGCATTGGATGAAAACAAGTTGAAGCGCTCAGGGTGAGGATGAATGATCTCTGGTCAGACTTTGCTACAGAACAGAGTTTCTCAACTCCTGCAATATTGATATTTTGGGCCAGATAATTCTGCTGTAGGGGGGCTGTCCTGTACATTGTAGGACATTTAGCAGCAACCTTAGCTTTTACAAAGAGATGCTAGCAGGAGTACCCCCCCCCCCCACCATCTGTGACAAGCAGAAATGTCTCCATTGGCCAAAGAGTTCCCTCAAGGGTGGGCAAAATTGTCCATGTTAAGAACTGTTATAAAGGGATTCTTATATAGAATATTCTGGAATATTCTCTACCACTTCTTTCAACCCTAAATTCTTCATTTTAAGGAAAGCAGTAGGCATTCAGTCAACAGCCTCCTAGAATGGGACTCAGAAGGAGAGCTGCTTTCCTTATATGAGGAGGTAAACATGAACAGGCTTCTGGTGGGGTGTGGTGAGTGGTGAGGAGCGAGGCAGGTGGAGAGGACATTTAGGGTTATGGTTAAGGGTGTACGTTCTGAAGACACAAGGCACTGGGGTCAAATCCTAATTCTCTGGTTTACTTGTTACATGACCTTCAGCAAATTATTCAGCCTCTTTACTGCGCACATCAAGCTCCATCTCCATCATGTTCTTAGCATGTGCCCCATGGAGTGGTTGTGAAGATTAAATAACTAATACGTGGTATGAAGTGCTCAGTAAAAGATAGCACTAATAATGGCTGTTATTTTCCTGATAGGTGGCAATTCCAAATCCCTCACTCCACCGCTGCAGCCCTAAACACTGAGGCTGTGTTCCCTCACTGGACAGTCTTTGCACATCATGGTCTGTCAGCATCGCATCATCCAAGGAGCTTGTTAAAAATACATGTTACCAAATGCAAACTTAGACTTATAAAATCAGATCCTCTGAAGCTGGGAACTGGGAACCTGCATTTTTAAAATATGAGCACTGGGACTACGCTGGTAGTCCAATGGTTAAGAATCCGCCTGCCAACGCAGGGGACACGGGTTCGATCCCTGGTCTGGGAAGATCTCACATGCCGTAGAGAGATTAAGCCTGTGTGCTACAACTACTGAACCTGATCTGTCAAGCTTGTGCTCCACAACAAGAGAAACTACTGCAATGAGAAGCCTGCTCATGGCAACTAGAGAAAGGTTACACGCAGCAAAGAAGACCCAGCACAACCAAAAATAAATAAATAATTTTTTTTTTTTAAAGCGAGCACCTAAGGTGACTCTGTTGCCTACTAAAGCTTGAGAACCACTGTAGTAAGGACGGCTGGGAGTGACGACTTTGTGCCGTGAAGAATGAACATGTTATGTTCAGTATCACCTCTGATCTACTAGGACAGGAAGCACGTTGCCATTTTGGAAAGCCTTCTATTAAAGTTGGCTCAAGAGCCAGCCCCTGCCTTCTGTGCCTCAACTCTGTTCACATTCCTGGGTCCTTCACCTGCCGATCTCCCCAACAGCCCTGACGTCTGCAAACAGTCCATCAGCAGTTACAGCCCCAACACTGAGACTGTACTGAGTTGTTGCAGACTGCTATCAAGCGTGCCCTAAGATCTTCCTTCCCTTTTCATTGCTATGTTAGCTCAGTCCTTACGAGTGGGTTTTGGTCTCAGTTTCCCTGTCTGGCCCTCAGGTCCTAAACTGAGATTGCCAGGACCTGAATCTTTTTCTCAAGATCTTAGGTTTCTTGAAGGACAGGGAAGCCTGTTGTGCTGCAGTTCATGGGGCTGCAATGAGTTGGACATGACTTAGTGACTGAACAACAAAAAAGCATTTAGCAGGTCCCAGCACACAGGAAGCATTCTCTCAATGTTACTGTCTGTATTTTTGCTCCCACCCTCTCCAGCAATACATGGACTATCACCTTTGGTCGTTGCTGCTGGACCGAATCACTGTGTCTCTTTGGTGACTCCTCAGAGGTTAGCCTCATCACTGTGGCAGGTAGGTAAAGGACCACTGCAACTCCTGTCCCACCAAAATCCTGCTTCTTTCTCTGCCCACACTGCTGAGGTCCCAGCCTTGCCGCCGAACCCATCTGTTCAGTTCAGTTTAGTTGCTCAGTTGTGTCCGACTCTTTGTGACACCATGCGCTGCAGCACGCCAGGCTTCCCTGTCCATCATCAACTCCCGAAGCCTGCTCAAATTCATATCCAAAGAGTCAGTGATGCCATCCAACCATCTCATTCTCTGTTGGCCCCTTCTCCTCCCACCTTCAATCTTTCCCAACATCAGGGTCTTTTCCAATGAGTCAGTTCTTTGCATTAGGTGGCCAAAATATTGGAGTTTCAGCTTCAGCATCAGTCCTTCCAATGAATATTCAGGACTGATTTCCTTTAGGATGGACTGGTTGGATCTCCTTCCTGTCCAATGGACTCTCAAGAGTCTTATCCATCACCACAGTTCAAAAGTATCAATTCTTCAGTGCTCAGCCTTCTTTATGGCCCAACTCTCACATTCACACATGACTACTGGAAAAACCATAGCCTTGACTAGACGGACCTTTGTTGGCAAAGTAATGTCTCTGCTTTTAAATATGCTATCTAGGTTGGACATAGCTTTTCTTCCAAGGAGCAAGCGTCTTTTAATTTCATGGCTGCAGTCACCATCTGCAGTGATTTTGGAGCCCCCCAAAATAAAGTCTCTCACTGTTGAAAAGAACCCATCTGAGTTATTACTGATATTTTCAAACTTCAGACTTGAGGGCTTAACCACGTAGTTTATCTAGAAAATTCAGTCATCAATAAATAACTTAAAGATTATCTAATTTAACATGCTCATTTTGCAGGAGAGAAAAATTCAACTGAGGGAGAAGTGACTTATCCAAAATCACAGAGCAAGTAGTGTGGAGTTGCTGAAATTGGAGCCTGGTGGCCCTGCCTCCCAGGAGCGTTCCCGCTGCCATGCTACACCCTCCACACTAGCTCTGGTTTGCCTCCAAACGCTGTGTTGTTTTTTTCCCCCACTTACAGCCAGTCTAAAAAGGGCTCTCAGGATCGCCCACAACGCCCAACTTAGCTTCTTGACAAACACCTTAATGGTGCAGCATTGCCTCTTGGCTGCCACCGTCTCTTGAGTGGGTGGTAAGTGCACTAGCGGGAATTCCCTGGCACTCTGCACAGTGTCCTTGGCCCACTCCCAGGAGGCCACCACAAGCCAGACAGTCGCCCTGCCCAGGGAGGTGGCACATTTGGGGTTTTGGGTCAGCCCTGGGATGTCTGAGTTTCCCAGTTCTGGGCAGGCCTCCTTCCAAGGCCCGGAGTGTAACCATGCGCTCATTCACTCTTGAGAAGCGAGGGCCCTTGTCTTCCTGTCCTTTCCAGTGCCATGTTTTCTGTCCTCTTGGGCTTGACTTAGTGATGAGTTTAGACAAGGGAAGAAGGTAGACAAAGACTGTGGTCAGGCCTTAGTTTCTCAGCTGAAATACAGACGGCTGAAGTAGTTAACCTCTAAGTAATTATATAAAGTTCTATTACTTTAGCTTGATTAGATTGAGCATGGAGCAGATCCTCTGGTTCCTCACCGCCAGTCTTAAAGTCCGAGCTCCTCAGCCCAGCACTCACAAGCCGCACAGTCTGATGCCAGTGCACCTTTCCAGCCTTAGCCTCTGACTTATGTGCCCCACCCTTCTACTGCCCACCCCACGGGCCCCCTCCTCAAGCTACTCACCTACCTGTGTTGCCCGAACACAGCCTGCAAGTTCCTTCCTCTGTGTCTTTTTTCACTCCCTCTCCCTAGAAGGCCTTTCCTACATGGATACTAGTCACCCCCTGATGACCTATTAGGTATCCTTAGAAAGGCAACCTGAATGCCACTTCACCTGGGAGGACTATCCCGGGTTAAATGGATTTCCTCTGCTTCAGAGCTTCCTTGGTAGCTCAGTTGATAAAGAATCTGCCTGCAATGCAGGAGACCTGGGTTCGATCCCTGCTTGGGGAAGATGCCCTGGAGAGGGAAATGGCAACCTACTCCAGTATTCTTGCCTGGGAAATCCCATGGTCAGAGGAGCCTGGTGGGCTACAGTCCATGGGGTCCCAAGAGTCAGTCATGACTTCGTGACTAGATCACCATCACCACCACCTGTGTGGTCCCATGTACACTCGTTGCTTACAGCGTCTTTCATAGTTCATCATAAACAGTGGTCTCCGTGCCTGTCAATCCCACTGAACTCTTATTCATGGAGCTTACTGGAGGGGGAGGTAGACATGCAGAGATGAAACGCTTCATTCCAATGGTGATAAGTAGAATGAGGGAAAAGGAGAAGGTGTTGGGAAAGAAAGCCCATGACATGGGACTTCCCTGGTGGTCCAGTGGCTAAGACTCTGTGCTCCCAATGCAGGGGGCCCAGGTTCAATCCCTGGTCAGGGAACTAGATCCCACATGCCACAACTAAAGATCCCACATACAGCAACAAAGATCAAAGATCCCTCATTGCCACAAGTAAGACCTGGCGTGGTCAAATAAATAAAATAAAATTAAAAAAAAGTAAGTATGTGACAGGAGATCTTGACCTCCTGGAGGGTGTATCATCTCAGCTGAGACCTGTATATAAGCGAAAGAGGTGAAGGTCAAAGAATGAGCACTCCTGGAAAAGAATATCTTATTGAATTCCTGAATGGGAAGAAGCCTGCATATTAGGAAACGAGAAAGAAGGCCAGGATAGCTGGAGGTTAGTTACTGAAGACTGTTAGTCACTCAGTTGTGTTCAACTCTTTGCGACCCCATGAGCTGTAGCCTGCCAGGCTCCTCTGTCCATGGGATTTCCCAAGCAAGAATACTGGAGTGGGTTGCCCTTTCTTTCTCCAGGGGATCTTCCAGACCCAGGGATTGAACCCAGGTCTCCTGCACTGCAGGCATATTCTTTACCGTCTGAGCCACCATGGAAGCCTAACCTCTCAGGGAGGTTACTGAGAAGCTGGTATAAAATGGAGCAGAGAGCTGAGGAGGATTTGGTGATGCAGGCCCTCAGAGGCCTGGTGCTGGGTACAAGGGGCTTCATGATACTGTTTGTTATACTTTCAACGTGTGTTTGAAATTTTTCCATAATAAGAATTAAAAGAAGTGGCCGTAGTACAGCAATATTAGTTTAGCCTTTACCTTAAAAACCATTTTTAGCAAAGTGAAAGTGGAAGTCACATATCAGATGTTTTTGTTTAAAAAATTTTTAATTAAATATTGCAAGCATTCAGAAAGGCATAAAAATAGCTTTTTTTTTTTTTTTTTTTTTTAAGGCCTTGGATAATCACCTATTGGCTTTGTTAAATCTTGGCTTTGCCATATTTGCTTCAGATATAACTGGCCCCTGTGTAGATTTATTTTTAAAAGGTCACTCTGGCTGCCACGGGAAGAAGGATTAGAAGTAGGCAAGAGAGGCTTGATCAGGTGGGAAGTTTCTGGAAGCCAGACGAGACAGGATGGAAGTTTAAAGTGGAGGCAGTGGTGGTGGAGAGAAGCAGTTACAGGGACGATTGGTCCAGGAGGTGGAGGTGCTAGGCTGGCTGTTGGTTCTCCTGAGGTGGGCGAGGGGAAGATGAAGGGAAGGATACCTGTTTCTGGTCCATTGCTTTTGGAGCACAGAGAATGGTGTGCATGTGAGTGTTTGTGGTACGGAAGTGTTTTAAAATTATTATTGCTAACAAAGTTGTTAATAACCATGCCTTGTTTTCTCTACCTTGTTTGTTATAACAATGTGTCTGATCTTTGAGGAAGTATTATCTTTTTTATACATGGCTTTGTGTTATCCTATAGATCATCAAAGCCTAGTTACAAATTGCCCATTAAAATGAATGCATGAGACTTCCCTGGTGGTCCAGTGGCTAAGACGCCTCACTCCCAATGCAGGGTTTGATCCCTGGTCAGGGAACTAGATCCTACCATGTCGCAACTAAAGATTCTGCATGCTCCAATGAAGATTGAAGATCCCATGTGCCACAACTAAGACCCAGTACAGTCAGATAAATAAATAAACACATATATTTTTAAAAAATGAATGCATAAAGTAATGACGAAGAAACACCAGGGAAGAACTTGAACAAAAGCAATCCTGAGGTCCAGTGAAACCGAAGGATTTGTTCCAGAATCACTCTGTTGGGGGAGGCCAGCGCTGGGGTGCACAGCTTTTATCCACACACTAGGACAGGAACACAGACCTGGGTTGTGCTAAGAAAGCTGAAAGAGCCCCAGCAGGGGCCAGCACCCAGAACAACTTGGCCTGGGTACCTCCACCCACTCAACACGGCTCTGAGCAGGTCACTTCTCTGCTCAGAAACCTTTTATGACTCCCCTCAGCCTTTGGACAAAAGCCAATTTCACAATCTGCTCTTAGCCTCCCTTTCCAGACTTTTCTCAAACACTCTCACTGGAAACAGCAATAAGTCACGGCCTCAGGCACATCAAATTCTCTACCATTTCCTAAATATGCCCCGCACTTGTGTGGAGCCTTGGTTCATGTTTTCTCTCTCTGTGGACAGCCCCACTCACCATTCTTTGTCCTTGTCCTCCCTCAAAGTTTCATCTTTGATACAACCTTCTTCCTAGAACACTCCCTGACCTCCCCAACCACATCTCCCATTTTGGTGCTTGACCAGACCTTGTTTAAGCTTCTAGCACACAGTCATCCTTCTTCAAAAAACGTACTGACTTTTGCATGCCAATCACGATTTTTTTTTTTTACTTTTTAAAAAATTTATTTTTTAATTGAAGTGTAATTGCTTTACAATGCTATGTTAGTTTTTGCTGCACAACAAAGTGAATCAGCTCTATGTTACATATATCCCCTCCCTCTTGAGCCTCCCACCCTTCCAGGTCATCATAGAGACCCAGCTGAGTGCCCTGTGCTATCCAGCTCCTTCCCAGTAGCTATTTATTTTACACATGGTAGTGTATATATGTCAATGCTATTTTCTCCACTTGTCCCACCCTCTCCTTCCCCTACTATGGACACAAGTCCGTTCTCTATGTCTGCGTTTCTGTTCTTACCCTGCAAATAGGTTCATCTGTACCATTCCAACCACTATTAAAAGAAGTTGGTCGGGAGGACTCCAGTGGTTAAGAATTCACCTTCCAATGCAGGGGAATCAGGTTTGATCCCTGGTGAGGGAACTAAGATCTCATGTGCTAAAGCACAACTAGGTCTGCACGCCTCAAATACTGAGCCTGCCCGCCTCAATTAAGACCTGATGCAGCCATGAATATACAAATATTAAAAAAAAAAGTTGGTGGGGGACACAGATAATATAATCAATTTTAAAATATTTCTCAAGTATCTAGAATGTGCCAGGCAGACACTCTGCTAGGTGTCATTGGCTGCAGCCTTATTAAGAATTGGTTCCTCTGGTTTTGAGTCTAAACTCTACCATATCATAAAGCTAGATGTTTCCTAAGATTAACCTCTATGGTACTACTATAATTTACTTGTATTTGCTCTAAAACTATCTCCTTCAGTGACTGGAATGGCTAAAGGTTATTACAATATTCCAGAATAGGACAGTTTAGTATAGAGGGGAAAACACTCAGATCTGGGACAGAAAACCCTGTTTTGGGTCCTTGCTTTATTGCTTATTAGCTCCATGTGGGTCCCTGGACAACATGTGGATAAGTCACGTCTCTCTGAGTCTCCATTTGCCCCTCTATAGAATGAGGATGATATCGTCTCTGTCTACCTCATGGTGCTGTTGCCAGGATCAAATGGGGCCACATGCATGAAAGCATCTGGAAAGTGCAAAGCACTGTAAGCTATGAGGCTGTTACAGTGACAGGAAAAAACACAGTCATAATAAGAGAAAATGAATGAAAGATACAGCAGATTAGGCTCAAGTTAGGCAAAAGGAAGAACTTCCTCATGGTGAAAAAAATTTTTTGAATAGCTGCTTTTAGGGAAAGCGTGACACTTTCTATTTATTTATTTAATTTTTGGCTGCACTGAGTGGCAAGCGGGATCTTAATTCCCCAACCAGGGATCGAACCCATGCCCTCTGCAGGGGAAGAATGGAGTCCTGGCCACTGGACCACCAGGGAAATCCCTGACAAGTTATTTTTTCAGACAAGAATGAAGATATATTGGAGGGCATGATCACATTGAAATAAATTTTTGGCTTCGGAATTTGTTAGCGCTTCCCATCCCTAGACCTAGGTGGCTAGGTGGTATTCTGCGAACATAGAAAATGCAGGAGACATGAGTTTGATCCCTGGGTCGTGGAAATCCCCTGGAGGAGGAAATGGCAACCTACTGTTGTATTCTTGCCTGGAAAATTCCATGGACAGAGGAACCTGATGGACCACACCCCATGTGGTCACAAAGAATCGGACATGACTGAGCACGCACACATACATATGCACCCCTAGACTCACTCAGGGCTCTAACTTTTCTTGACTGCAGGTGCAAATTGAAGAACTTTCTTCATCTCCCCAGAGCAGACTCTCAAAACCAGTTGAGAGAGCAGGAATCCATTAACCACTCGGACCTGGAGTCACTTTCTGTGCTCATGTGGCCAGTGGTGATTGGTTTACCCCTTTCTGCCCATAGCAACCCTCCTCAGAATTAAATTGGAAGTTAGGAGGGCCAAAAATCTATTTGTGGGACACTCAGCTAATAAAAAGAGAAAGAGATGTTTTAAATAAACCAAATGCAGGAAGCCAGTTAGAGAATCAGTGGGACCACCCAAAGTGCAAAATATAAAAGAAAGACTCAAGAAAGCAAAGGAGAAAACAGATTGAATGAATTTGGGGCGGGGGGGGCGCTTTGTCTTTTGGTGATAAAAGATTGGAAATATGAAATAAAAGCCAAGGATAGAGAAATTGCTTTCAACTAAGAAGTCAGGAGACCAAGGAAAAGTTCTACTTCAGGCTTAGTGACCTTGGGCAACTTACAGCAATTCAAGAAATACCTGGTAAGTACTGCTGTGTGCTTTCTTGGTGATCTCTAAGGTCATGGCCACCTCTTAATTCCTCTCTATTGTATGCCACCACCACTAGAAGACAGCCTCCCTAAAGAGTTGTGAAAGAACTCAAGGGTATCATCATAGAACCACTGTCAAGAGGAGCAACACTAATTTCATTGAAGGAAGGATAGGGAGGCAATGAGTCTTATCCCTAAGAAGATTTTAGAAGGCATCCTGAGACCACAGGCCCATGAGTGTCCATTTCAGATACATGTAACTCTTTGGTATAAAGGATGAAGAGCAGAATCATGGGTTGCTTACTGAGTAATTAACAACGAGCACTGAGGGACTTCCCTGGTGGTCCAGTGGCTAAGACTTCACCTTCTAGTGCATAGGGTGCAGCTTCCACCCCTGACTGGGGAACTAAGATCCCACATGCCTTGCTGTCAAAACACCAAAACATAAGACAGAAGCAATATTGAAACAAATTCAATAGAGACTTTTAAAATGATCCACGCTGAAAAACAACCACCAAACAAAACACCAACAATGAGCATCAAGAGTTGGGGACTGTGCTGAATCTAAAAACATAAAGTGGGGTGGTGGTGGTGAGGGGGTAAAATAAGTAAATAAAAACATAAAATGCTTTGGTTGGGGAAGGTCCTGCCTAAGAACACAACTTTTTTTCCCCTAAATGATGCTTAGATTTTTTTTTTTTTTTTTTAATGACAAACTGTCTGGAGCTGCCTCAAAGTGCTCCTCTGAGAAAAGAGAAGAAAATGCCTAGAGAAGTCAGGGAGAGTTTCCTAGAGAGCAGGACTTAAGCTGGAACTTTAAGAAAGGAGGCAGACAGATGCGGGGAGGTACAGATGTAAACAACATGTGTAAATGTCCAGGGAAACACAGGTAGCTTGTCTTAGGATAAAGGAGAGATGAGCTTGTCTGGAGTAAGGATGTGTATGGATGAACAGGGGGAAAGGCAGCTTCTAGTGAGGAGGTAGGGAGAAGTCAGACTCCAGAAACCTTAAAAGTCTGAGAGAGGACTAATCAATGTTATGTGCTGGCTGAAAAGCAACAATATTTCTATAAGGTCTCAATCATGTGATCCACTCCGATTCAGTGAGAGGATAATAGTGTCCAAATTATTCAGAGAAGCAGTGGATATAATTATCTTACAGAAAGTTTTGGATGATATATTAGAAACGGAAAATGGAGTCATTGTGAAATTGAGGGTGATTTTTTTTTTAAACCAAGGCCTGAGAACTCAGAGAGAGATAGAAAACAGTAGAAGAAAAGAAACAACAGTAGAATAGAAGGCAAGAAATAAACAGGTGGATACAAATAAATAGATGGAGCTGGTCACATCTCTAAATGAAGGGAGATTAAAAATGCAGGGGGCCCCAAGAGACCATGCCAGGACTTGTCTGATTTAAATTTTTTATAAGTGATCCAGAAGAAGTAGAGCAAAGTGAAAATTTCAGGACTGCAGATCGTATTAAGCCCTTTCAGGTAGGGGCATGCTCTGCCAAAGGAGAGAGAGAGAGAGAGCGTGCGCTGAAGGAAGGTACTGAGTGGGATGCAAAATGGCAGATAAACGTCACCCTGGGGAAATGTAAGGTAACAATGTGCTCTGGTAAGAATAATCCACGGATAGGGTGTTGTGTTCCAGGCTATCAGTTTTGGCCCAGGAAGGGGATCAGGGAGCTGCTGCAGATTGTTTCCTAAAGGCAGTGTCCTAATATGTTGGGGTCAGGAAGGCTGACAAAATGATGCACAGAAGTGGGAAGGGACCTAAAAACCAAAGAGGAAATCATTCTCTATTGTATAAGATGAGAAGTTTCCATATCTGGGGACAATGGTCAGGTTGACATCTATTGAAAGTTATGGCTCAAGGATAGCTAGAAAAGGGCAACTAAAATGACTCAGAGAATGAATGTGGCTATTCTAGAGGTGATCTATTGTAAGGGGGAAACTTAAGTATGAAAAAACAAAGGCTAAGAGAGGTGGAATAATCAAAGCCTTTATAAAACTGATAAAAACAAGGAGTAGGTAGCACTACTCTCTCTTCAAATCCTAACATTTTCAACAAAACAGCTTGCTCTTAATGCTTGAAATATCACAGGAATAAAAGGGTTTCAAAGTTGCGATCATTTACCCCATCTCTTTGTACTGTTGTTGTTGAGTTGCTAAGTCATGTCTGACTCTTTGTAGCCCAATGGACTGTAGCCCACCAGGCTCCTCTGTCCTTGGGATTTTCCAGGTAAGAATACTGGAGTGGGTTGTCATTTCCTTCTCCAGGGGATCCTCCTGACCCAGGGATCAAACCCTCGGCTCCTGCCACCTCTCCTACATTGCAGGCAGATTCCTTACCACTGAGCCACCGGGGAAGCCCCTCTCTTTTTGTATTAGAGGTGGTAAAGTTCAGGAAGAAAATGGCCAAGGTCACAGAAACCATGGTAGGATTAAAAGCCCAGGCCTCCTAAATCCCAGGCTGGGGTCTTTCCATCTTACCCTGTGCACCAGGGAAGACTAAAGGAACTCTACTTTTTATAGGGTATAAACTCATGAAATGCATCACTTTGAGATGAAATAAAGCTGAAAACACAAACAGGCTAAGGAAAGTTTTCACTTAAAGTCAACAGCAATTTTAAGGCCTTTGGAAGAAAACTACAAGCAAGACTAGAGACTTTCCACACACTTTGATTTGGGGGAATCATATACCCCTTTGACAGTCTGAAGAAATCTAGGGATTCTCTCCAAGAAAAACACATTTGCACATGCAAACACAATTTTATACAAGATTTCAGACTCCGATGCCCAGTTACGAATCCTTGTTCTGGCAGATTCTTCTGAACAGACTGCTTCAACAAACACACTCCATCTCTTATGATAAGTGAGGCAATTACTCTGGTATTCTTCATCAAAAAACAAACAGCCCACCCCACCCCACCCCCAAACCCACTGTCTCAACATCACTTATCAGAATTGCTATAGGTTTGAAGAGACCAAAGAAATTACCTAGTTCAATGCCCCTGCCCCGACTTGTGTGACACAGGATAATATCATGGTTAAATATGTGAAGGCTGGAGTCAGCCTGCCTAGGTTAGAATTCCAACTTCATCACTCACTAGCTGTGTGACCTTGGGCAATTCACTTAGTTCTCCGGGTCTATATCCTCATCTGTAAAATGAAATTATCTCCTAGTTTCGAGGTTTAAACGAGATAATTCTTATAAAACTTAGCACCAGGCCTGGCACATAGTGAGAGCACAGTAAACGCTAGCTGGCATGATTGTTATTATTATGCTTGTATCCATGCAGGTATTATGCATGCATCCATCCAATCCCTTCCTGGAGCTTTTGCTTGCACATGTCTGTGATGAGCAGCTCATCGCCTCCGAAGCTGGTTGAGCAGCTCCGATTGTTACAAACTTGTTCCTGTATTAGAGCGAAATCTGCCTTCTTGCAACCCTTACCCCCGCCCCTGTGGGCCCTAGTTCTGTTTTGTGGGGCCACGCAGAGCAAGTCTATCCTTCCTCCACGTGACAGCCCTTCAGATAGGAAGACAGTGATCGAGTCCTTCTCCGGTCCCCCGCCACCCCCCTCCCCCCAACCTTCCCGTCTCCAGCTCGAACATCCTCGGTTTCTTCTCCCAACCCACAACAGACTGGCTGCGCTTACTATTTACTCCCAGGCGTTGTACGGTTTCCCTCACACATAGTCATGCAGGCCACACACCCCACCGCCGCCACAACAATCCAGACCCTTCCCGCTCCGCCCCCGCCCGCTGCCCCTGTCCGCGGTGCTGAAGAGGCTCCGGGCCCCGCGGGCCTGCGCGGCCCTCCCCGGCCCCCGCCCTGGGTCGCTAGCCCGGACCCCAGGCGCCGACCCCCGGCGCGCCACCTCCGCGACCCCGGCCCCGGAGCCGCCCCCCGCCCTGCCCGGAAGCCCCGAGCCCGCAGCCCGGCCCGGCGCGCCAGCCCCACCTGCCCGGCGAAGGGCGCCTCCGCCTCGGCCGCCCGCGCCGCCCGGTCCCCGGCCCCCGCCGCCGCCGCCGCCGCCGCCCGCGCGGCGCCCGGGAGGCAGCAGAGCGCGGGCAGCAGCAGCAGCAGCCGCCCCGGGGCCCGCCAGCGGCTGCAGCGCGGGGCCAGGCCCAGCGGCGGCGGCGGCCCCGGCGCGGCGCGGCTGCCCCGGCTCTTCGGCATCCCGGCGGCGGGGCCCGGCCGCCCGGCTGCGATGGCGGCGGCGGCGGCGGCTCCGGCCGGGTCCTCCCGCTGCAGCCGCTGCGGAGCCGCCGAGTCACCGCGCCGCGGACACGCGCCCGGCCCGCCTGTCTCCGCCGCCGCCGCCGCCTCGGCCGCCAGCGCGCCCCCGCCTCCGCGCGCCCCGCCCCGGCGGGGGGCGGCCAGGGGCGCGGGGGCAGCACCCGGGCGGGACCCGCGGGGCCGCCGGCTCCGGACCAGCCTCGGGACGCGAGCCGAGGAATGGCTCTGGGTGCGGGTCGCAGAGGCCAAAAGAACAGCTCCGGAGGCAGGGTCCAAAGAGATGGAACTGGAGGAGGGGGCCCGAGGGGCAGCCCTGTGGGAGGGGGAAGAAGCTAAATAAATAATCCTGGAAACACAACCGCGCCACGGCTCTGAGGGAGGATATCTGGGATTGGGGGTCCGAAGCCAAAGGCATAGTTTTGGGGGAGAGGGTCTGAGGTGAGGCGGGGGTGACACTGGAGGCGGGGGTCTGGGTCTGGCAGAGGGGAGTGAGGCGCGCCCTGGGGTGGTGGTGAGGTTGGAGGGGATGAGCTGAAGCAATAGCCCTGGAGAAGAGGGATGAGAGGGAGGCAGTGGAGAAGGGAGGGTAGGGAGGGTGAGGGACTAAAGAATAAACCCGAGGAGCCTTTCAGGGGTAGACCTGGAGACATTAGGTGACAGTAAGGTGAAGCTCATTCTCTCACTCCCAGAGCGAGAGACACCAACCAGACATCTTTCATCCAAAACCACCCGTATTTATCGAACACTTTCTATATATATGTAGGGCTCTGGGCTACTTGGGATTAGAAGAAAAAGAAAAAGAGGCTGATTCCCTGAAGTGTAGAGATTTATAGTTTGGTGAGAAAACATAACTGGGCGGCAAACAAAATGTCAAAAAGCATACATGCGGCTGCTCCAGAGATCAAAGGGGACTATATGGGGGGGTGGTGAAGTCAGGACAGGCATTATTGGGGTCAGGTGGGGCGACTCTGGCTAAGCCTTGAAGGAAAGGCCAGATTTAGACGAGGGAAGGGGAATGGAGAAGGCAGGATATTGGGCAGGAAGGTGAGGGTGTACAAGATGTGGTTGGACCAGTAGATCTGTTTCCCTGAAGCACAGGGTTTTCCCATAGGAAAGTGCTGGGAAGTAGGGAAATAGTCCAAGACTGTAAATCCTAGGGAAATGGATTATATTCTGAAGGGCAATGGGAGTGGTGGTGATTGAAGGCTTTTTGAGCAGGATGGTGTGTGGAAAATGGTGTTTTATGGTTACCTGTAATTTGGAGGTGTCAGGCTTTGGAGTCAGATCTATATTCAGATCTTGACTCTGTTCCATTTTTATAAAATGATGCTGATATTGCTGCATAACGTTGCCGTAAGGATGAAGTGCTTGGCACCTAGTAGGTGTTGCATATTAGTTCCCATCCCAGTGTACAAAATAATGACCAGAGGAGGCAGAGAGATTAATTGGGAGATTACTGGAACTGTCTAGATACAAGGAAATGATGGTAACAGACAGAATTAGCACTTATTGAATGCCTACCATGTATTCGAGTTTGAGTAAACTCCGGGAGTTGGTGATGGACAGGGAGGCCTGGCGTGCTGCGATTCATGGGGTCGCAAAGAGTCGGACATGACTGAGCGACTGAACTGAAGTGAACTGAACCACGTATCAAGTACTGGGTTAAGCCCTTTAATGTTTTGTATCTTTAACCATGTTTCATAAGTGGCAGAGCCAAAGCAATCTGATTGCATAACTCTTTTTTTTTTTTTTCTTTTAGAATGGGGCCATAAAAAAAGAAACTTAAGAGATACTGAACAAAGGAGAGAAGGACAGAAGTTTGGAGTAATGGCAAACCCAGAAAGATGGGTGATGATATCTTTGCAGACTTGTCATAAGGAGGAACAGGCTTGAGGGAATCAACAAGGAGTTTGGTTTTAGGCTTGCTGCGGTTGAGCTGACCCCTGAGATGGGTACAGCAATGAGTTCAGAGGAGGGCGGAGAATAGATATTTTGGAAACATCCAGGTTAGTATGATAGCTGAATCTGAAGGATAGGAGTAGAAAAGAGAAAAGACTGAGGAATCAGGGTTGTGAAATACATATGTGTTAGTTGCTCAGTCATGTCCAACTCTTTGCAACCCCATGGACTGTAGCCTGCTAGCCTCCTCTATCCATGGAATTCTCCAGGCAAGAATACTGGAGTGGGTTGCCATTCCCTTCTCCAGGGGATCTTCCCGATCCAGCGATCAAACCCAGGTCTCCTGCAATGCAGGTGAGTTCTTTACCATCTGAGCCACCAAGGAAGGGAAAGAAGGATTTCAAAGCAAGAGAGAGGTGTTGGCAGTGTCAGGGAGATCACAGAGTTGGAAGACTGCATCCACACCATTTGCTTAAACAGCTCATAGCATAGGAGGGAGATAGACATAAGCAAGTCATCTTGGTTATGTGACAAATTACAACAGAGATGAGAACAAACTCTTATGGAAACACTGAGGAAAGACCGCTCAAAGTTAGAAGATTTGGGAGTAGGTACATTTCAGAAGGAGTAAAAAGCACATTCAAGGAGTGAAAGGAAACAGACTGGACTGAGAGGCTAAGGACAAGATCTGTCTTATTCATCTCTTCATTCGTAAGGCCAAATGCTCATTGAAATGCAAATGAGAATGTAGGGCTCAAGTGGTCCATGAGCCAGCTACCAAGGGTGGTGGACATGAGTGGCAGTAGGTAATTGGTGATAAACAAGGAAGAGGCTGGATGCTTATAAAATGTAACCCTAAGGTAGGTCCCTAGTAGGAAAGGTCTAGAGAGCTTTGTGAAGCCAGCCCACGAGGAGGTTTAGCAGGCTTCAGAGTAACACTCTAAGATGCGATCACTAGAGTGCTGACTTCTCTTTTCCCCTCTTCATGGAAAAAGCACTGGACTTAGAGTCAGAAACCTGGATTCAATATTGGCTGTCACTAATTTGTTGTGCATCTTTGGGCAAGTCATTTCATCTCTTTGAGCCTTCGTTTCCGCATTTATAAAGCAAAACTAATGATCCTGCCCTCTCCACTCATGTGGAGGATCACATAAATGCTTGGGATTCACTTTGTAAACTAAACAGTTAATTGAGCAGATGTTAGGAAAAAGTTAGGTGTTGATAACCTTATCAAGAGGCATTATTTTAATCAGTGCTAGAGCCCCTATAAGGAAACTGGAACCCTCTCCTTTACCTCCTCTCTTAATTTTTTGTTCAACAAATATTTCTGAGATATCATTTGGGTGCTAGCTGGGGTGGGGGACATAAAGGAAATTAAGTTATAATTGCTTCCTATAGAAACATAGTAAGTTTGGGATAGATACATAAATAACAGACACCAAGAAGATAAAATAGTATGTGCTATATAAGAGGGAGAAGAAATATATTTGGGGAGTAGAGAGGAAAGAACAAATGTCTAGAGATGACGGGCAGTGAGATGGGCCTTGAATGACCAGCAGGGATGTGCTGGGTAGAGTGGGAAGTGAACTGTATACACAAAAGTGTAGAGATACATGAACGCCATGCTAAGGATAAAAAAAAATTATAAATGCAACTTTATTTATTTATTTATTTTGACTGCACCCTGCAGCATGTGGGATCTTAGTTCCCTGACCAGAGATTGAACCCATGCCCCCTGCAGTGGAAGCTCACTGCACTGGACCACCAGGAAAGTCCGTGTGCTAAGGATTTGGGACTTCACATTCTAAACCAGTAATTTTCAAAATGTGGTCCTGACCCTTGGGTGGGTCTGGAAGATCAGAATTATTTTCTTAATAATAGTAAGATGTTATTTTTCTTTTTAGCTCTCATTTTCTTTCTTTTTTTTTTTTTTTTTAGCTCTCATTTTCTTATGAGTGGACTGTGTGGTTGTCCAGAGGCCTCCTGACATGTCACAACAGACTGCACACGTAGGCATGAGAAGGCAACTATCTTCTATTAAGTCAGATTTAACAGGTTTTCAACACTGTAAGATGATAATATTATTTTAAATGAATTACTGTGTAAATATTTCTGTTTTTTTTTTAATTTTATTCATTTATTATTTATAGTTTGTTGCATTGGGTCTTTGTTGCTCTGTTGCTGGGGGAGCCGGGGCTACTGTTTGTTGTGGTACACGGGCTCTAGATACACGGACTCTAGGTACACCGGCTCTAGGTATACGGGCTTCAGTAGTTGCAGCATGTGGGCTTAGCAGTTGTGGTACACGGGCTTGGTTGCTCCATGGAATAAGGGATCTTCCCAGGCCAGGGGTCGAACCCATGTCCCCTGCATTGGCAGGCAAATTCTTAACCACTGGACCACCAGGGAATTCCCTGTAAATATTTTTTAAAAGCTTTGATTTCTAGTGTGGTAATTGTCAATAGATGTAATCTACATGTAGAAAGCTCTTTGGAGTCGTCAATAATTTTGAAGAATATAAAGGCAATCTTTTTTTTTTTCCAGTGGTCTGTGTGTTTTATTGACTGCTGGAAGCTCAGGCCTTGACTGCATACTTCCGGACGGGGTACAGCGGCTCCTTCCGCTGCTGCTTCTTGATCTTCAGGTTCTCTTCATGCTTGTTGAGCCGGCGGCGCATGGCACGTGTTTTCTTGGGCCGCAGATCCAGGGGCTTGTACTTCTTGCGCTTATAGAATTTCCTGAGGTTCTCTTTCTGAGTCTGGTTAATGACGGTCAGTACACGGGCGATGGATTTACGAACCACTCGGATCTTGGAGAGTTTGGAATCCGCGCCGCCTGTCACTTTAGCCACGCGCAGCTGGGACAGTTCCACCTTCAGGTCCTCCAGCTGTTTCAGCAGCTCCTCCTTCTTCTTGCGCGAAGGTCTCGAGCCTTAATCTTGGCCATGGCTGTATAGTCCGCCTCCCTAAAGGCAATCTTGAGACCAAAATGTTTGAGAACCTTGTTCTAGGTAGTAGGTCATCACTGAAGGGTTTTCAATAAAAGAATGACATGATAATATTTCAACAAATAGTTCAACAGGTATTTATTCAACACCTACTATACGCCTGGCACTAGACTAGGTGCTGGGCTTCCCTGGTGGCTTATCAGTAAAGAATCTGCCTGCAGTGCAGGAGAACTGGCTTCAAATTCTGGGTCAGGGAGATCCCCTGGAGAAGGAAATGACAACCCACTCCAATATTCTTGCCTGGGAAATCCCATAGACAGAGGAGCCTGGTGGGCTACAGTCCATGGGGTCACCCACAAAAGAGTTGGACACAACTTAGTGGCTAAGACAGCAACAATTCTAGGTGCTGGAATAGGGCAGTCAGCAAATCAAATCAAATTCCCTGTTTTCATGGAACTTATGTTATATCGGGTGTAACAGAACACAAACCAAATAATCAATATATATATAGTACTATATGTTGGTAATAGCTATTGAGAAAAGCAGGATACCAGGATATGAAAGCTGAAAGGTGTGTGTGTGTGTAATTTTGGATAGGATAGCCAGGGAAAACCTCAGTAAGAAGGTGCGTTTTCAGTAAAAACCTGAAGGAACAGAAAGACAGCGGACCATGCCATCATCTGAGAGAAATGAACTCAGGAGAGGAAATAGTAAGTGAAAAAATTCTGGGTCAAGAGCACGCCTCCAAGGTTTGAGGAATATCTTGGAGACCAGTGTGATTGGAGTGGAAGAAGGGTGAGGGTTTTAGAAAGTGAGGGTTAGGGAGGGAAGAGGTGCTCTCCCTGAGAAAGAAAAAAAAAAAAAAACAATAAAAACTTTTGAGAATTGAAGAAACATCTTCTAACTTATCTTTAAAGAAGGTAAGAACCAAAGAAGCACTTTGGTTACTACTGAGAACAAGTGGAAGGTTATAAGCAGAAAGGCCGGAAACGAGATTATCACAGTAATCCATCAAGTACAAGAGGATGGTGGTTTGAACCAGAGTCCAAGTGGGGTTGTTGGATGTAGTTGGATTCTCAAGAAATTTTGTAAAGTTGACCAAATGTACAGAAGATTGGATATGAGGTATGATAAAAAGTTAAGAGCAAAAAAAAAAAAGTTAAGAGCCAACCATTTTGAGTTTGAGTAACTAGGTTATGGAGTAACTAGGAGAATGGGGCTGCCATTATCTGACACAAATAAGGCTGCAAGAGGGATGGGTTGGAAGATAAATATCAAGAGCTTGGTTTTGGACATGTTAAGTGGGAGGTGTCTGTTAACTCCTGAATGGATGTGACAGGCAGGTCGGCTGTTTCAAGTGTGGGTCTGACTTCAGGAGAGAGGTCTAGAGGGGGAAAAGAATTTGGAGGTTCTCAGAATAAAGATAATATTTAAAAACTGAGGGACCAGATGAAATTACTCACGAGATGAATGATGGTGAGAGAGAAAAGTGTTCTAGCGCTTCAGTCCCCAAATCACTGCGGACGGTGACTGCAGCCACGAAATTAAAAGACGCTTGCTCCTTGGAAGGAAAGATATGACAAACCTAGACAGCATGTTAAAAAGCAGAGATACTACTTTGCCAACAAAGGTCCATCTAGTCAAAGCTGTTATGTTTTCCAGTAGTCATGTACAGATGTGAGAGCTGGACCATAAAGAAGGCTGAGCACTGAAGAAGTGATGCTTTCAAACTGCGGTGCTGAAGAAGACTTGTGAGAGTGCCTTGGACTGCAAGGAGAGCAAACCAGTCAATCCTAAAGGAAATCAACCCTGAATATTCATTGAAAGGACGGATGCTAAAGCTGAAGCTCCGATACTTTGGCCACCTGCTACAAGGAGCCAGCTCATTGAAAAAGACGCTTCAGTTCAGTTCAGTTCAGTTGCTCAGTTGTTTCTGACTCCTTGTGACTCCATGAACTGCAGCACGCTAGGCCTCCCTGTCCATCACCAACTCCCGGAGCCTACCCAAACTCATGTCCATTGAGTCGGTGATGCCATCCAATCATCTCATCCTCTGTCGTCCCCTTCTCCTCCTGACCTCAATCTTTCCCAGCATCAGGGTCTTTTCAAATGAGTCAGCTCTTTGCATCAGGTGGCCAAAGTACTGGAGTTTCAGCTTCAACATCAGTCCTTCCTGATGTTGGGAAATATGAAAGCAAAAGGAGAAGGAGGTGGCAGAGGATGAGATGGTTAGATAGCATTACTGACTCAATGAACATGAATTTGAGTAAACTCCAGGAGATAGCGAAGGACAGGGGAGCCTGGCGAGCTGCAGTCCATGGAGTTACAAAGAGTTGGACACAACTTAGCAACTGAACACAGCAAAGTGAAGGGGAATCGACAAAAGACACTGACAAGGAAGAAGAAAAAGAAGAAACCCAGGAGAGTGAGAAATTCTGGAAGAAAATATTTTAAGAAAGAGAGAATAAACAATTGTGTTACATGTTGCTTAGAGATCTAATCATATGCAGTTTAAGAAATAGTCATTGGACATAGAAGTAAAGTAAATGTCCATTAGTAGGTGAATGGATAAAGAAGATGTGGTACATACATAGAATGGAATACTACTCAGCCATAAAAAGAATGAATAATGGTTTTGGCAGCAACATGGATGGACCTAGAGATTATCATACTAAGTGAAATAAGTCTAAAAGAGAAAGACAAATACCATATGACATCACTTATATGTGAAATCTAAAGTAGGACACAAATGAACTTCTTTACAAAGCAGAAACAGACTCATAGACAGAGAGAACAGATTTGTGATTATCAGCGGGGAGGGATGTAGGGGAGGGATGATTGGGAGTTGGGGATTAGCAGATGCAAACTCTTATATACAGAATGGATAAACAACAACCTACTGTATAGCATGAGGAACTATGTCCTATATCCTGTAATTAGCCATAATGGAACAGAATATGAAAAACAATATGCAATAAAAAATGGTCATTGTATTAACTGATGTGGAGGAGTCAGTGATCTTGAGAAGAGCAATTTTGGGGCATGTAAGGGATGAAAATCTGATTTGGAGTAAGTTCAAGAGAATAGAAGAGGAATCGAAAATGTTGAGTGTGTATATATACCTTTTTCAAGCTTTGCTACAAAGGGAAGGAGAACATGTGGCAGCTGGAGAAGGAAGTAAGTCAAAAGAGGGTCAATTGTTTTTGTTTGTTTTCAGTATGGGAGAAATAATGTTTAGATGCTGGCCGAGAATGCTCCAGAAGACAGAGAAAATTTGATGCTGCAGGAGAGGGGGAGCATTGCTGAAGCCACATCCTTCAACATACAAGTATACAAGTGGAGAGCTGGCTATGAGCCAGGACACTTCATCCACAGATAGGGGGAAGAAGAGGATTTGTAGGAGTGTAAGCTTGGTGCCAGAGTGGCAGAGAGTAGAGGGGAACTTGTACTTATTGGCTACTTGCTTTTGTCCAGCATTGTGCTGGATGCTCTCCTCATACTAGTCTTTGATATAAGTGGGTGATATAAGAGGGAGATGGATTATAAGGCTGTTGGAACAAAGGTAAAAATGTGGAGAACCGCACTAATGTTCCTAAAGTTTTAAGACACTCTGCTCTATGTGTTCCCTCCCATAGAACTTTTTCTTTTTTCTCTAAATCACCTTGGCTTATCATTGTAGATATCAGAATGCCTTCCATTTGGTGATAAAGATACTTTGCTTGGCCAAACTTGAGTCAGGCTCCTAAATCCTTTCCTGGACCATCTGTGCACATGTCCTCATAAACATCTAATTTTATTTTTAAAATAGTTCTTTTTTTAAAAAAAAAAACTTGTTTTATTATTAATATTGTTATTTCATTAGAAAAAATTTTTTCTTTAATCTTTTGGCTGCATTACAGCATGTGGGATCTTAGTTCCCCAACCAGGGATTGAAATTGCATCCCCCAGCATTGGAAGCACAGTCTTAACCACTTGACAGCGAGGGAAATCCCTATTTCATTAATTTTTATTTTTTGGCCATGCCATGTGCCATGTGGGATCTTAGTTCCCCTACCAGGGATTGAACCCTTGCCCCTTGCTTTGGAAGCTTTGGAGTTTTAACTACTGGGCCCACCAGGGAAGTCCCATAAATGTCTAATTTTAGCAGGAACCCAGCTAAGTCAGTTTAACCAGAAGCCTCCCCTCCCCTCAATATCTGATCATCCTCAATATCTCATCAGGTCCCTCATCCTCCACCATCCCTCAGGTGATATCTAATCACCCTGGCTAATCTTCAGCAGGAATCCTGTTAAGTTGGTTTAACCAGAATCCCCTTACCCCTGCTGTTTCTTCTCAGCATCTTCTAGTAATTTTCCATTCCCTGCTCTTTGCCTACAAATTCCCACCTGCCCATTCTGCATTCATAGTTGAGCCTAATATCTCTCCCCCAGGGCAAAATTCCATTGCAGTGGACCCTATATCTATTGCAATTGTCCCCCTCCAAGAATAAAGTCTTCCCTACAGTGCTTTAACAAGTGTCACTGAATATTTTTCCCCTTTAACATTGAGTAGGAAGAAAGGAACTTGTTAGCTCAACTACAGTATAGCGATGCCTGCTTCTTCTAAAGAAGAAAACTATGGAGTGGTCCCCACAGTCTGCAGCACTGGGCTGCTCTTGGTACTGGAGGGCCCTGGGCCTGAGATGAGGCAAATTTACACAAAAGATAAAGACAGAAAGAAAATACAGGGATAGAGGAGAGTGATGTTCTGATTTTGAATCTGAAAGGAAGTATAGCTGGGAGGTTGGAGGGCATGATCCATCTCAGGAAGTCCTCATTTCTCTCCTCCCTCTGAATTCCTAGTTCAACAGCTGACATTTAATGAGGGCTTATTATGTGCAAAGCAATTTATCTTCATTATGTCACTTAGTCTTCACAATTAGCCTGTGAGGCAGATTCAAAGGAAAGATGAGAGGAGAAGCAATCTACCTGATAATACACCTGGAAAATGGCAAAAGCAAGACTAAAACCCAAGTGTCTGACACTAAAGCTTGTGTCTTTAATGCCTTGTTCCTTTGTACATTCATTAATCACCTCAAAAATTCTATAAACATTACTAAGCAACTATTCCGAAAGGTGTTATGGTGAATGAGACTGTCTACAGGTTACAGAGTTAAGACTTGAGCATGCATGTGTGTGTGCAAAGTCGCTCAGTCCTGTCCAACTCTTTGCAGCCCCATGGATTGTAGCCAGTCAGCCTCCATTGTCCATGGGATTCTCCAGGCAAGAATACTGGAGTGGGTTGCCATGCCCTCCTCCAAGGGATCTTCCCGACCCAGGGAGGGAACACAGGTCTCTTACATCTCCTGCATTGGCAGGCGGGTTCTTTACCACTAGTGTCACCTGGGAAGCCCTTGAGCACAAGCTGTGTCAAAAGACCACAAAAAGTTACAACGTCCTCTAAGATTTCAGAGGGGGTGAGGTCACCCTGGCTGGGGAAAATCAGAGCTCAACAAGGCTTCCAACAGAAATAGCATTTGAGATGAGCCTAACCAAGTAATATGTTTAAAACTAATTGTTTCATGTGCAATATACACTGAACATTACCACACATGTGTTTAAAAGTTATAAGCAATGACAAGAGTATGTGAAGTTTTAATTGGCACAAAGTGGGGATGAAGGCATGGAGGAAGGAAAGGATCTGATTGCTCAAGATGTAGAGAGGTCCTGGTTCAATCTCTTACCTCTGTCTCAGAATCCAGCCTCAAATGACTCCAGGTTATTTTCCACTTAGATTTTTTCCTTAGGAACATCCTCAAAGTGATGTGCATTCAATAAAACACACTCAGTCATTTAAGAAAATGAGGAAGTACTTTATAAAATGTTAGGAAATTATTTCCAATATAAGATGTTAAATGAAGGAAAGTGCAGAATACTGGGTATAATGGGAAAAAAAGAGTGTGTGTGGATATATGTGTGTGTGTATGTTCAATCCCTTGTTTACAATAAAATATGAAAAAACACCCAGGGCACAGATAATAGTCATTGCCTTCCTAGAGAGGAAATATGTGGCTTGAGGACATGGCGAGAGGAAGATTTTCACTGTATACTTCTATGACTCTTTAACCATGTAGATATATTATCTATTAAAAATATATACACATAGTGACTTCCCTAGCAGTCCAGTGGTTAAGACTTCACCTTCCAATGCATAGGGTGTGGGTTCAGTCCCTGGTTGGGGAGCTACAACCCCACATGCCTCAAGGCCAAAAAGTCAAAACATAAAACAGAATCAATATCATTACAAATTCAATAAAGACTTTAAAAATGGTCCACATCAAATATAAATAAGTAGATAAATAAATGGGCTTCCCCGGTGGCTCAGATGGTAAAGAATCTGCCTGCAGTACAGGAGACCTGGGTTCGATCCCTGCAGCAGGAAGATTCCCTGGAGAAAGGCATGGTAAGCCACTCCAGTATTCTCACCTGGAGAATTCCATGGACGGAGGAGGCTGGCAGGCTACAGTCCATGGGTTTGCAAAGAGTTGGATATGACTGAGCAACTAACACTAACACTTTCTTCCAAAGGAATGTAGCTCCTGCAGAGGTAGGGGGCAGAAAAGCAAACTTAGTTACAGACAAACACAGTTAGGAGCACTTAAAGTTAAAAAAAAAGGAAAAAAGCTAGGAATGTTCAAACCTGCTCACTGTTCTATCTAACTTCTATCTAGATAAATAAGTAAATTTAAGTTGAACTTTTGAAAAACTAAGTGTATTAGTTTCTAAAGGACATTATCTGAAAGGAGGCCATTTATATTATGATATGGGGACTTCCCTGGAGATCCAGTGGTTAAGACTCCACCCTTCCAAGGCAGATGGCAAGGATTTGATCCCTGGGCGGGAGCCAAGAACTGACATGCCATCAGTGGCACAGCCAAAATAATAATAATAAAAAATAAATATATTATGATATGGTAGAAGCAAAAGCAGTTTACTTAGGTGGTCAGTTTCAAAATTTCAGGCCTTGATTTGCATGGCCAAAAATATATCGGAAATAAAAAGAAAAAAAACAATAAACTAAAGGTAAAATATTTATTATTAATATTCTTAACATAAGACAGCTCTTTAGAAACCAATAAGAAAAGGATCCATTACCCAGTTTAGAAATGGCAAAGGATAAATGGGCTTCGTGTAAACAGAAACATGGACTTCTGCTCTTCTTTTTAAAGTCCAACTTCATTTGTAACTAGAGAAAGGCAAATTGGAACAATGAGCTGTTGCTTTCTCACCTGTGAGACTGCAAATACCAAAAAGCTGGCTATTACAGAGTGTTAAAGAGGGCATGGTGAAAGTACTTTGAGAAAGAATATAAATTGGTAGGTTCTCTTTGGAGCACAAATTAGTGATGCTTTTCAACCTTGAAAATGAGAGTGTGCCTTTGACTCATCAATTCTCATTTGGAGAATTTATCCTGGATGGATAATCCTTGCATATGTACTCAGACAAATGTATAAAATTACTCATCGCAGCATTCTTTGTAATCACAAGACATCAAAATCAACCTAAATATTTTCCAGTTGGGGAAACTGCTACATCTAAACAGAGGAGCACTGGGTAGGTGTTGAAAGGAACAGTGTGCTTCCGTATGACTGTTATGACAAGATTAATTTATTCCCTCTCATTATCGCCTGTTTGGACTACAGTGTCCTGCCAGGTTTCCCTGCCTTTATCTTGCAGGACCTGCTACATAATGTGCAGGCCCAGGGCAAGATGAAATTTCAGGGCCCTTTGTTTAAAAAACATTATGAATTCCAAGATGACGACAGCAGAGTATTAAAACAAGAGTGGGGGCCTTTTTAAGTGCGAGGACTTGTGTGACCACAGAGGTTTCACATCCAGGAAGCTGGCTTTGCTTCAGGAGTGACAGCTTAGACACTGGCTGCCAAAATGGCATGCAGTTTCCTCTGCCTCTACCATCCTTCTACCACTGTCTGATGCCTGTCATGCCTGTCAAGAAGTAACTCAAATTACGGGGGAAATTCTCCCTTGAACTCTCTCACCCAAGACACTTTTTCTTCACTGCTGCTCCAAACCTTCCAGATTGTTTTATTAACGTTTTTTTTTTTTTTTTTCCCCTTTTTGGCCGCAGGTGGGATCTTAGCTCCCAGGCCAGTGATTGAACCTGTGCCCCCTGAATTGGAAGCGCTGAGTCTTAACTACTGGACAGCCAGGGAAGTCCCTGTTTTATTCACTCTTTAACACAGTGTATTATGATTATTTGTTTAAAAATCTCTCCCTCTAAGCTTCTCAAAGGTTTGGCTTATGCTTGTTTGCGTAACCCTAGAACTTCATACATTGCCTGGACATGGGAGGTGAGGAATGAATGAATAGGAGTGGATAAGTTGGGGGGGGGGGTGTTAAATTATCAGTCACATGGTTTCACGGTTATACTTTGCCTTTATGTTGCTAAATCAGATTAGATTCTAATTTCACTGAGGTCAGCAGGCCCTGATGACTGGCTTTTGATTCTAAGAGCCATGATAGTTTCAGATAGTCCCCTGAAGGGGAAGAAGAGGCTTGAAACTGAAAGCCTTTAGAGGACCCCCCAAGTCACCCACCCCTATCTCTGCATCTCCTTTTATACCCTTCAGGCATTTAAAAATAGGGGTTTGATTTCATCAGGTCCAACTGACCCCATCAGTCAGTTCCAGGAACCAGGCAGTAGTTTCAGATGGCCTCTAATCCTTTGCAACACTGGCTTTCAAATGGAGGTATGCGATACCCCTATGCTATAGGGACTTCCTATAGGGTTCCCAAGTACTCATTATTTTTAAGGGAATTAATTTCCAGATCCTCCACTTCTGTATATATTCTACCAGAGAAAGTTCTGGGCTAGAGGCTTCAAGCTGGCTTTTGCTTCATAACTGTAGTTCTGCTAGCCTTCATAAGAAAGGCGTATCCTGGGCCAATCTGAATCTTACTATAGTATATCTATTGCCTGGAGCAATTAAAAATACATTTATTGCCTAGGGCAACAAAAAATCCTGAAAGTGACAAAGGGGCAGCATTTCCCTGAGTATCAGTTTCTGGGAAAGATCTTTTCTTTTTAAGTATTAATGTAATGACCTACAACATTGTATTAGTTTCAGTACACAATATGGCAATTTGGCATTTCTATCTTACAAAGTCTTCACCACAATAAGTCTAGTACTATCTGTCACCATACAAAGTTATAACAGTGTTACTATGTTCCTTATGCTGTGCATTTCATCTCTGTGACTCATTTATTTTGTAACTGGAAGTTTGTACTTAATCTTCCTCACCCATTTCACTCATCTCCATATTCCCTCCCCTCTAGCAACCACCTGTTAGTTCTCTGTATCTCTGAGTCTGTTTCTGTTTTGTTATGTTTGTTCATTTGTTTTGTTTTTTAGATTCCATATATAAATGAATCATATGGCATTTGTCTTTCTCTGTCTGACGTCTCACTTAGAATAATACCCTGCAGGTTTATCTATCCATGTTGTTGCAAATGGCAAGATTTCATTCTTTTGATGGCTGAGTAATATTCCATTGTACATATACACCACATCTTCATCAAACGTTCATTGGGTATTTAGGTTGCTTCCGTATCTTGGCTATTGTAAATAATGCTGCTATGAACATTGGGATGTATATCTTTTTTAATTTATGGGGTTTTTTTTCCCAGAAAAATACCTAGAAATGAAATTGCCAGGTCACATGGTAGTTTTAGCTTTAATTTTTAAAAGAAACTCCATCTTGTTTTCTGTAGTGGCTGGACCAATTTGCATTCCCACCAATAGTTCATGAAGATTTCCTTTTCTCCACTTTCTCATCAATGTTTATTTGTTGTCTTGTTGATGATGATAGCCATTCTGATAGGTGGGAGGTAATATCTCATTGTGGTTTTGATTTGCAATTCCCAATAATTAGTGATGTTGAGCATCTTTTCATGTGTCTGTTGATCATCCACATGTCTTCTTCAGAAAAATATCTGTTCAGGTCCTCTGTTCATTTTTCACTTGGGTTGTTTGTTTTTTTGATGTTGAGTTGTATGACTTCTTGGTACATTTTGGTTATTAACCCCAGATATATCGTTTGCAACTATCTTCTACCAGTCAGTAGGCTGTCTTCATTTTGTTGACAGTTTTCAGGGAAATATCTTTTCATTATGGGTCACATCATTTATCAAAATTATTTTGAGTGGTAAGTGGAAAAAAAATAATATGAAGACCACCGGTTCAAAACAACACACTATGGTAGCCTCTGGAGGGTTCCCTAGGAGGTCCTGGCCTGGTCTTCTCAACCTCTGGGCCTCTGCAACTGAACCTCAATTTTAGCAGGAGGGTCAGGTAAATAATTTTTACTTGATTTATTTAAAAAAAAATAATTAATCAATGTATTTATTTTTGGCTGCACTGGGTCTTTGTTGCTGCCTGCAGGCTTTTTCTAGTTGCAGCAAGTGGGGACTCCTCTCTAGTTGCACAGGCTTCTCATTGCGGTGGCTTCTCTTGTTGCAGAGCCCTAATTCTATGGTGTCTGAGCTTCAGTAGTTGTGGCTTTTGGGCTCTAGAGCACAGGCTCAGTAGTTGTGGCACACAAACTTAGCTGCCCCATGGCACGTGAAATCTTCCTGGACCAGGGATTGAACCTGTGTCCCCTGCATTGGCAGATGGATTCTTAACCACTAGACCACCAGGGAAGTCCTTACATGATTTCCCTTTTAAAAAATGTATTTATTTAATTTTCACTTGATTTCCTCATAATTTCCAGTGAAGTTGGTAGCCTCCCCCTTAAAATGCATTCTTTCTGGGGCTTTTGCACTGTCATACTCTAATTTACCTTTCTATCTCTACCCTTCACTTTAAGTTTCTTTTTCTAGTACCATCTCTTCCAACTGACCTTTTAAATTCAGCAGTTTTGCACTTCTCTTTTAATCTTAATTAGATTAAATCTTAATTCTTAATTAAATTAAATCTTAATTCTTAATCCCTCTTCTCTTTCTGTTTTGTTTCTGTTTTTTGCTGCCTTTGGTTATTTTTATTCCTAGCAATTCATGTTAACAAGTCTTTCTCTGTTGCTTTTCCTTGAAAGCAATACTTTAAGGGAACTCCAGTGGGCACTGAGTGATATTCTCCAGACCCATAATCCAGCCCCTAGACCCACTTCCCCTCCTCTTTTTGCTCTTTTCTTACTAAGAGATTTCATCCATTAACCACAATTTTCAATACCATCTGCATCCCAACAACTCCCAGATTTCTTATTCTAGCCTAAGACCTTGTTCCCAAATTCCTAAATCCTGTTGCTTATTACACATCTATACCTGAAGGTCCCACAGAATTCATACTAAAAAAACCTGAAAGCCAAACTCATGTTTGTCCTATTAAGAATATCATCTTCTGTTAAGCTTCCTCAACTGAATCATAGTATTCCATCTGCCTAGTTCATATCAGAGGCCTGGGAGGCATCCTTGATACCTCTTTAACCTCCTCCATAGCCAATAAGCATTCTATTCCTATGGATTACACTTCATGCAAGATTCCCCTAAGCCTCCAGACTAGGCTACATACCTCCATTCTATACCCTCATATAGCACCTTGTACTTTATAATACTTATTCAAATTGTAACTACATAATTATTTGTGGAAGTCTCTCCCCTCTTACGTCATGATCTCCGAAAGCACGCGGACCATGCCTGCCTTTTTTCTGACACATGGTAGGATCTCAATAAATATTCATTGAAAGAAAGAAAGTGAAAGTGAAAGTCACCAAGTAGTGTCCGACAATTTGCGACCCCAAGGACTATACAGTCTGTGGAATTCTCTAGGCCAGAATACTGGAGTGGGTAGCCTTTCCCTTCTCCAAAATGAAAGTGAAATTTTCTCAGTCGTGTCTGACTCTTTGCGACCCTGTGTCCATGGAATTCTCCAGGCCAGAATACTGGAGTGGGTAGCCTTTCCCTTCTCCAGGGGATCTTCCCAACCCAGGGATAGAACCCAGCTCTACTGCACTGCAGGTGAATTCTTTACCATCTGAGCCACAGGGGAAGCCCAAATTTAATATTGTTAATTTAACAAATATGAACACAGATTGTAGCAACTATGCCTATCTTGGCAATTTAGTGCCTAATGCTATGTGCCCAGTAGAGGGCAGCAGGGTACAGCTAATGGAATGCATCTCTGTCCTCAGTGTTGAAAAGGGTGACTTTGAGGAAATGATTTAACTTTTCAGAGACTCTATTTTCTTCCTCGGAAATTAAGGCTAATTCTTCTTCCCGCAGGTCAAAAGAGATAAGTAGATACAAAAGGGCTTTAGTGTAAACAAAAGAGAGTGTTATTGGAGTCGGTTATGATAAATATTTGTTGAATAAACGGAGACAGAGGAAGAGGATCTGGTTACACTCTGGAACAGAGCGGAGACTGGACAGTCAGAAGAGATGGAATGAAAGTTCAAGGAAGAGGCTGGCCTGAGTCCAGAGCCAACCGGAGGCAAAGCTGTGAAGTTAACACAGTGCGCTCTTGGCAGGCTCCTATCTCTGTTCTCTGATCCTGCCTGCGCCCCTTCCACCTCTGCCCTCTTGTGCCCTATCACTCACTGCGCTGTTGCAGCCCATTCTTTCCCTTTCCTCTCATCAAAGCACGTCTGTCCTGTGTCCCAGCCCCTCAGAGGCCTGCTCATCGCCATCCACAACGACAGCCAGTTAACCCAATAAGGGGCCCTGGCTAACACGGTAAGGCAGGTAGTGTGTTATTTTATTGCTCCCAGTAATAGGAGTTGGACTTTCTTTTTTTAAAAAGAGAAAGTAATTAACTAACAAATTTTTTAGGAATTTGACAAAGACACTTGCTTCTTGGAAGAAAAACTATGACAAACCTAGACATCAAAAAGCAGAGACATCACTTTGCTGACAAAGGTCCGTATAGTCAAAACTATGATTTTTCCAGGAGTCATGTATGGATGAGAGAGTTGGGCCATAAAGAAGGCTGAGCACCAAAGAATTGATGCTTTCGAACTGTGGTGCTGGAGAAGACTCTTGAGAGTCCCTCAGACAGCAAGGAGATCAAACCAGTCAATCCCAAAAGAAATCAACTTTGAATACTCATTGGAGGGATGGATGGTGAAGCTGAAGCTCCAATACTTTGGCCACCTGATGTGAAGATCTGAGTTACTCGAAAAGACCCCGATGCTGGGAAAGATTGAGGGCAGGAGGAGAAGCGGGTGACAGAGGATGAGATGGTAGGATGGCATCATCGACTCAATGGACATGAATTCACACAAACTCCAGGAGGTAGTGGAGGACAGGGAAGCCTGGAGTGCTGCAGTCCATGTGGTTGCAAAGAGTTGGACACAACTGAGCAATTAAAGAACAACTCAAAAAGAATACATTCCAAGGACTTCCCTGGCAGTCCAGTGGTTAAGATTCCATGTTTCCAGTGCAGGGCATAGGTTTGATCCCTGGTCAAGGAGTTAAGATCCCACATGCTTCTCGGACAAAATTTTTTTAAAAAAAGAATAAATTCCAAATGATGAAGCTTTAGGTTCTGTGGAATAAGAATAAATGGAAAGTTAACAAGGATTAAGGCAGTCCTACAGAGTATAAGGTGGTTGGATAACATCATTGACTCAATGAACATGAGTGAGCAAGCTCCAGGAGGTGGTGAAGAACAAGGAAGCCTGGCGTTCTGCAGTCCATGGGGTCGCAGAGTTGGACACAACTGCGCAACTGAACAGCAAATCTTAGTCTCAAGAAAAATAATTATACAAATACAGAATCTGCTAGATATGCCTTGATAGCAACATGAGGAGAAAAACTTAAAAAAATTGTAAAGATATCCATCCATCCATTCTTATAATAAATGTATATGTATCCATATACACAACTTAATTGTAATTATCAGTACAGTTGACTTTTTGATGTATAGTTGTGTGAGTTTTGACAAATGCACCGTCATGTAACCAACCACTACAGTAAAAATACAGAATGGTTCATCATTCCCTAAAAATGTCCATGTATTGGGACTACCCTAGTGGTCTAGTGGTTAAGACGCCAAGCTTCCACTGTAGTGGGGCACGGGTTGGATCCCTGATTGGGGAACTAAGACCTGAATTCCACATTTGTTGTTCAGTCGCTCAGTTATGTCCAACTCTTTGTGATCCCATGGATCACACCAGGCAGCACACCAGGCTTCCCTGTCCTTCATTGAAGATTGTTGAGATTTCTGAAATATCTGAGGTCGTTGAGATTTCTCCCAGCAATCTTGATTCCAGCTTGTGATGCATCCAGTTAACAAATACATAACATAAAAATATCTTTTTAAAAAAAGGGTCCATGTATTAACCCTTTGTAGTCCAAACCATCTCCTACCCTTAAGCCCTGATCACACTGATGGTGTGTCTAGCTCTGTAGTCCAATTTATCAAGTTTTCCTTTTATGAATTTTGTTTTAACGTTGCATTTAAGAATTGTCTAACCTAAGGTGACAAAGGTTTTTCTCCCTTGCTTTCTTCTAAAAGTCTCACAGGTTTTCATTTAGGTCCAAGATTCATTGCAACTAAATTTAAAAAATGGAATGTGTAAGATACAGGTCAGGTTTACATGTTTACATAGGAATGTCCAGTTACTCTAGCATCATTTGTTGAAAAGATAATCTTTCCCATCACACTTTTGTAAAAAAAAATCAATTGACCGTATTTGTGTCAGTCTATTTCTGGACTCCCTGTTCTGTTCTATTGATCTATGCATCTATCCTTTTTCCAGACTGTGCCATGTTTATCAATGTAGTGGTATTTCTCTGCCATTGTTCTACTTTCCCAAAATTGTTTTAGCTTTCTAGCTTATTTGCTTTTCCATATAAATTTTAAAATCAGCTTATTGATATTTATAAAAACTCCTGCTGGGATTTTGATTGGGATTGTGTTGAGTCCATATGTCAATTGGGGAACTATTGACGTCTTAACAAAATTGAGGCTTCCAATCAATGAACATGTTATATTGCTTTGATTTCCTTCACTGATGTGTTTTTCAGCATAAAGATCCATCATTAATTTTGTTGTATTTATCCTTAAGACTTTCACTATTTTGGTGCAAATGAAAATTATTATTTACTTAAATCTATTGTGACTTTCCTGTTGGTCCAGTGGCTAAGGCTCCACACTCCCAGTGCAGGGGGCCTGGGTTCAATCCCTGGTCAGGGAGCTAGATCCCACACATCACAACTAAGAAGATCTTACATGCCCCAGCGAAGATTGAAGATCTGGAGTGCCACAACTAAGACCTGGTGCAGCCAAATAAATATTTTAAGAAATAAAATAAATTAGTTTTCCAATTGCCAGTATATAGACATACAATTGATTTTTAAAAATTTTATTTGTTTAGGCTGCGCTATGTCTTATTAATAGTTGTGGAATGCAGGATGTTCAGTTTTGGCATACAAACTCTTAGCTGTAGCATGTGGGATCTAGTTCCCTGACCAGGGATCGAACCTAGGGCCCATGCATTGGGAGCTCGGAGTCTTAGCCACTGGACCACCAGGGAAGTCCAACATATAATTGATTTTTACATTATGACTTCGTATCCTGTGACTTTGCCAAACTCATTAATTAGTTTTAGCAACTTTTTTTGTAGATTTAATAGAATTTTCCATATAGACAATTATGTTGGTTATTAATAGAGACAGTTTCATTTCTTCCTTTCCAATCCATATGTCTTTTTCTTCCTTGCCTTGTTGCATTAGTTAGAATTTTCTGGATAATATTGAATAGGCAAGAGTGAATATCCTTTTGTGTTCTCAGTCTTAGGGAAAAGTCATTCAGTCTTTAAGGATGATGCCCTTTTGGTGAACGTCCTTCTTTTAGGTTAGGGAAGTTTCCTTCTATTCCTAGTTTGTTATGAGAATTTATCATAAATAGATGTTGAATTCTTTTTTTCTTCTTCTTCTTTTTTTTTCCCATTTATTTTTATTAGTTGGAGGCTACTACATAACAATATTGTAGTGGTTTTTGCCATACATTGACATGGATCAGCCATGGATTTACATGTGTTCCCCATCCCGATCCCCCCCCGCCCCCAGATGCTGAATTCTGTTAATGCATTTTCCATCAGTTGAGATTAATATGTGTTTTTTTCTTTTTAGTCCGTCACTAGTGGGTAGTGACTGTCCCATAGTGGGTAAAGAATCCGCCTGCAGTGCAGGAGACCTGGGTTCGATCCCTGGGTCAGGAAGATCCTCTGGAGAAGGAAATGACAACCCACTCCAGTATTCTTGCCAGGAGAATCCCATGGACAGAGGAGCCTGGCTATAGTCCATGGGGTCGCAAGAGTTGGACACAACTTAGCAACTAAGCCACCATGGTGAATTACATTAATTTATTTTTGGATGGTATATCAACATTGATTTACCTTGAGTAAACTCCGATTCTTAGTGAATTATTATCCTTTTTATATGTTTCTGGATATGATTTGCTAACAGTCTGTTGAGAGCTTGTGGTCTATGTTCATGTGGAATGTTGGTCTGTAGTTTCCCTGTAATGTCTTTTTCTGTTTGTTTTTTTCACTTTGGTGTCAGGATAATGCCGGCCTCATAAAATGAGTTGCACAGTGTCTCCCCTTTTCTATTTTCTGGGACGGTTTGTGTAGAACTCTACCACTTTGTCTACTAAACCCTTCCTCAAGTGTTTGGTAGAATTTGCCAGTGAAACCATCTAGATCTGGCATTTTCTTTGTCTGTGAATTCAACTTTCTTAAATATTGTCCCACAGTTCCCCAAACTGTTTTCTCCTCTGTGATATTTTTTATAAAGAAATAATTAAGTTAATTAATTATTTTTGGCTGCGCTGGGTCTTTGTTGCTGCACGTGGGCTTTCTCTGGCTGTGGTGCGCAGGCTTCTCCTTGCAGGGGCATCTCTTGTTGCGGAACATGGGCTCTTGGGTTAGTTTCCCTGCTGCCTGTGAGATCTTTCAGGACCGGGGACTGAACTGGTATCCCCTGCACTGGCAGGTGCATTCTTAACCACTGGACCACCAGGGAAGCCCCATATTGTGGCTTTAGTTTGCATTTCTTAGAGTCACTTTTTTATTCCTCTATTTCTCTCATGTCACATCTGATCTGTCAGTAAATTCTGTCACCTCTATCTTCATAGTATGTCCAACATCCAAGTACTTTCACTTCTTCTCTTCACACCCTGGTCCACCACCAGGTTTCACCACGACCATCATTTTTCACCCATATTATTAGTGCAGCTTCGTAACAAGGGTGTATGTGTCCATGGGGCTCCCTGAGTGTGTCTCTGCTCCTTGAGCTCTATCTTCCCCATGGTATTCACAGGGATGCTCTTCAAACAAAGTCAGATCACATCACTCCTCTTCTCAAAAGCCTCCAATGGCTTCCCATCTCACTCAGCATTAAAAAAAAAAATCAAAGTAGTTATAATTGGCCTCAAAGCCCTTCATGATCCTGCTTCTTGTTTTCTCCTTGGCAATATCCCCCGCTCCCCAGATAAACACACTTCCTTATTGCTCAAATAAATGAAACTTAGCCCTCAGGACTTTGGCAGTTGCTCTGTCTACTCAGATGAGATTGTTGCTCCCACAGCCTTGTGATGGTTCATTCTGTCTCTTCCTTCCTTCAGATCTCGGCTCAACAGTCAGATTTGAGAGGTCTGTCCTGACTGTGCTATACAAAACAGCAACTCATCACCCCTGGCGCTCCTTATCCCTTTATTACATCCCTCACCACCTTTCCTGTTTCGTTTATAAATTAATTTTTCTTGGAGTAAAGTTGCTTTACAATGTTGTGTTACTTTCTACTGCACAGCGAAGTGAATTAGCCACACGCGTATGTAAATCCCATCCCTTTAGGACTTCCTCTCGTTTAGGTCAACACAGTGCGTTAAGTAGAGTTCCCTGAGCTACACAATATGTTCTCATTAGTTACCTATTTTGTATACAATATCAGTAGTGTATATATGTCAACCCCAATCTCCCAATCCTCCTACCAGCCCCCTTTCCCCACTTAGCATCCATATATTTGTTCTCTGCATCTATGTTCTTTTACTTTTCTACCTAGCAGTCGACAGTACGTTCTACAGGACAGGGATTTGGTTTTGTTCTCTGTTACAATCCCAGCTCCTCAAATAGGGTCTAAAACATAGTAGGCACACAATGTCTTTTTGGAATAAATTCATATAAATTGACAAGTTGTGGTAAGTTCAGAAAAATAATACCAGTATACTAAAAAGCCACATCACGTAAGAAACCCTTGAGGGAACCAGAGATGTTTAACTTAGAGAAAATTTGGGGGAATAGGATCACTGTCTTTGAAGCTATGCAGGACTATCACATGTGGTTTTGGAGATCAGAATTTAGACCTCACCCATTTGAATACTTTTAGTGACAGCGCGCTCCCTACTTTGTGAGGCTGCCAGTTCTGTCATTGGAGTGCTCTGCTAGAAAGTTATACTGAAGTAACATTTATTTCTCTATGGCTTCCTCTTATTCATTAATCTGTTCTCCATGTTAGTTGCTCAGTCATGTTCAACTCTTGGCAACCCTATGGACTATAGCCTGCCAGGCTCCTCTGTCCATGGAATTCTCCAGGCAAGAATACTGCAGTGAATTGTCATTTCCCTTTCCAGGGGAGCATCCCGATCCAGGGATCAAAACTCAGTCTCCTGCATTGCAGGCAGATTCTTTACCATCTGAGCTACCAGGGAAGTTCTCAAATCTGTTCTCTGGAGCTCCACGGATCAAATATCCTTCCCTCTTCACCTGTTACTGGATGGAATGAGATATCAAGGGAGGGAATTCCTGGAAGTCCAGTGGTTAGGACTGCAAGGTCTCACTGCTAAGAGCCCTGGTTCAATTCCTGATTGGGGAACTAAGAATCCACATGCTTCAAGGTGCAGCAAAAAAAAAAAGAAAGAAAGAAAGAGAGAGAGAGAGAGAGACCAATGGTATGCCTGAGGAAATTAAAAAAATGAAAGGAAAAAAGTGACATGATTTCTGTTTCATAGACAGGAAACCTTGCTAAGTTGTTCAGTTGTGCCTGACTCTTTGCAAACCCATGTACTGTAGCCCACCAGGCTCCTCTGTCCATGGGATTCTCCAGGCAAGAATAATGGAGTGGGTTGCCATGCCCTCCTCCAGGGGATCTTCCCAACCCAGGAATAGAACCCACGTCTCTTATGTCTCTTGCGCTGGCAGGCGGGTTCTTTACCACTAGCACCACCTGGGAAGTACATACACACACAGAATTGTTGCTGGTTTATTTTGTTGGAAAGGGCTTCTGAGAGGAAAGAGAAGGAAGGGAGATGAGTTGATGGCTCGGGAGTGGAATCTTGGGGGAAAGGACAGAAATATCTACAGGAGAATTTGATTAAGTGTCTGCTGATGGCATGATGATCATTTTTACCAGGCTCTCCATTAAGTAATCAGTAAAATATCCTTGCACTGTAGAATTGAATCTATTTGAGGAGGGAATATACAAAAATCTTGAGTCTGGTGAGTGTGGAGCGAGGCTGAGGCTGCTCAGAAGAGGGCTATCACATGTAGGTCCACATATACCAGTCCTTCAGCTATATGAGGGGATATTAGAGGAAGTAGAGTTTTGGATTCTGCACACTGCAAGTGAGAATAATAACATCTGCCAGGAAATGAGAATAATAACATCCAACAGGAAATGAGGATAATACCTGCCCTTCTTTCCTAATAAACTTGGTTGGCAGATCAACAAAAATTTTAAAGAGATAATAGAATAAAAATGTTTCTGTAATGATAAAACTGTACACAAAAGGGATTATTATTACTATTAACTAAGGAGAAGACTGGATGACATAACTTCATTTCTCAAAATATGTCAATTTATTCATTCATCTAGCCATTTGTTGTCTTTCTTCTAAATTCCTGGCACTGTTCTAATTACTAAGGCTACAAGGATGAACAAGCGTGTTTGAATTCCCTCAAGGAGGAACTAATTAACTACTGCCTGTAGAATTAAGTATAACTTCTTAGCATGGCATTCTTTCCTTCTTTCTTTTTTAAATTGGCTTTGCTGCCTAGCGTTTGACAAGGGATCGAACCCAAGTCCCCTGCAGTGAAAGCACAGATTTTAAACCAATGGGCCACCACGGAATGTCCCCAGCATGGAGCTCTTAATCTGGTACTCAAATGACCCATTTTATGTCCCAAGACATTTACACAGACTATATTTAGAGCAGCCAGATCAGACAATTTATTATTTTCCAAACATATGGTGCTACTTCACCCTGTTTGCCTTTATGCTATCATATCCATCCAAAATCCACTCATTATTCATTTATCAATCATGTATTGGACTGTTGTCTCAGAGGCCTCTTAGGCTTTCTTCATTTTCTTATTTCATTCTTTTTTCTTTGTTTTGTTCTGTGGCACTGATTTCCACCATTCTACCTTCCAGGTTACTTATCTGTTCTTGGAAGTGAAAGTGAAAGTTGCTTAGTCATGTCTGACTCTTTGTGACCCAATGGACTGTACAAGTCCATGGAATTCTCCAGGCCAGAATACTGGAGTGGGTAGCTATTCCCTTCTCCAGGGGATCTTCCCAACCCAGAGATCAAACCCAGGTCTCCCACATTGCAGGCGGAGTCTTTACCAGCTGATCCACAAGGGAAGCCCAAATCTGTTTTTATGCCTCAGTTATCCTGCTATTGATTCCTTCTAGTGCATTGTTCATCTCTCTTTGTTCCTTAGTTCTTTTAGGTCTTTGGTAAATATTTCTTGCATCTTCTCCATTCTTTTCCCAAGATCCTGGATCATCTTTACTAGCATTATTCTGAATTATTTTTCTGGAAGTTTGCATATCTCTACTTGGTTCAAGATGGTGGCATAGAAGGACGTGTGCTCATCTCCTCCTGGGAGAGCACCAAAATTGCAACTAGCTGCTGAACAACCATTGATAGGAGGACACTGGAACCCGCCAGAAAAAGATATCCCATGTCCAAAGACAAAGAAGAAGCTGCAATGGGATGGTAGGAGGAGCACAATCATAATAAAATAAAATCCCATGCCCTCCAGGTGAGCTACCCACAAACAGGAGAACAATAATATCAAAGACATTCTTCCACTGTTGAGAAGGTTCTGAGCCCCATGTCAGCCTTTCCATCCTGGGGATCCAGCAAAGGGACTGGGAATCCCCAGGGAATCTGACTTTGAAGGCCAGCAGGATTTGATTACAGGACTTCCACAGGACTGGGGGAAAGAGACTCCAGTCTTGGAGGGCTCAAATAAAATCTTGCGTGTACCAAGACTCAAGGGAAAGGAGCACTGATCCCAAAGGAAACTGAACCAGACCTGCCTGCTGGCTTGATTAGGCCCCATGTGTTTATTTTTACTTTTATTTCTATTGCCTTGGGAGACTGACCTAAGAAAACATTGCTACAATTTATGGCAGAGAATGTTTTGCCTATGTCCTCTTACAGAAGTTTTATGGTGTCTTTTCTTATATTTAAGTCTTTAAACCATTTCGAGTTTATTTTTGTGTATGGCATGAGGAAGTATTCTAACCTCAATTATTTACATGCGGCAGTCCAGCTTTTCCAACACCACTTACTGAAGAAATTGTCTTTTCCCCATTGGATAGACTTGCCTCCTTTGTCAAAGGTTGTTGACCATAGGTGAGTAGCTTTATTTCTGGGTTCTCTATTCTGTTCCATTTATCCATAAAACCATATATATTGAACTAAATTAAAAGGAGGGAGAAAACTGTAAGCCAAGCTACCCAGAGGAGGCTTTGAGAATATACGAGGGTGTTACTTATTTAAGTTTATTCCAGATTTGTTTACTTATTGTGTAAACTCAAATTGGGCCTTCAATAGGCTGGCTACTGATGGGTAGGCCTAAGCCAAACATTCTGTGGTTGTTCCAGGAAGAAGAATGGGACCTCTAGAACTCTTACAGTTCCCACATGCCAGCTGTCTGGACTTAGGAACTTAAAATTCTAGTTATCAGAGCTGGAAAGTAACTCAGAAATTTAAGTTCCCTTTTAGCAGAGTGTGACTTAGCTAAGGTCACATAGCTATGAACAAATATTCACATGTATAAGCATAGGCAACGAACCTTCTATTAACTGTTTACTGTGTAGAACTTTCTAGAAATGAGAATCATATCATCTCCCTAGAAGGTCAGAGTTTCTCATCCCACTGTTTTTCTGATGCTTTACCGCTCCTTCTTCAGGATGTGAACAAGAAATTTCATAAAAAGCCTGCAAGTAATCCCATTACCTCTACAATTATGACTCCTGCCACCTCTCACAGCATGGCAAAGGAGCATTAACTCAGGATCAAAAGTCAGAAGTCCTAAGTTCTAGCGTCAGTTTTCATACCAGATAACTGTGGAACCTTGGACAGGCTGCTTAGTCTGTCCCAGCTTCAGTTTTTCCATCAGGTCAAGAGTATATGACCTGATGAGAGTATATGGTGTAGAAATGCAAGAGATTTCAGTGCATTAATTTTGTATCTTGGAACTTTACCAAATTCACTGATTAGCACTGCCCTTTCTGGTGGCATCTTTAGGATTTTCTATGTATAGTATCATGCCACTTGCAAATAGTGATTGCTTTACTTCTTTTCCAGTTTGGATTCCTTTTATTTCTTTATTGTCTCTGATTGCTGTGACCAGGACTTCCAAAACTGTGTTGAATAATTGTGGCAAGAGTGGACATTCTTGTCTTGTTTCTGATCTTAGAGGAAATACTTTCAGTTTTTCACCATTGAAAATTATATTTTCTGTGTATTTTCAATATATGGCCTTTATTATGTTGAGGTAGGATCCCCCTATGCCCACTTTCTGGAGACTTTTTGTCATAAGTGGTGTTGAATTTTGTCAAAAGCTTTTTCTGCATCTATTGAGATGACTGTATGGTTTTTATTCTTCAATTTGTTAACATGGTGTATCATATTGATTGATTTGCATATACTGAAGAATCCTTGCATCCTTGGGATAAATCCCACTTGATCATGGTGTATGATCTTTTTAATGTATTGTTAGATTCTGGTTGCTATTATTTTGTTGAGGATTTTTGCTTCTATGTTCATCAATGATACTGGTGTATAATTTTCTCTTTTTTTGTGATATCATTGTCTGGTTTTGGTATCATGGTGATGGTGACCTTGTAAAATGAGCTTGGGAGTTTTCTTCTGTAGTTTTTTGGAAGATTTTGAGAAGGATGGGTGTTAGTTCTTCTCTAAATGTTTGATAGAATTTGCCTGTGAAGCCATTTGGTCCTGGACTTTTGTTTGTTGGAAGATTTTTAATCACAGTCTCAATTTCATTACTTGTGATTGGTCTGTCCATATTTTCCATTTCTTTGTGATTCAGTCCTAGAAGCTTATACCTTTCTAAGAATTTGTCAATTTCTTCCAGCTTATCCATTTTATTGACATGTAGTTGCTTGTAGTAGCCTCTTATGACCCTTTGTATTTCTGTGGTGTCAGTTGTAATTTTATTTCTAATTTTATTGATTTGAGTCCTCTCTCTTTTTTTCTTGATGAATCTGGCTAAAAGTTTGTCTATTTTGTTTATCTTCTCATAGAACCAGTTTTTAGTTTCACTGATCTTTGCTACTTTGTTTCTGTTTCATTTATTTCTGCTCTGATTTTATGATTTATTTCCTTCTACTAATTTCATTTTGATACACTTGCAATAAAAAACCAGAAAAAGAAATTAAACTGTAAGATACTGATGAAAGAAATCAAAGATGACGCAGATTAAGAGATGTATACTATGTTGGTGGATTGGAAGAATCAATATTGTGAAAATGGCTATACTACCCAAAGCAACCTGGAAATTCAATGCCATCCCTATCAAATTGCCAATGACATTTTTCAGAAATTTAGAACAAAAAAACTTAAAATTTGTATGGAAACACAAAAGACCCTGAATAGCCAAAGCACTCTTGAGAAAGAAAAACCGAGCTGGAGGAATCAGACTCCCTTACTTCAGACAATACTAAAAAGCTACAGTAATCAAGACGGTATGATACTGGCACAAAAACAAAAATATAGTTCAATGGAACAGGACAGAAAGCTCAGAGATAAATCCACACACCTATGATCACTTAATCTACGACAAAGCAGACAAGAATATATAATGGAGAAAAGACAGTCCCTTCATCAAGCAGTTCTGGGAAAACGGGACAACTATATGTAAAGAATGAAATTAGAATACTCCCTAACATCATAAGAAAAACCGAAAATGGGTTAAAGACTTAAATGTAAGGCTGGACACTATAAAAACTTCCAGAGGAAAACATAGGCAGAACACTCTGACATAAATTGCAGCAAGATCTTTTTTGACCCACCTCCTAGAGCAATGAAAGCAAAAACAAAAATAAATAAATGGGATCTAATTAAACTTCAAAGCTTTTGTATAGCAAAATAAACCATAAACTAGATGAAAAGACAACTCTCAGAATAGGAGAATGTATTTGCAAACATAGCAACTGACAAGGGATTAATCTCCAAAATATACAAATAGCTTATGCAGCTTAATGCCAAAAATAACAAGCAACTAAGTCAAAAAACAGGCTGAAGGGACTTCCCTGGTGGTCCAGTGGCTAAGACTTTGAGCTCCCAATGCAGGGGGCTCAGGTTCAATCCATGATCAGGAAACTACATCCCACATGCCACAACTAAAGATCCCACAACTAAGACCTGGAACAGTCAAATAAATAAATAAATATATTTTTAAAAAATGGGCTGAAGACCTAAACAGACATTTCTCCAAAAGACTTACAGATAGAAAGAGGCCTATACTTCTGTTTTTGTGCCAGTACCATGCTATCTTTACTGCAGAAACTCAGTCCCATATTCAGGCTGCATTTCTACTTCTAGTTCTCTTGCTATTTCCACACCATCTGCAGTTGCTTTCTCTGCTGAAGTCTTGAACTTTTCAGTCACCCATGAGGGTTGGAATCAACTTCTTCCAAATTTCTGTTAATGTTGCTATTTAACCCCTTAATATACATGTATTTTTTTCAAATGTGCCACATGGCATGTGGAATCTTAGTTTCCAGACCAGGGATTGAACCCCACCCCCTGCACTGGAAGTGCAGATTCTTAACCACTGGACTGCCAGAAAAATCCAGCCTTGTCTTAAATGTCTTTAATGGCATCTAGATTGGTGACTCCTTTCTAGAAGTTTATTAATTGACTTAGCCCAGATCCATCAGAGAAATCACTACTATGGCAGCTATAGGCTTACAGAAAGTATTTCTTAAATAAAGAAAGTGAAGTTGAAATGACTCCTTGATCCATGGACTACAGAATGGATGTTATGTCAGCAGGCATGAAAATAACATTAACCTCATTGTCTATCTTCATCAGAGCTCTTGGGTGACAAGTTGCAATAATGAGCAGTAATATTATAAAAAGAATCTTTTTTTAACCTTTATTCCAGAGAAATGGGTCTCAACAGTGAGCTTAAAATATTCAGTAAGCTCTGTTGTAAACAGATGTGCTGTCATCCAAGCTTTGTTGTTCCCTTTATAGAGCATAGGCAAAGTAGATTTAGCATAGTCTTAAGGGCCCTAGGATTTTCAGGATAGTAAATGACCATTGGCTTCAACTTAAAGTTACCAGGTGCATTAACCCCTAACAAAAGAGTCAGCCTGCCTTTTGAATCTTTAAAGCCAGGTGTTGACTTCTCTTCTCTAGCTATGAAAATCCTAGATGGCATCTTCCAATAAAAGGGTGTTTCATTTACATGGAAAATCTGTTGTTTAGTGTGTGCTGCTTTGTCTATGTCTATGGAATTCTCCAGGCAGGAATATTGGAGTGGGTTGCCATTTCCTACTCCAGGGGATCTTCCTGACCCAGGGATCGAACTAGTGTCTCTTGTGTCTTCTGCATTGACAGGCAGATTCTTTACCTCTAGTGCCACCAGGGAAACCCACTTGTTTAGTGTGACTGCCTTCATTACTTATCTTCACTAGATCTTCTGGGTAATTTGCTGTAAAAATTACCTGAATATTCATTGGAAGGACTGATGCTGAAGCTGAAGCTCTACTACTTTGGTCATCTGAAGTGGAGAGCTGACTCAGAAAAGACCCTGATGCTGGGAAAGATTGAAGGCAGAAGGAGAAGGGGATGACAGAGCTCCGGTAGATGGTGAAGGACAGGGAAGCCTGGCATGCTGTGGTCCATGGAGTCACAAAGAGCTACTGAACAACTACATCAGTGTTTTTGCTTTACCTTGCACTTTTATGTTGCGGGGATGGCTTCTCTCCTCAACCTCATGAACTAACATTTGCTAGCTTCAAACTTTTCTTCTGTAGCTTCCTCACCTCTCTTAGGCTTCATAGAATTGAAGAGTGAAAGTGAAAGTGAAATTTGCTCAAGTGTGTCGGACTCTTTGCGACCCCATTGACCCCATGGAATTCTCCAGGCCAGAGTACTTGAGTGGGTAGTCTTTCCCTTCTCCAGGGGATCTTTCCAACCCAGGGGTCAAACCCAGGTCTCCCTATTGCAGGCAGATTCTTTACCAGCTGAACCACCAGGGAAGCGAGTTAGGGCCTTATTCTAGATGAAACTTTGACATAAGGGAATGTTGTGGCTGGTTTGATCCTCTCTCCAGACCAACCTTTCTCCATATCAGCAATAAGGCTGTTTCACTTTCTTATCATTCATGAGCTACTGAAGTAGCATTTTTAATTTCCTTTAAGAACTTTTCCTTTGTAATCACAACTTAGTTAACTTTTTGGTACAAGAGGTCTAGCTTTCAGCCTATTTTGGCTTTCAATATGCCTTTCTCACTAACCTTAATAATGTCTAACTTTTGATTTAATGTGAGAGATGTACAACTTTTCCTTTCATGTAACACTTAGAAGCCATTGTAGGATTATTACTGGCCTAATTTCAATACTGTTGTGTCTCAGGGAACAGAGAGGCCCAAGGAAAGGGAGTGAGACAGAGGAACTTGGAGTTGGCGGAGCAGTCAGAACACACACACGTTTAATAAGTTTGCCATCTTATGTAAGCAGAGTTCATGGAGCCCCCAAACAGTTTACAACAGTAACATCAAAGATCAGTGATCACAGATCACCACAACAGAGGTAATAATGATGAAAAAGTTGAAATATTGTGAGAATTAACAAAAATGTGACATAAAGAGAGAAGGTAAGCAAATGCTGTTGGAAAAATGCCTCTGGTAGACTTACTCAAGGCAGGGTTGCCACAAACCTTCGGTTTGTAAAAACCTGCAATATGTAAAATAGCTAGTGGGAAGTTGCTGTATAAAACAACTCCCAGTCTGGTGCTCTGTGATGACCTAGAGGGGTGGGGTGGGGGATGGGAGAGATGCTCAAGAGGGAAGGGATATATATATCCTTATGGCTGATTCATGTTGCTCTACAGCAATTATACTCCAATTAAAAAAAAAAAGAATACCAAAAAAAAAAAAAAAAGGAACACAGACCTACAACCCTGCAACATCTGTGAGGTGCAATAAAGCAAAACACAATAAAACAAGGTACACCTGCATTGAGATATAACTCACATACCATAAAATTCATCCATTTAAAGAATGCAATTCAGTGTTTTCTCTATCTTGTGCAACTATCATCACAGTCTAAGTTTAGAATATTTTCATTACCCTAGAAAGTAACCCTGTATCCTTTAGCAGTCATTTTCTCTCAACACCTCCTCCTCCCAACACTAAGCACCACCAATATATTTTCTATATCTATGGATTTCCTATTCTGGACATTTCAGGTAAATGGAATCATGCAAGATGTGTTTCTTTGTAACTGGCTTCTTCTTTCATTTATCATAATGCTTTCAAGGCTTATCCATGTTGTAGCATGTATCAGTACATTCACGTTTATGGCTATGCAATATTCTGTTGTAGAAACACACCACATTTTGTTTATCCATTCATCAATTGATAGATATTTGGATTGTTTCCACCCTTTGGCTGTTGTGAACAATACTGCTATGAACATTTATGTAGAAGCATTCGTGTAGACATATTTTCAATTCTCTTGAGTACATACCAGGACTGGAATTGCTGAGTCAATTGAAAAGTACGTTTAACTCTTTGGGAACTGTCAAATGTTTTCCAAAGTATGTGTACCATTTTATATTTCCAACAGCAATGTCTGAGGGCTCAACTTTCTCCACATCCTCACCAATACTGATTTATTGTCTGTCATTAAATTTTAGCCATTCTTGATGGTGTGAAATGGGATCTCAGTATAGCCTCAATTTGCATTTCCTTAATGACTAATGATGTTGAACATCTTTTCATGTGCTTTTGACCACTGGCATATATTCTTTAAGAAATGCCTATTCAAATTTTTTGCCTATTTTTATGTTGGATTATCTTTTTATTGCTGTGTTGTAAGAGCTCTTTATATATTCTCAATATTAGATCCTTATTAGATATACAATTTACAAATATGTTCTTCTATCCTGTGGGATATGTTTTCATTTTATTGATACTGTGTTGTGAAACACCAAAGTATTTTATTTTGATGAAGTGCAATTTATCTGTTTTCTTCCTTTGTTGCTTGTACGTTTTGTATTATACCTAAGAAATCACCACCCAATCTTAGGCCAATATTTACACTTATGTTTTCTTCTAAGAGTTTCATGACTTATATTTAGCACTTTGATCCATTTTGAGTTAATTTGTGTCTTAGTGTAAGGTTGGAATTCTGACTTCATTCTTTAGCATGTGGATATCCAGCCATCCCAGCACCGTTTGTTGAAAAAATTATTCTTTCTCCATTTATTACTTTAGCAAATTGTAGAAAATCAATCGACCATGATATAAGGGTTTATTTCTGGAGTCTCAGTCCTTTTCCGTTGATCTATATGTCTGTTGTTATGCCAGTAAAACACTGTGTTGATCACTGTAGCTTTGTAATAAGTTTTTAAATCAAGAAGTGTGAGCCCTCAACTTTTTTTTCAATATACTTTTGTGAGCTATTTTGGGTCTCTTGCACTTCCATGTGAATTTTACCAATTTCTACAAAAAAAAAAAAAAGGCAGCTGAGATTTTAATAGAGAATGCATTGAATCTGTAGATTAGTTTGTAGACTATTACTGCCTTAATATATTAAGTCTCTGATCAAGGAATACAGGCTGTTTTTCATTTATTTAGAACTTCTTTAATTTTTTTCAATAAAGATTTTTACTTTTTGTTGTAAAGATCTTATGCTCTTTACATAAGAGCATAAAATAAGAATAAAATAAGTATTTTATTCCTTTTCAGGCTATTATAAAGGGATTTTTCTTCTTAAATTAATTATTAGATGGTTTATTGCTAGTGCATAGAATTACAATTTGTTTTTATATATTGATCTTGTATTCTGCAATGTTGCCAAACTTGTTTATTAGCTCTAATGGTTGTTTTTAGTAGATTCTTCAAGATTTTCCACATATAAAATCATGTCATTTCTGAATAGATATACTTTTATTTCTTCCTTTCCAATCTAGGTGCATTTTATCTTGCCTGATTTTACTCTTAACTGTAGAACCTCAAGTATTGATACAGTATTTTCTTTAAGGTAGAGCAGAAATTCTTGTTGTTTCTGATTTTAGGGAAAAAGTTAAGTGTGATGTTAGCCATGGGCTTGTCTGTAGATAATGTTTATAAGGTTGAACAAGTTCCCTTCTGTTTCTAATTTGTTAAGTGTTTTTTGAATACAAGGTATTGGATTTTATCAAATGCTCTTTCTTCATCTCCTGAGATGACTGGTTGATTTTGTCTTTTACTTTATTGATATGGTGTATTACACAGACTGACTTTCATAAATTGAGCCATATATTTATCCCCTGGGATAAGTCTTACTTGATCATGGTATGTCATCCTTTTTATATTTTGTTGGATTCAATTTGTTAGTACTTTGTTAAGAATTTTTGTGTCTATATTAATTAGATAGCTGTAGTTGTCTTGTAGTTCTCTATCTGATGTTGATTTCAAACTAACACTGGCTTCATAGATAGGATGACCTGGAAAGTGTTCCGTCTCCTATTTTTTGAAAGAGTTTATCAAGGATTAATGTTAGTTCTTTAAATGTGGTAGAATTCACCAATGAAGTAATCTGGGCCTGGGCTGGCATTTTTTGGTGGGAAGTTTAAAAATTACTAATTCAACATCTTTGCTTGTTATAAGGTCTATTTACATTTTTGATTTCTTCTTAGTCTGGGTCAGTCGTTTATATTTTTTAGGAATTTGTCAGTTTCATCAATGTTATCTAATTTGTTGACATACAGTTGTTTGTACTATTCCTTATAATCATTTTAATTTCTGTGATAATATTTGCAATTTGATCTCTTTTTTCTTGATAAGTCTAGCTAAAGTTTTGTCAAATTTGTTTATTTTTTCAAAGATCAACTTCTGTTTTATTTTTTAGTCTCTATTTCACTTATCTGCTCTAAATCTTATTAATTCCATTCTTCTACTTGATTTAGGTTTAGGTTGTTCCTCTTTTTCTAGCTTCTTAGATGGAAGGTTAGGTTACTGATTTGAGCTATTCCTTCTTTTTTAATACAGGCACTTAAACCTATACATTTCCCCCATCTCTAACTAATCTAGTTACATCTCATAAGTTTTGAGATGTTTCACTCACCTCAAACTATTTTCTAGTTTACCTCACAAATTTTTTGACCCATTTTAAAATTTAGGAATGTGTTGTTTACATACAAATCTGTTAATTTTCCAAATTTTCTTTTTATTGTTGATTTCTAATTTAATCCCACTTAATCCCAAAGAACATACTTTTAATGATTTTCTTTTTAAATTATTGAGGCTTGTTTCATGGCCTATCACATGATCTGTCCTTGAAAATGGTCCACGTATACTTGAGAAGAATATATATTCTGCTGTTGTAGGATGGAGAATCCTATAGATGTGTATTAGGTCTAGTTGGTTTATATGGTTGTTCAAGTCTTCTGTGTCATTATTGATTTTCTGGAATTATTAAAAATGGAGTACTGAAGCCTGCAACTATTATTGTTGGATAGGAATTTGCCAGGGAGAGAAAAGAACATGGCATGAAATGGCATGACCAGAAAAGTGGTGGGGAAAACAAGGGTGGCTTGAAGGGGGATAGAAGGTAGGTTGAGAGAGGGGGAGGGTACTATAGACTGAATGTTTGTGTCTCCTCCCTCCCAAATTCAGAAACCTGATCCTCATTGCGGTGATATGTGGAGGTGGGGCATTTGGGAGGTGATTAGGTCATAAGGGTAGAACATTCATGAATGGGATAAGTACCCTTAGAAAAGAGACTCCAGAGAGCTCCCTCCCCAATTCTACCTTATGAGAATACTAAGATGGGCACCTGTGGACCAAGAAGTAAGCCCTCAGCAGACACTGAATATGCCAGCAGCTCAATCTTGAACTTCCTAGCTTTGAGAACTGTGAGAAATAAATGTTTTTTTGTTTAAGCCACCCAGTCTGAACAGACTCAGACAGAGGGGTTGCAGATGAAGCTAGAGAAAAGATAGAAAAGATAGGTTGGTGCTGGTTCATGGAGAGTCCTGAATTCCAAACTAAGGAATTTAAATTTTATCCTATACACAACAGAAGAACTAAAGAATTCTGAACTGAGGACTGGCATGTTATAAAAAGCATTCTGATGGCAACCTTTTGAGGGGACTAAAAGAGAGTTAGATCTAATTCTAACAGAGTTGGTGAAAGTCTGAACTATAGCAGCTCCAGCATTGATGAAAGGGATGATGTAACATCTCAGAGCATTAGTACATCTGGCTCACACTCCAAGATTTCACTCTTTTCCAGACTGGTTTCTTCCCACATTCTCCTTTCCCCTTTGCCTCCTAACTTGGGAGAAGGGTTGGTGTAGTCTTGATCTGGACAGTGTCCATGCCAGGTCCTTAAGCTTAGGGTCGATGGGTCTCAGTCTATCTGCAGCCAAGGACTTCTCTGGTGGTCCAGTGGTTAAGACTCCATGCTCCCACTGCAAGGGGACAGGGGTTCTATCTCTGGTCAGGGAACTAAGATACCACATGCTGCAGGGTGTGTCCAAAATAAATAAATAAATACAATGCAGCTGAAAGGGGAAAGAAAACTTCAGCGGTTTTCTAACCAACAACATGTGATAATTTTCCAGGTTTTTTTTTTTACCACCTAGAGAATGCTCTTTCACCAGGCTTTGGGGTTCAGTACAACAAAGCCCCAGCCTACTCTCGAGTCTCATTTTCCACTCTTCTATTCTCTAGTCCCACTGAGCTGGTTATCCTTCCTAACATCTACTCTGTTTTGTTTTTTTCCCTAACTCTAAGCCATTATTTAAGCTGTTCTATATTTTAAGCACAGTCAGATCTTACCCTCCATAAAACCCATCCCTTCCCTCCACACATTCCTCTGGTGCACTATTTTGGAAAGTGTTGAAAAAGCATAAATTCTAGAACATGAAGTCATGGGTTTGCATTCTGACTCTGCCACTTACTTAGTTTATGTTTACTTACTTTACTTTTTATACTCTTCTAACTAAGCCTGTTTCCTAATTTAAAATGAGGAGACTGCCTTTCTTAAGAGATCTTATGGAGTATTAAAGCATAAATGAAAGTTAAAGAACTTACAAACTATAAAGTACTATGTAAATCACACCATAGCATCTTTATATGTTTCTTCCAGATATTAGGATATCACAACATTTTTTTTTTCTTTTTTGCACTGGGTCTTTGCTGTGGTGCTTGGGCTTTCTCTAGTCGAGGCGCATGGGGTCTAGAGCATGTGGGCTCACTAGTTGCAGTTCATGGGCCTACTTGCCCCATGGCAGGTGGGATATTAGTTCCCCAACCAGGGTTTGAACCCAAGTCCCCTGCATTGCAAGGCAGATTCTTAACCACTGGACCACCATGGAAGTCCCTTGTCTTGTATTATTTTTATTTGTGTATGTTTTATCTTGCCAAGTAAACAATGAGCTCCTCAAGAAGGATCATGTCTTAATCATTTAGTATCTTCCAAAGTACATAGCATAAACCCTTGTATGTGGAAGTTGCTGATAAACATTTACTGAATGAGTGAATGCACTGATAAATAAATGAGTAAATACAATAAGAGATATAGGAACATTTAGGGTTTTGTTTTGGTTTTCCAACATCTGAAAGCCTGTCCTCTGTGAAGATCTTAATGAGAGATAAGGTCCCACCTCCCACAAGAGAAACCAAAGATACTTAAAATTTCCCTCCCATCACCCTCTTGTAACTATGGCAAAGGTGACTTGATCCAGGCATGGCCATTTGAATGCTTCCACCAGGACTTTGAATCTTGAACAAGTAGTGTAAGACACAGGGTAGAATTTCTCTAAGATGGCATCATGCAGTGGTGATGAAAGCAGTGACTCCAGCTGCGGTATCCTTAACTAGATCTTTACAAAAATGAGGAAGAGTCTATCATCATGGTCTAGTCAGAAGACTGAGAAATTTTCTCAGTTTGGAAACAGACACAGAGAGAGTCAGTCACAGATTGGAACTTTGGGAAGCAGATGCCAAGACGGGATTTGAGGTGCAAGACATTAACTAGGGTCAGGAAATAGGATTGAAAAGAGAAGAAATCAAACTATAATGTGGGTCTGACAAAGACCCAGCCAACCTGGTGGGGAGCTCTGGAGTGCATACAGCTCATTAGAAATACAGTGGTGTTTCACTGTATTTCAGTGACTTCCCTGGTGGTCCACTGGCTAAGAACCTGCCTGCCAAGCAGGAAACGGGTTTGATCTCTGGTCGGAGAAGATTCTGCATGCCCTGGAGCAAGTAAGCCCGTGTGTCATAACCACTGAGCCGGCACTCTGGAGCCTGTGAATCACAACTACTGAGCCTGAGTGCTGCAACTACTGAAGCCTGTGTGCCTAGAGCCTGTGCTCCACAACAAGAGAAGCCATCACAATGAGAAACCTATACACTGCAATGAAGGGTAGCCCCCACCTGCCACAACTAGAGAGAACCCGAGCACAGCAACAAAGACCCAGCACAGCCATAAACAAACAAATAAAATTTAAAAAGAAATACAGTGGGTCAGAATGGCTGAATCTTTATACTTTGTACCCTGGCTTTGCTCAGTCACTGGGTGAGAACCGTCCCAGGATGAGCATGGCCTTGTGCAGGACTGTGCCCTGCAGTGAGACAGACGCTAAAGGAACGGAAGCCTTTAGAGGGGATCTGCTGATTATACTCTCCATAGCTAACAGTACATCTTTCCTTGAAGGCAGAACTGGGTGGCACACCTGTTGTGCCTACTAGAGAAAAAGACGAATTATGACATCGTGAACAAAGCAATAGAGTGGAAAGGAGGGAGAGGATTCTACAGATACTGTATTTTGTAGGGGGGGATGAAGAGGGGGTAGACAAAGGTTAACACTGAGGTCTCTACATTGATACCATTTGACGGTAATGCTGTTTAACCTGGAGTAAACCACAGATGGGAGAGAACAGGTTTGGAGAGAAAGGTAAGGAATTTCATTTTGAACATGTTGACTCTGAAATGTCTGCAAAATATTAAGGTAGAGATGATTTCAAAAATCAAGGCAAATGGGGGCGGATGAGGAGCTCAGCAGCAAGTGCCAACTTTATTAAGTATACATATATTGTCTTATATGGTGGTGTGGTGGTGGTTTAGTTACTAAGTTGTGTCTGACTCTTGTGACCCCCATTGACTGTAACCCGCCAGGCTCCTCTGTCTATAGGATTTCCCAAGCAAGAAAACTGGAGTGGGTTGTCATTTCCTCCTTCAGGGGATCTTCCTGACCCAGGGATGGAACCCACTTCTGCACTTCAGGCAGTTTCTTTACTGCTGAGCTACCAGAAAGTCCATTTATCTTATATACACACACACACACACACACACACACACACACACACATACACACACATATAATTTAATACTCATAATGCCTCTATGAGGTAGGTATTGTTTTTATTATACCCTTTTTGTATATTTTATTATACCTTTTGTTTATGAAGTGAGGAAGTTAAGTGCCTGGCTCAAGGAGGCAAAACTTGAGTCTATCTTATGACAAAATACATGCTCTCAAAGACACCATGATGTCTCCCCACGAAAACCACCATATGTAGACAGTATTTGAAGTCATGGAAGTTTTTTTCCTTTTTCTTTTTGAAGTCATGGAAGTTAATAGGTCACCGGAAATGGTACAGTTTAAGGAGGGACAAAAGGAGCCAAAAAAGGAATTTTAAGGAAGTCAACATTTCAAAGGTGAATTGAGGAAGCTGACACATGCAAAAGGACTGACTGAGTGGCCAGAACAGTTTTTAAAAGTGAGAAGTATGCTATCTCAGAAGTTAGGGTAAAAAGAAATTCCTAGTCCACAAAGTGAATTGTTGCAAATATCACGGAAGACTAAGGTTTCACATGTAGAGGTCATTGATGATTTAAGAGTAGTTTATAGACAAGTCAGATTGCAGTGGGTTGGATAGTGAGTGGGAGATGAGGAAGCAGAAGCAAGGGTATAGGTTAAAGACTTCCCTGGTTAGGGAACTAGATCCCACGTGCTGCAACTGAAGATCCCACATATTGTAACTAAGACCTGGCACAGCCAAATAAATATTTTCTTAAAAAAAAAAGCGGGAGGAGGGGGTATAAGCTACTTTCCCCAAAGTTTTGCAAAGTAGAGGAAATAATAATGCTGTATACATAAGTAAGGAATTTTATTAGTTATTATTATCGATTACTTAATAACTCCTTGCTCCCATATTACTTGAATGTCACACTTCCATCATTTCTCTGGTTACCACTACCTCTATTGCACCAGTGTCTCTCCCCAAATCTAACATACCTGAAAGCACAGAATATTGGTTATTTGGGTTGTGGATGACTTCTTTTACTTGGTTGAGTGTTCTGAATGCCTCAGAATCTTTCTTTGAAAGATGGGTCATAGACCACCTCCGTTGCCCCAACTCCATTATCTGTTTTCCACAAATACAAATAAGCATTCACTTCCCAGACCAATTCAGCAAAATATGGGAATTCTTTGGTTCTTGGCAAGCCTAGTACCCTGTCTACCTAGGCTCCTCCCCTTCCTTCCCCCAAACTCTTCGTGGGCAGATCTCAGAGAAGAATAAGCTGCCACTCTAAATCTTCTGGAATATAATGTCCCAGATGGAGAGTCTGCACAGTTCTGCAGTGAGCTGAATCAGTCTAGCCTTTTTCCAGCGAGGGCTGGAGATAATCAACACCGCCGCCGTCCACCTGTGCACAGGAAGATGCCTACAGCCACTCCAGTGACGATGAAACAGCCCACCAGGACGCCCAGGACCAGTGAAGTGTAGGAACGGCCTGTTTGGCTTCCTGCTGAACGTGGGAAGAGTTAGCTTGAAGAACATACCCCCAAACAAGTGAGTCCCTGGTTTGAGTCAAACCCCAAAGGGTTTCTTCCCCAAAGGAAGTAGGGGAGGGGCTAGTTTACCAATTCACATATGTGTGTACTCAGTCCCAAATCGCCAGCCCTCGGCCTCCTGTTGCTCAAGATATCCATCTTTCAGTTCCACCCATTTGCCTGGAACCCACCCAACACATAGGTCCCTCCCTGAGCCCATCATACCTTTCAAGTTGTTCACGGTCATGTGTTTCTGTATGTATTGCACACAGGTGTCCTGTAGAAATTCCCGCAGTTCGTACCGAGTACGATTGTACTTGTTGAGCTGCTCAACCGTGTAAGTGACCACTCTGGACAGTGCATGAGGTTCCGCCACCCATGAGGCTGTCTTTGGCTGGAAATTTACAAAGGAGCTCCCATTCACAGCCACTTCGAAGAAGACACGGGCTTCCGAGCCCTCAGGAGGCAACTCGCAGCCCAGGAAGCAGCGAATGATCAGAGGAACTGTAGGTAGGGGATTCAGGATCAGGGGACAGTGTGGAAAAGGTGTCAGGTGTGAGGGGGAAACGGGAGTTCAGGGTGCAAGGTGGACCAGGGACAGGGACTCCCAAAAGGGATTACCCCGAAGTCTTGCCCAGCAGGAAAAGGGCCTGACGGACAGTACAGTATGTCAGCTAGGATGCCGACTTTTCTCCAGCCTCAAGCACCCACCCAGCAATCAGCAAAGGCAACGCCGGGCGGGCACACCCATCCCAGAACTCGGCCCCGCCTCGTTCTTCCATAAGCCCGCCCCCTCGTTATGGCCCGCCCACGGGCCACGCCTCCCACCTCAAGGGCCCGCCCCCGCCAGCCCCGCCCCCGTGTGCGTCACTCACAGGTCACGCCCCGCTCCTGGTGCACCACCTGCACCAGGCCCACGAACTCTTCCAGGTAGCGATTCAGGTAACTCTTCGTGAGTGCCCAGCTGTCGGGCTCCTGCAAGGGCTGCAGCTGTTGGATCGAGACGTTGTGGCCTGGGCCTTCCAGCACGTGCGTCAGGACCCCCCCCAGCGTCGCGTTGCCCCGGTGCCACACTTGAGAGGGGTTGCGGAAGTAGGAGACCTGGGTCATGTGGAGGTCCAACGGGCCTGGGGGCGGGAGTAAGAGCGTCGGGTCCCGGCCGGCGTGGGAGGGTCAGCGTGTAACTCGAGATAATAACCCCCCCACCCAGAGGTCAGCCGCCCACCTCCTTGGTCCTTTATAAACATAAATTGCCCTCCCACCCTTCTACCCATTTGACGCTGTCAGTAACCCTGTCAGGAGGGCAAGAGGTTATTATCTTTGTTTTACAGATGAGGAAACTGAGGCTAGACGTGCAGAAGCCACTTGCCCCGGGATAATCCAGACGAGTGGAAGAGCCACTCTGACCTCCTTTCAAGCTCTCACCCCTTCCTCCCCTCCACCGCCCCCCGCTCCGCCCCGTCATTTCCAGTTGGTTATTAAATCCTGGTGGCTCAGACACCTGCAGTGAGGGAGACCTGGGCTCAATCCCTGGGTCCGGAAGATCCCCTGGAGAAGGAAATGGCAACTCACTCCAGTATTCTTGCCTGGGAATTCCCATGGACAGAGGAGCCTGGCAGGCTATAGTCCATGGGGTCGCAAAGAATCGGACACGACTGAGGAACTAACACATTTTCACTTGAAGACCCAATTTCATCTCCTGTTCTCTGCCTCTTCTGCCGCTGCCCTACTTCAGGCCTTAGACGTTCTCATCTGGACTGGAGTAGTGATTTCCTGGTCCCCTCCACTCATCTTTTAGTCTCACCCCTTTTATCTGACCTCCACCTGGCCCAGAAATAAGATTACATCCTTCTGCTTAAAATCTTCCAGGGACACACTCCTCTATCAACAGCAACAACAATAATAGCTATTAAGTGACCTGGGCACTATACTTTACATGCACTATTATCTAATTTGTGCCTTCCTCCCATTAAGTTGATGTAGTAGCTACTATCATTAACCCCATCATATGGAAAAACAGACAAGTGGCATAGGAGAGTTAAGGTTAGCATGCAGGCTGTCTGAATCCAGCACTCTTAGCCACTCAACTACACTGTCTTCGCATAAGCTATATGTCTATAGAATCAATCCAAAGTCTTTAGCCTGACATTCAAAGCTTCCCAAAGGCTGGTTCCCTCCCCCGGCCCCCCCACTCAGCTCTTTTGGTCTCTTCCCTATGCTTAGATGGTACATCAGTACTTGGAGTCCATCATGCTGCCTTTCGGCTGACATGTGAATAGCATGGCAGGGTTGCTCTGCCTCTTGGCGAACTTTTATTTATGCTTTAAGGCCCAGCTCTATTGCCCTCTTCTTGGAGAAGTTTTCCTATTGCTTCTCCTCTTTACCCTCTCATACACAATGGGTCAATTCCAGCGATCCCAGATTCTGCTTAACTGTCTTCAAACACACAGACTTCCATCCCTCTTGGCGCTGGAATCATGTCTGGTTATCTCTGCCTCCTACACCTGCCAAGGGCCTGGCATGGAATTGGTGCCCAGAGAATGTTTGAGGAGGGAATGAGTCCAGGATTGTAAATCTGTGTGGGGGGGTGTGTCTCTGTCCACGTCTGCATCTGAGAAGTTGTGCTCTGTATCTATAGATGTGAATAAGTATATCTGTGTGGGTCACCCCCAGACAAGGTTCTTACCTGCTTGGTGACCAGTCTCCTTTGTAAAATGGAGATAATAGCATTACCCACCTTGTAAAGATTTTGTTGAGGTTAAATAAGTCAATACACGTATTAAGTGTAGTGAGCATTCATTGAATACTGGTTATTTGCTCTCTCTCTGGGGCAGGGAGTGGGGGAGACTGAAGCTACCGGGACTGCAGGACAGGAGAGAGGAGGCCCTTGTGCAATATAATGCAGGGCAGAGACTCCCTTCTCTGCTTAAATGGAGCCACTGCGGCAGCCTGATCCCCGTTGAGTTTTCCCACTGACTACAGCTTGTCTCTCCCCTGAATTTCCCCTCACCATCGTCTCTAGTCTCCTCTTCTGCCTCACAGTTCTCAGATCTAGTCTCTCCCCAAAACTCCCATCACTTCTCCCAGTGTCTCTCATTCCTTCCATCTCCCGTCTCATCTCTTTTCCCGTCTTCCCTAAACTCACCTCCATCCACCATCACCCTCACACCTCTCCTTCTCCAGACTTCACCCACCCATCTCTCCCCTCTCCCCATGGCTAATTCTCTCACCCTTTCTACCAGCCCCTTTCCCATTTGTCCAGTCTTGTTTCCCCCTAGCCCCCCCATCTCCCCCTTCCCAGGGGCTGAACTGTAACTTCCTCACCTTGGCTTTGGGACACAAACCAGTCCCCAGGATCGCCTGCCCTCTGGAGAGATCCAGCTGGCTGCAGGCCCGGAACCTGGGGGATAAACTTTCCTCTGGTCTTGCCCGGGCACCCAGACAGGCTGAGAGTCGCTGGAACCATCCCAGGACAGGACATGTGCCCTCGACTCACCATCTGAGGCTTCCTGGCTGCAGAGGGCCCCTCCGGGCAGGAGAAGTAGTGGCAGCAAGGGCAGCAGTGTTGTCCACATTCTGTAGCTGAGGTTCTCAGCCCCACCTGGGCTCTTGGCTCTGGCAGACTGGGGGCTCTGGCCGGCTGCTGCCTAGGGGAAAAAGAAATGAGGACTGTCTGGGAGGGGAGGAGGCTGGACGGAGGTGGCTGGAAGGTGGCCAGGGCTTGGGAGGAGAAAGAGGGCAGCAGGCTTTTAAAGTGTTATTCTTACCCTGTCTCATTTCCTACTAGGGGGCCGGCCTCCCTCTTCCCCTCCCTCCGCCCCGCCCGGCATCACACCCTCCAGCCCAGACCTGCCTTTTCCCTTTTCCCTGGGCCGCTTCCGAGGAACAGTCAGCGGAAAGGGGGGAGAAGGGCCAGAGAGAAGTCCTGCCCTCGCTGAGTCAGGGGGTGGGGCATCCACTTAGAGCAGATTTTAGGATGTTGAGATCAGCATGTTTCTGGTGGGGAAACTGAGGCCCAGAGAGATGTAAGGAATTACCCAAAGTGTATACATCATGGTGATGACAGAGCCAGGATTAGAATTCAGTTTTCCGATATATTGACTGCATTTTATCGGAATTTTAAATAAATAGTAATTATACAGTCAGGGATCTTGTTCTCAGAAATAGCCACAAAATGAAGATAAAGCTGCTTCATACAGCATTGTTTGAAACAGGGGAGAATTATAAATAATCTACTTCTCGGTAGAGAACTGGTTCCTTGCAGTAATATTTTTCAAAATGAAGTCGCAAACTATTAGCGACTATTAGCAGCGGGTTGCTGCTGCTCCTGCTGCTGCTAAGTCGCTTCAGTCATGTTCGACTCTTCACGACCCCATAGATGGCAGCCCACGAGGCTCCTCCATCCCTGGGATTTTCCAGGCAAGAACACTGGAGTGGGTTGCCATTTCCTTCTCCAATGCATGAAAGTGAAATGTGAAAGTGAAGTCACTCAGTCGTGTCCGACTCTTTGAGACCCCATGGACCGCAGCCTGCCAGGCTCCTCCGTCCATGGGATTTTCCAGGCAAGAGTACTGGAGTGGGGTGCCCTTGCCTTCTCTGATTAGTGGGCAATGAAGACAATTAGGCAGGTTATGATTAGCAGGGTTTTTCCTTTGAATGTAATAGAACAGTATAAAAATTTTCAGTGCATCACCCTTAATCAGGGTAAATATTATTTCATGAAATATTTATTCAACTGTACATGTGTGTGTGTATTGATTTTGTGCATGTAGGTTTCTATGATGGATATTAAGCAGCAGTGTAAAGTGTATTTCTTACTCTAGGAAGCAAATACAGTAAGTCCCCTATACACAAATGAATTCTGTTTCGAGAGTGAGTTCATGTAAGTCCAACAAAGTTAGCCTGGGTACCCACTAACACAATTAGCTATATAGTACCGTACTGTAATAAGTTTATAATACTTTTCAGACAAATAAAACAAACAAAAAAAAGAAAACATTTTTAATCTTCCAGTACAGTTCCTTGAAAAGTACAGTAGTACAATACAACAGTTGGCATACAGGGACTGGCATGCATGTTCGAATCTTTGAACATTTGCAACTTGAAGGTTCATATGTAGGGAACTTACTACCAATGCCCACTCTATTTTCATCATATTACTTAGCACTACCTGAAATTATATCACCTACTCATTTACATGTTTATTGTCTGAATGTCCCATCAAAATGTAAACTCCATGAGGATAGAGGCTGTCCATCTTATTTGCTTCTATACCTAGAACAGTGCAAATAATAGCATAATAAATAATAAATATCAGCTAGTGGATGACAGAATGAGATAGTTATAATATGTAGAAATCATCAAGAGTAAGTTATGGAACATTATGTACAGTTTAGAACCACTTACATGTCAACCACATACACAGCAACTAAACAACCTATTTCTTTGTGGGAGTGAATGAATCTGGAAGGATATACATCAAATACAGCAGTGGTTTATCTCCAGGGAGGGGCCTGAGATTAAGAGAGTGTGTGTGTGTGGTGTGTGTGTTAGGGATGGCAATTTTGTAAAAGGTTTTCTCTATTTTGTGAAGGATTTTATCATTCTATCTGTATTGTTTGAAAATTTTGCATCTTGAATGTGATCATGTATCTCTTGTTGAATTAAAAATAGAAGTTTCAGGAGCAAACTGTGGTAGAAGAAGGTGGCAAATGATTATGAGCTGATGTGTTGACATGAGATGCTGATAAATGAAAAAGGAAAGTGTGGAATAATACATACAGTATTGCTGTGCTGTACTCAGTCGCTCAGTCATGTCTGACTCTGCGACCCCACGGACTGTAGCCCACCAGGCTCCTCTGTCCATGGGGATTCTCCAGGCAAGAATACTGGAGTGGGTTGCCATGCCCTCCTCTAGGAGATCTTCCCAACCCAAGGATGGAACCCACGTCTCCCACATATAGTATTGGGTTGACCAAAAAGTTCATTCAAATTTTTCTGTAAGATATTACAGAAAAACCCAAACAAACTTTTTGGCCAACCCAATAAAATTCTGTTTATTTTTAGTTTAAAAATTTTACTTCTGTCCATGTAATCCATATATAATTCCATTATTATATTAAAAGAAACTTTATGTATGTACCTATGTATTAGTATATGCATAGAAAAAAATGCCTGCAAGGGGATTATCAGTAGAGAGTACCTCTGGGAAATGAGATTAGATAAAGGGCTGATGGGGGGATTTTAACTTTTTATTTTACATACTCTTTCTCAGAGGGAGAGTTGATGTCATAGAATTGGGGGCAAACCTTGGGTACATACCAGGCTCCCAGTCTCCGAGGTGAAAATATGCAGGAGTCCATACTCACCTCTCAGTTGTTATAAAACAACATAGAAATAACAAAGTTTTTTCCAGCCCATCAAAACAATCTAGTCTGAAGGAGAAGATGGGCCTTGTTTTCCTGAACTGGGGCTCAGGAAAAGCAGAATTTAAGTCGCTGCTAATTATATTGTCTCATCTTTTATACAAAATTCAGATCAGTTCAGTTCAGTTGCTCAGTCGTGTCCAACTCTTTGTGACCCCATGGACTGCAGCACGCCAGTCTTCCCTGTCCATCACCAACTCCCGGAGCTTACTCAGATTCGTGTCCATCGAGTCGGTGATGCTATCCAACCATCTCATCCTCTGTTGTCCCCTTCTCCTCCCGCCTTCAATCCTTCCCAGCATCAGGGTCTTTTCTAGTGAGTCAGTTCTTCACATCACGTGGCCAAAGTATTGGAGTTTCAGCTTCAGTATCAGTCCTTCCAATGACTATTCAGGACTGATTTCCTTTAGGATTGACTGAGTGGATCTCCTTGAAGTCCAAGGGCCTCTCAAGAGTCTTCTCCAACACCACAGTTCAAAAGCATCAATTCTTTGGCACTCAGCTTTCTTTATAGTCCAACTCTCACATCCATACATGACTATTGGAAAAACCAAAGCTTTGACTAGATGGACCTTTGCTGACAAAGTAATGTCTATGCTTTTTAATATGCTGTCTAGGTTGGCCATAACTTTTCTTCCAAGGAGCAAGGGTCTTTCAATTTCATGGCTGCAGTCACCATCTGCAGTGATTTTGGAGCTCCCAAAAATAAAGTCTGTCACTGTTTCCACTGTTGCCCCATCTATTTGCCATGAAGTGATGGGACCAGATGCCATGATCTTAGTTTTCTGAATGTTGAGTTTTAAGCCAACTTTTTCACTCTCCTCTTTCACTTTCATCAAGAGACTCTTTAGTTCTTTGCTTTCTGCCATAACGGTGGTGTCATCTGCATATCTGAAGTTACTGATATTTCTCCTGGCAATCTTGATTTCAGCTTGTGCTTCATCCAGCCCAGCATTGCTCATGTTGTACTCTGCCTATAAGTACTCTGCATATAAATTTATACAAAATTAGTATGAAATAATTCATACTTGAAGAATTCACTCTTGAAGAATTTTTATCACATACACACACAAGCCCCCAGCACTCAGCGTAAGAAGTAAAATATTACCAGTATAATTGAAGCCCCTTCTATACTCCTCCCTAATTGCATCTCTCTCCCCCATGACCCACCACCGAAGTAACCACTAATCAGAATTTGTTATTTTTTACAGTCTTACACTTCTGTATTCCTGTATGGCATATGCATTTACTCTTAAGTAATATATGATGGTATTCTGCAGAAGTTGGGCCTTATGTAAGTGGTATTGAAGTGCTTGTATTCCTCTGCAATTTGCTCTTTTTCACCTGACATATTAATAAGGTTCATTCACGCTGCCATGTGTTGGTCTATTCATTTCCACTGCTTTATGACATACCATGTTTATGAACATATCACAATTTATCCATTTTCCTGTTATTACACATTTCAGTCTTTTTTTCTAACTTTTTGCTATTTTAAACAGCATGAATGTTCTTTTTTTTTTATCGCATGAATGTTCTTATAAACATTTTCTTGTGCATGTGTGGGAGAGCTTTTGTAGATACAAACTTGGGAGTGGAATTGCTGAGTCACAGGGTATATGCACATCTTCAATTTGACTAGATATTGCCAAACTGCTTTACAAAAAGTTTGGACCAGGTTATACCCTAGTAGTGCATGAGAGTTCCCTCATCCATCTCCTGGTCAGCTATAGACATCGTCAGATGTTGGGTGTCAAATGGCACTTGGTTTCGGTTTTCCTTTGCTTTATCTGGTTCCAAGTGAGTTTGTGTATTTTTGCTTTGCCTTTTGTCTCTCTTGGGGACTTGAAGGGTACTTTGGGATGAAGTGTAATAAAGTATATGATGGAACCAATTTGGAATTGAAGGCTGTGAGTCTTTGATCTAAGTAGATAGGGCCTGGGTTACTGGGATTATTAAAGTGGATCCATACCAGGACTCCCCTGGTGGTCCAGTGGTTAAGACTCCATGCTTACAAGGCAGGGGATGTGGGTTTGATCCCTGGTCAGGGAACTAACATCCCACATGCCACGTGGCCAAAACCATAAATTAAAAAATAAATTAAAATTTTAAAAAGTGGATCCACTCCAATACACACAGAGCTAGTTACAGAGAGGTCTTTCCCACCAAGCTAAGATCTGTCATGGACACAGTGATAACAGCAACAGCTGTTTCTCAGGCACCCTCTTCACACACCGGTGCCCTGAAAATTAAGTAGCAGAGATAGCAATTATTATAGGTAACATTTATCATGGCTAGTAACAGTTTTAAGATCTTTACACAGATAATCTCACATTATTCATATGTCAGCCCTACCAGGTAGGTTTCATTAATGTCATTTTATAAATAAAGAAACAGAGACTTCGAGAGGGTAAAAGACTTACCTAAGATCATACAGCAAAAGTTCTAATTTGAAACTACATCTCTCTGATGCCAAAGTTTGTGAATTTAAGCACCACACAGTATCTCAAAAATTGGGGGAGCTAACTCTCCATCAATATATTTTTGAACACATGCTTCCAACATGCTTGAATATGTTATATATATAAATATATAAAACATGCCAAAAGTTCATACCAAGTGTTAGACCCTTATAGCTTCCTCTGGGGCAGATAGCCCCAGCTCATTGTCTCCATGTGACAAATTGAGTAATTAAAACACAGGAAGGGTAATGAACTTGCCCAAGGTCACAGAGCTGAGAGGTGCAGAGCAGGGATTGAAACTCGAAGAGGATGGGGTATGGAATTGGGCACAGGAAGAACAAAGAAAATGTCGGGGGTGAGGAAGCTGGTAAGTGGGGGCAGCTCAAGGGGTGTCCGCATTCCCTTTCTAAAGCTAGGGATGAGAGTGGTAAGAGAAGACAAGCGCTGCGCTTGGAGCCACAGCCTCTGCTGCACCTGGCCTGGGTGGCCGAGAGGGCAGAAAACCACCAAGCAGAGTGGGCACAGGGCCAGATACTGGAATTTGACTGAGACCTAAAGAATGAGGGTCCTGTGAGCAAAGGGAAGTGAAGGAAGCAAGTGGTAGGATTTCCCACTGCAGAGAGCACATGCTGGGGAGAGATAAGGGAGACAGGAAGCTGAGTGCGGGCCAGGGCTGGTGCAGCCCCAGTGGGTGAAGAGAGGCCCTGCTAGGGCCGCAGGAGCTGGGCTGAGCTGGGGACTGGCAGGGTGCCCAGCTGGACTTCAGAGGACCAGCCCTCTGCCTCCCTGTGAGCTACTAAAGAGAGGCAGCTTAACCAACCAGGTCCAACTCAGATAACAACAAATAACAGGAGAGTGTGCTTCCTTCAGGGATCACCTCCCCCTGAGGATGTGAAAAAAATAACAATAATATGTATTGAAGCTTATTATATGCTAAGCATTGTCAGTGGAGTACTTGTGTTTTATTCTCACTGGTGCCCTATGAAAGCTGTGAAGGCCCAGTCATTACTCCCATTTCACAGATAAGGACATAGAGGCACAGAACAGTGAACTGACCTGCTGGAAGCCACCCAACTAGTAAAGACAGATCGTGAGCTGTATCCCAAATATGCTTTCTTAACTACGAAGCCATCCTAAAAGGGTAAATGAGATGACTCATACAAAGTACCAGAACACAGTACATACTCAGTAGGTGGAAGAGATAAGAAAGGAACTTGGCTTCGGGGGCAGCAAACAGAACTGACTGTATAGCAGGAAGAACAGAGGATAGACATTAAGTGGGATTTCCTGAAAGAGAGGCAAAGGAATAGAGAGGAATCTTACTCAAGATTTTGCCCTGTACACACTCGCACAGCCCAACTTAGGAAACATGAAAAGATGCCCCTAAAGTAGGATGAGTCCAACTCCTGCCTTCCCAGCAAGTGGTGGGAGCCTGGCATTCCTGCCTTGGCACCTGCCCATCTTTCCAGCCTTATCTTTCCATGTATTCCAGTCTCAGCCAAATCTGCTCCTCTTGGTTTCCTGAGCAGAGAACACACAAATATTATCTTTTCACTTTATCTTGTCTTTAGATAAACAGAAGTTTCTAACATTAGCATAATCAACTTTATCATCTTTTCTGTTAGTCTGAGAAATCCTTCCCTACCCTGAGATCATGAAGATATTCTCCTATCTATTTTCAAAATCTTTATAGTTTTGTCTTTTGTCTTTAGGTGTATGGTGTGAAATAGAGATCAAGATTAGTTTCCTTTATGTGGATAGCCAATTGTCCCAGCACCACTTCTTGAAAGTCTGCCCTTCCTTACTACTTAGCAGTGACATCTGTGATTTATAGTTAGTTTCTTTTGCTTCAACAGCCTATTCTCTCCCTGCCCCAATGCCACATTCTCTCAATTAGTATAAACATAATACATCTTCATGTCTTGCAAATCAAGTCTTCCCATATTATTCTTTGAGAATGTCTGTTTAACTTCTATACATAAATTTTGGAATCATTTTAACAAGTCATTGGGATTTTAATTGCTGTTATTAATACATATAATGTGTTAATGGCTTTGGGGAAAATTGACATCTTCGTAATATTGAATCATCCAACACCTGATAGAGTATATTTCATCATTTATTTACATCTCTGCTAGTGTCCCAGTGATAAAGAATCCCTAGTGATAAAGAATCCACCTGCCAATGCAGGAGATGCAGGAGTCATGAGTTCAATCCCCAGGTGGGGAAGATCCCCTGGAGTAGGAAATGGCAGCCCACTCCAATATTCTCGCATGGAAAATTACATAGAGAGAGGAGCCTGGCAGGCTACAGTCCATGGAGTCGGAAAGAATCGGACATGATCGAGCAACTGAACAAGCACGCTGCTAGGGTCTCCCAGTGTTACATGAGTTTCTCTCTAGAAATCTTGCCCATACTTTGTTAGATTTCCCCCCAGGTCCCTCTTATTTTAAAAGGTTATTGACAATGGTATTTATAAGAAATTTCATGTTCTTACTATTTATTGCTATATATATAAATACTGGGACTTCCCTTATGGTCCAGTGGTTAACTCTGGTCCGAAAGATTCCACGTGCTGTGGGGCAGCTAAGCCCATGAACCACAACTACTGACCCCGTGCTCCAGAGACCTAAAGCCTGTGTGCTGAGCCACATGCCACACCTGAGCCTGAGCACCTTAAAGCCTATGCTCTGCAGTGAGGGAAGCCACCACAGTGAGAATCCTGCACACACAAAACTGGAGAGGAGCCCCCACTCGCTGCAACAAGAGCAAGCCTGCCTGCAGCAATGAAGACTCAGTGCAGCCATAAATGAATACATAAAATACCGATAACTTCTGTTGCCTTGATTTTGTATCTAGAAATCTTAATTAACTTATTTATTCCAATAATTTGGGGGGATTCTTTTAGATTTTCTACATGCATAGTCCTATCACTGGTAGATAGTGACAGTTTTATTCCTTCCTTTCTAATTTTTATATAGCTTCTTTTTCTTAACTTATTGTTTTGTCTCTGATCTCTAGTACAACGTTAAATAGAAAGGATAGAAAATAAAGATGAGTATTCTTGTCATTTTCCTGGCTTTAAAAAGGAAAGTTTTTTATGATGTTTGTTGTATTAAAAAAAATAGATACCCTTTATTGGCATAAAGAAGGTTCTTTTTATTTCATTTGCTGAATTTTTATCATAAATCTTTTGAATTTTTCTAATCCTTTATTATCATCTAATGAAATGATCATATGATTTTCCAGCTTTAGTTTGTTAATGGGGCAAATGGATTAAATTTCTAGTGTTAAACAAACTTTGTAATGTTGAACAGTTCTTCACGAGGTATTACCAATGTAACATATATTTTAGTATTCTGATGTTTTTCTCAACTTTCCCAAATGGAGACTGAGTCCTTCAAAGCTCTCGTTAGATATGACCTGCTTCTGAAAGCCTTCCAGGATGCCCCCAGCTATGGAACCAATAGAACATTGCCTCCCTATGTAGCGTCATTGTTGCTCTATTGTCACTCTCTATCCCCTTGTCTTCTCTCATGGACTATAAACTTCTTGAGAGATCTTTGTGCACTCTTCTCAGCCCTCTTTCTCCTCCCAGGACCCAGAGCAGAGGTGGTATCAAGTGTAACACCAAGGATGAGGCCATAGGTTCTGGGGTAAAGCTTCCTGGGCTCACATCTCAGCTCGGCCACTTGTTAGCTGTGGGATTTAGGGCATGCCACTTGGTCTCCCTGAGCCCATTGTTAAATAGGGAGAATAATAGTACCTAACTCATAAAGTTGTTTTGAGAATATTTTTCTTGTTATCTTGGTCCATAGCAATTGCCACTATAGTCTATGCTTCTCTCTCCCTCTTTTTTCTGTGCTTCTCTTGCTCTGAACTACTCACGATTTATTTCCAAGTTTCTCCATTTTTTTTTTTTTTTCTGTCACACCACTGCTTATGGGATCAGCTTGTAGGATCTTAGTTCCCCAACCAGGGATCCAGAGATTTAAACTGGGCCACAGCAGTGAAAGCACTGAGTCCTAACCACTGGACCACCAGGGAACTTCCTGTTTCCAAGGGCTTCTGAGAGCCATCTCATCTTCCTTTGTTTCCTCTAAAGCTGTTCTTATGCTGCTTTGCTCTTTCATTCAATGGGCATTTATTGAGCAATTACTGTGTGCTAGGACCTGAAGCAGACAACCAAGCAGAGGAGAGAGACATAGAGGCAGTCACTGGAAACGCAATGTGATACATGTTAAGAGAGAGGGCGGGGGAGATGGAGGACTGAGGCTGGGGAGCATGGATGGGGATTGAGCTCATGTGAGTAGAGTCCTCTAACTTAGCCTAGGGGTTAGAGAAGACTTCTCTGAGGGCTTGATGCCTAAGCTGGTCCTGGAGGGTGAGTGAAGGATGGGAGGTGGGCGGAAGGCAGAAGGCGTGGGAAAAGTGATCTCAAATAGAAGGAGAAAGTGCAAAAGAAAATAATGCGAAAAGAGAAAGAATATAACATGCTTGAGAAATTGGTAGTACTTAAGCATGACCAATTTGCCTTGATTCATGGATCAAACATCCCAGGTTCCTATGCAATATTGCTCTTTACAGCATCGGACTTTGCTTCTATCATCAGTCACATCCACAACTGGGTGTTGTTTTTGCTTTGGCTCCGTCTCTTCATTCTTTCTGGAGTTATTTCTCCACTGATCTCCAGTAGGATATTGGGCACCTACCGACCTGGGGAGTTCATCTTTCAGTATCCTATCTTTTTGCCTTTTTATACTGTTCATGGGGTTCTCAAGGCAAGAATACTGAAGTGGTTTGCCATTCCCTTCTCCAGTGGACCACATTTTGTCAGAACTCTCCACCATGACTCGTCCAACTTGGGTGGCCCTACATGGCATGGCTCATAGTTTCATTGAGTTAGACAAGGCTGTGGTTCATGGAATCAGACTGGTTAGTTTTCTGTGATTGTGGTTTTCAGTCTGTCTGCCCTCTGATGGAGAAGGATAAGAGGCTTATGGAAGCTTTCTGAAGGGAGAGACTGACAGAGGGGGAAACTGGGTCTTGTTCTGATGGGCGGGGCCATGCTCAGTAAATCTTTAATCCAGTTTTCTGTTGATAGGTGGGGCTGTGTTCCCTCCCTGTTATTTACCTGGGGCCAAACCCTGGTGGCTCACAGGTTAAAGCGTCTGCCTGGAATGCGGGAGACCCGGGTTTGATCCCTGAGTTGGGAAGATTTCCTGGTGAAGGAAATGGCAACCCACTCCAGTACTCTTGCCTGGAGAATCCCATGGAGGGAGGAGCCTGGTAGGCTACAGTCCATGGGGTCGCAAAGAGTTGGACACGACTGAGTGACTTTCACAAACTATGGTGGAGGTAACAAAGATAATGGTGACCTCCTTCAAAAACTCCCTTGCACGCACCACCACACCCAGTGCCCCTAACCCTGTAGCAGGCCACCGCCGGCTACTGCCAACCCATGCCTCCGCTGGAGACTCCTGGACACTCCCAGGCAAGTCGGGGTCAGTCTCTTGTGGGGTCACTTCTCCTTTCTCCTGGCTCCTGATGCACACAAGTTTCTGTTTGTGCCCTCCAGGAGTCTATTTCCCAGTCCTGTGTAAGTTCTGGCAGCTCTAGAGTGGAGTTAATGGAGACCTCCTCCAAGAGGGCTTATGCCATACCCAAGTCTGCTGCACCCAGAGCCCCTGCCCCTGCGGCAGTCCACTGCAGACCCATACCTCCACAGGAGATGCTCAAACACAGTTCTGTCTCAGTCTCTGTGGGGTCTCTGGGTCCTGGTGAGTTTGTTTGAGCCCTCTGAGTGTCTCTGGCAGGTATGGGATTTGATTCTAAACGTGAATTCGCCCCTCCTACTGTCTTGCTGGGGCTTCTCCTTTGCCCTTGGATGTGGGGCATCTCTCACAGCCACTCAAGCCCCGCGCAGCCGCCTTTTTCAATTGACTTTTAAGTAGGGTTTTTGCTGCAGGGGACTGTCCTCAACCCTGGGATGTGCCGAAACAACAGACTGGTTCCAAATAGGAAAAGGAGTACGTCAAGGCTGTATATTGTCACCCTGCTTCTTTAACTTATATGCAGAGTACATCATGAGAAATGCTGGGCTGGAGGAAGCACAAGCTGGAATCAAGATTGCCGGGAGAAATATCAATAACCTCAGATATACAGATGACACCACCCTTATGGCAGAGTGTGAAGAGGAACTGAAAAGTCTCTTGATGAAAGTGAAAGAGGAAAGTGAAAAAGTTGGCTTAAAGCTTAACATTCAGAAAACTAAGATCATGGCATCTGGTCCCATCACTTCATGGCAAATCGATGGGGAAACAGTGGAAACAGTGACAGACTTTATCTTTTTGGGCTCCAAAATCACTGCAGATGGTGACTGCAGCCATGAAAAGTTATTGCCAACCTAGACAGCATATTAAAAAGCAAAGACATTACTTTGCCAACAAAGTTCCATCTAGTCAAGGCTATGGTTTTTCCAGTAGTCATGTATGAATGTGAGAGTTGGACTATAAAGAAAGCTGAGTGCTGAAGAATTGATGCTTTTGAACTGTGGTGTTGGAGAAGACTCTTGAGTGTCCCTTGGACTGTAAGGAGATCCACTCAGTCCATCCTAAAGGAAATTGGTCCTGAATATTCATTGGAAGGACTGATGCTGAAGCTAAAACTGCAATACTTCGGCCACCTGATGCAAAGAACTGCCTCATTTGAAAAGACCCTGATGCTGGGAAAGATTGAAGGTGGGAGGAGAAGGGGACGATAGAAGATTGATAAGGTGGTTGGATGGCATCACCGACTCAATGGATATGAGTTTGAGTAAACTCCGGGAGTTGGTGATGGACAGGGAGGCCTGGCGTTTTGCGGTCCATGGGGTCGCAAAGAGTCGGACACTACTAAGCGATTGAACTGACTGACTAAATCGTGACCAAAACAGAGCAGGTGGTGGGAGGGAGAAGTGATGTGAAGAGGTAAGCAGGAGTCAGATGAAGAGTCTGTCATGCTACACTAAGCAATTGAGACTTTATCTCTTTTTTTATTTTAAAAAATTATTTATTTTTTGGCTGTGCCAGGGCCCTGGGCCCTCTAGAGCATTGGGAGCTTGGAGTTTTTGCCACTGGACTACCAGATTTTATCTTGAACCAATTCTCACCCCTTTCTTTGGCCCACCTAACACCTGAGTACATGTCACCTACTCCAGAAAGCCTTCCCTGATATGCATGCAAGTCTGTCTTGCATATTTCCTCTGTTTTACCATAGGCCTTTCTTTTTCCTCATCGCAGCCCTAACTTCTTTCCATGATAATTGTCTAAGCATCTTTCCTCCATACCAAAAGCTGTAAGAGGGTAGGGAATACTTTAACATTTCTGTAACACAAGGTTAGTAGAGTACCTAGAACATAGTAAGTGCTCAATAGATATTTATTGGATGAATGAACAAATAAATAGAACAACTAGGGAAGGAGAGAAAATTGTGAGCAGCAAAATGCCTGGCACAAAATTAGCCCTTAGAAAATGATTTAATCTTTTAGCGTGTATCAGTTTTTCATCTGGAAAATGGGGATAAAAAAGAAATTACCTCAAGGGGATATCATAGGTCTGTGAATTGCTTAATCCAGGGTCTGACGCTTAGTGTAAAGGATAATTTTCTGCGTATTAAAAACGTAATTCTCATACAAATAGACAGTGAGCCTGGGTAAAAATTCCATTTAACTCCATTAGTAAGGGGGCTAGCAGGATGACAAAGCCAATTCAAAATAGAATATAGAAACTGAGTTTTTTAATAGTCAATGAAAAAGAATCTTGCAATGAGATTGCTAAATTATATGCAAAATGATCAATGTCCTATGGGTTAAAAAAAAATAACCTTTAGGATCATCTTTTCTACCAGACAGAAGAGGAAATCGTCACATCCTATTACCTCACAGAATTGTGAAATGTCTGGCCCCAATCATTTGCGTAAATAGTGTTAAATTTCTCTTTGGGGGCAGATGACTTCTTTTTAATTGGTAAGTTGGTTTGTGTTTATTTTTTAACTGCACTGTGCACCATGTGAGATCTTAGTTCCCCCACCAGGGATGGAACCCTCACCTCCCACATTGGGAGCAGGGTCTTAACCCATGGACTGCCAGTAAAGTCCCTGAGGCAGATGACTCTTAAGTAGATTTGCTAATCAACATTTTATTATGACATCAAAAGGTCACAAAGTCATCTTTTTAGTTTAGTAACAAGTTTTAGATAGTTAGATAATCTTAACACTGGTAAGTTTAGTTTAATAGATACCATTAGTATAAGAAGGCTCCCAGTAAGAATCTGTGGAAAGAATTTTTGTTCCATTAGGCTTTTTTCCTTCTCTCCAGCATCAGAGTTTGGGATCTACATTGCTGGTAGACTGAGGGGGGAACCCTGTGCTCTTTCTTCCCTCAACCTGGGGTGGTGTCGGGCTAATTATGTGTCATTAAATAGGCAGAGGAAGTATCTGCTTTGGGCATCAGTAAAGCAGGCACATACCCCTCCCTTCTCCCAGGATAATTTTTTTTTTAAAGAACTGGATATTTCCAAAAAGGTAGTGAAGTAGACACCATGGGAAAAAAATCAGAAAATTTGGGTACCACTATACTATCCATTTTTTGGGGGTCCATTTTTCAATTTAGAATATTTTGGTAAATATATATATAACATAAAATTTACCATCCTAACCATCTTAGGTGTACAGTTCAATGGCAGTAAGTATAGTCACACTTTGGTGCAGCCATCCATCTCTAGAACTCTTTTCATGTTGCAAAACTGAAACTTGGTACCTGTTAAACAATAACACATTGCCCTTATCCCCACCCCTGGCAACCACACTTCTGCCTTCTGTCTCTGTGAATTTGACTACTCTAGGTACCTCATATCGATAATGTCACACAATATTTGCTCTCGGGGATTTCATTGGTAGTCTAGTGATTAAGACTCCTTGTTTCCAAGGGACACGGGTTCGATCTTTAGTTGGGGAGCTGAGATCCCATATGCTGTGTGGTGTGGCCAAATATTTTTTTAATAAATAAAATAGCATCAAAATATTTTTTAAAAATTTGTTCTCTTGTGACTGACTTATTTAACTTAGTATCATGTCTTCAAGCTTCATCCAAGTTGTAGCACGTGTCAGAATTTCCTTCCTTTTTAACGCTGAATAATATTCCATTGTATTTATATCACATTTTGTTTACCTAGTTATCCATTGATGGTTGCTTGCACTGCTTCCGTCTTTTGGCTATTGCCTCCTTTTATTTTATAGTATAAGATTGTTTTTGTTTTGAATTGCATTTGAGGGATGGGTGCCATTTTCAGGGCTTGAGATCTCAAATATTGTAATCTGGCTCAGAGCCTGGGACCAATTAGACTATGAGACCATCTGTAGTCACTTCTTGATTCTGTACTTTTGCCTTAATACAACCAGGATGACTAGGTTTCTCTAGGCAGATTTAGTCACAGGTCCCTGTTTCCATGGAATATGAGTGTTTAGAACATGTTCTGGGGCGCTGATGTGCTCTAAATTTTGTATACACTGGGGACAAGGGGAATTCAAGCATTTCGACAAAGCAACAGATGGAAAATTTCCCAGGAATAAACCAGTTATTTCTTGGCAGTCCAAAGTATGTAGTTTGCAAGCTCTGCTCTGGGAGTTGGGAGAATCCACTTGAACCACATGACTTCTTGATGCTAGAAAAGGAATTCCCGGATACTTCCCTATTAAAAGTAGTGAAGAATACGGGGTCAAACGAGGACTAAAATGCCTTGGCTTCCGGCTTCAGGAAATTGAACCTTTTCCCCCTGACGTTCCAGCACAAAGAAAGGGAATGGTGAATGTATCCCCACTTTTTAATTCTGTTTTGGACATTTATTTATACAATTGTCATTGATTTCATCGGAGAAGGAAATGGCAACCTGCTCCAGCGTTCTTGCCTAGAGAATCCCAGGGATGGGGGAGCCTGGTGGGCTGCTGTCTATGGGGTCGCACAGAGTTGGACATGACTGAAGCGACTTAGCAGCAGCAGCAGCAGCAGCAGCAGTTTCATCAATGTAGTAGAATAGAGACTAGGTCTGAATCTTGGCTCTATTACTTGTTCAGTGTGAGACGCTGATTATTACTAAACCTCTCTTTAGTTTTGAAAACCTATGTCTCGATTTTTAAAATCTTTAAAATGGTACTAATAATCGTATTGTCTCAGAGAACTGCAGTGAGGACTAACGTCCCAAGAACAGTGCCTGGGACATAGTAAATGCTATATAAGTTCTTACTCTTGTCAATACATTTTTTGCCTCCTCCTCCTTTCCTCTTTGTTATTATTACCATTATTATTTAGTTGGTAAATAATCAAATTTTATTTTATTTGGAGTGTCTTCCTACAGTTTCTGGGGGAAAATTTATGTAGTTAAGGTGTATTGAATTTTGCTTTCTGATTTTTTGCAATAACTCCATGAATCTGTTAATATTTTCCTTGTACTGAAATGTAGTCTTATTCTCTCATTTTCCAGATTTGGAAACTGAATCCCCAAAAGGGAAAGCGACTTGCCCAAGGGCACACAGAGACAGTGACTAAAGGCCTTCTGACCATGAGTCCACAGCTTGTTCCACTCGATACAGAGTCCAAGAATACTGAGCTTGTATTAATAAAAACACTTTGCTCATCCTCCAAACACCCACAGGAAGACTTGAACACTCTATGATTCCAAGTATTCGCCAAAAGATGTCTTTCCTTTCTATCAAAATTGCAAGCATTTCAAGGGAAAGGTCTATGGCTTGACTACCTTATCATCTTCATTGTATGCCCAGCACTATGCTTCAGGCTCTTGAGGGCAGAAATTATTGCCTATAACACTTTGGATTGTTAGGGGCAGATGCTCAATAAATAGGACTAATTAATACACCCCCACTTTAAAAAAAGAGGAATAAGGTAGTGGAGAAAAGAGAAGATATATTAAGAAATCAATATGTTCTGGTCACTGCAATAGGACTTTCACCACTCTTCCATTTCCTCCCCAGATATTCTTTACAGCATTATCAATTTCCAGATTTTGAATCAAGAAATTAAGGTTACTCTGAGTTTTCATGAGTAAGTATTCAAGATTGACATTTCTCTGGTGGGCTACAACCTTTTAGAATCTCGTATGATAACCATGGAGTGAGAGGTAAAGCCAGGAATAAAGAGACCTAAAACTTTCCAGAAGGTTTAAAAAAAAAAGTTTTTTTCTCATGAACAACCATGAAATCCACCATATAAATTGTGAAAATAAAAGTCATGATCGTATTTGCTCTGACAATGTGGAAACATATGTTTTCATCAAGCTAAGAAAAAGAAAACAGGGACTTCCCTGATGATCTAGTGGTTAAGAATCTGCCTTCCAATGCAGGGGATGCAGCTTCCATCCCTGGAAGCTAAGATCCTACATGCAGTGGAGCAACTAAGCCATGGTCCACAATGTAAGATCCCGCATGCCACAGTGAAGATCCCATGTGCTGCCACTAAGGCCAAATACATTTTTTAAAAAAGATCTACATTATAAAAAAAGAAAAATTATGAATATTTGAAACTTGCTAATAAATAGAGACCCATCATTACCAAATCCAGTTAACCTGACTCTACTCTCCCTGTGAACACTTAATCACACTAGAGTTTTGAATGGAGACAAGATAAGCTACAGGACTTATATGGAGAAGAACAATTAGGCCTGGGCAAGTTTCATAGCATGAAAGAGTTCAGACCTGAAAAATGCTTAATACCTGTGCTAGGCTAAAAAAAAAAAAAGTGGTTCCCTAAAGGTAATTAGGTCCTGTGTGTGTGTTAGTCGCTCAGTTGTGTCTGATTCTGCAATCACATGGATTGTAGCCCACCAGGCTCCTCTGTCCATGGAACTCTCCAGACAAGAATATTGGAGTAGGTAGCCATTCCCTTCTCCAGTGGATCTTCCCAAACCAGGGATCGAACTCAGGTCTCCAGCATTATAGGTGGTTTCCTTACCATCTGAACCACCAGTGAGGCCCAGTTAGGTCCTAGTTCCTGGAATCTGTAAGAATGCCCTATTTGGATGTGGAAAAAGGGTATTTGCAAATGTGATCAAGTAAAGGATCTTGAGATGGGAGATTACACTGTATCATCTAGATCAGCCCCAAATGCAGTCACAAGTGTCCTTAGAAAGGCAGAGAGAGGCAGAGGGAGATATGATACAGATCCACAGAGGAGAAGACAGTGTGAATGTAGAGGCAGAGTATGTAGAGGCCTGGCAGTGATACAGGCCAGGAATGCCAGTAACATTCTCTTCTCCCAGAGAAGCTGGAGAGGCAAGCAGCAGATTCTTCTCTAGAGGCTCCAGGGGGAGTGTGGCTCTGCTAATATCTTGATTTTGGCTCACTGAAACTAATTTCAGACTTCTGGCCTCCAGAACTCTGGGAGAATAGATTTCTGTTGCTTTAAACCATCAAGTTTATGGTAATTATAATTTGTTACTGTGGTCACAGGAAACTAATACCATGCCCCTGTGTTGTTATCCGAGTCTCAGTTTACTGTCATCTCCTTCCCACTCCATCTGGTACTTCCGAAAAGAGTTTCCAAAACCATCCTAGTGTGTTTTATCTCTTCTGCCAGGAACTGTGACAAGTACTTTACAGGTTCACTGAATCCTCATAAATCCTATTAGGTAGATCCTAATGTTATTCCTGTTCTATAGATGAGTAAAATGAAGTTCAGAAGAGAAGCTGGTGGAGCCATACTCATAATAGGTGATGGAACTAGTAGTCCAACTCAGGTCTGCTTAGATTTAAAGACCACACTTTTAACCTCTATATTGTACTACCTCAAGCTCTCTGGGTTAAATCAGGGTTTTAATTCTCATATCTACTGTCGATGTTTTGGCAAGTTTATCTGAGGGATATTTTCAAGGAGTCTGTACCAAGGGAGACCAAACATGTCTTTGTTCTAGCTCAAGGAACTGAAGTGCCATTTTTTTAGAAAAGAGAAGAGAATAGCCAACTCTAGCATCACAGAAAGCTCAGTTTAAAAAGACATCAGAGATCCATTTATTTAAATTCCTCATTTTATATATGATAAAGCTGGGTTTACAGAAGGAGAGGGGCTTGCTTAGGGTCACCTATAGAGGCTTTAACTGGTAAAGTTGGAATTGAAGTCCCAGTTGCACTTCAAACCTGGGGTTGATTCTGCTGCACTGTTCAAAGTCAAGTGTGTTGCTGTGGTTGAAAAAGTTGATGAAATTCTGGGAACTTGCAAGCAGGAAAATGGAAAAATGGGTCCCATCTTTCTTAAAGCTGCTGCTGCTGTTGCTGCTAAGTCACGTCAGTCATGTCTGACTCTGTGCGACCCCATAGATGGCAGCCCACCGGGATCCTCCATCCCTGGGATTCTCCAGGCAAGAACACTGGAGTGGGTTGCCATTTCCTTCTCCAAAGCATGAAAGTGAAAAGTGAAAGTGAAGTCGCTCAGTTGTGTCCAACTCTTTGCGACCCCATGGACTACAGCCCACCAGGCTTCTCCGTCCATGGGATTTTCCAGGGAAGAGTACTGGAGTGGGTTGCCATTGCCTTCTCCTTCTTAAAATGGTGCCCAATTTTCACCTAGGATAACCCACAGGGCTGCAGCCACTGTGCTGGTCCAGGGGATTGAGAGGGAGAAGCTTCTGCACTGGGACAGAGACTGAAGAGACCATAATAATGTGACCACGTCCCAAATGAGAAAAAGGATATGACAAGAATTCATGAATTCCTAGAACTGATGAGACTTCTGAAAATCTTGACAGTAGCAGCTTTGGACAAATAAATGGAAGTATGTTGTATCTTACACTTAGCAGGGTACTTGTTTGGGAAACTCAATATGTCTAATTATAGTAAAGGCTGGACATTCTTTATCCATCTTTAAATGCATCCACTAATAAATATTAAGTCCCTGCAGATCTCTGCTTTCATGCATAATAAGGTGGTTTTTAAAAAAGATAATATATTTAAAGTACTGCATACAGTCTTGGTAACAAGTCCTTTAAAATGCTGTTGCTAAGAAAGAACTTGAAGATGTCACAAACAGATGGAAAGATACAGTGTGTTCTTGAATTGGAAGAAATAATATTTTTAAATGGCTATACTACCCCAGGCAATCTATAATTTGATACAGTCCCTTCCAATCTACCAGGGCATTTTTCACAGAACTAGAACAAATAATTTTAAAAACTATATGGTAATACAAAAGACCCTAGATAACCAAAACAATCTTGAGAAAGAACAACAAAGCAGGAAGAATCATGCTCTCTGACCTCAGATCACACTATAAAGCTACAGTAATCAAGATAGTATGGTATTGGCACAAAAACAGAGACATTATGGTCAATTAACCTATGACCAAGGAAGCAAAAATATACAAAGAGAAAAGACAGCCTCTTCAATAAGTGGTACTGGGAATACTGGGCACCTAGATATAGAAGAATGAAATTAGAACATTCTCTTAACACCACATACAAAAATAAACTCTAAATGGACTAAAGAGCTAAACGTAAGACCTGAAAACATTAAACTCCTAGAATAAAACATAGGCAGAACATTCTTTGACACAAATCATAGCATTATTTTTTGGATTCATCTCCTACAGCTAAGGAAATAAAAGCAAAAATAATCAAATGGGACCTAATCAAACTTAAAAGCTTTTGCATTGCAGAGGAAACCATTGACAAAACAAAGTGACAACCTACTGAATGGAAGAAAATGTTTGCAAATGATATGACCAATAATAGGTTAATTGAAAATATATAAACAGCTCTTACAATTCAATATCAAAAAAACAAACAACCCAGTTAAAAAATGGGCCGAAGATCTGGATAGACATTTCTCCAAAGAGGTCATGCAGATTACCAACGGCACATGCAAAAATGCTCAAAACTGCTAATCATCAGGGAAATGCAAGTCAGAACCACAGTGAGCTATCACCTCCCATCTGAAGGAATGGCTGTCATCAATAGGACCACAAATAGAACTACCATATGACCTGACAATTTCACTTCTGGATATACATCTGAAAAAAATGAAAACACTAATTGAAAAATAAACATTCACCCTAATGTTCATACCAGTATTATTTACAATTACCAAGATATGGAAGCAACCTACGTGTCAATCAACAGATGGTTGAATAAAGAAGATGTGGTATTGATACATTTATTTAATGGAATACTACTCAGTCATAAAAAAGAATGAACATTTTGCCATTTGCAACATCGATGGAGTTCGGAGGGCGTTATGCTAACTGAAATAAGTCAAAGAAAGATAAATACTGTGTGATATCATTTATACATAGAATTTTTTTTAAAACCCAACAAATTAGTGACATAACAAATAAACAGATTCAGGGATATACAGAACAAACTAGTGGTTACCATTGGGGAGAGGGAAGTGAAGAGGGGCAATGTTTTAAGGGTAGGGGATTAAGAGGTACAAACTGTTACGTATAAAGTAAGTTACAAAGATCTATTTTACAACACAGGGAATACAGATAATATTCTATAGTAACTATAAATCAAGTATAACCCTTAAAGATGGTGAATCACTATACTGTAACATATAATATTACACATCAACTATACGTCAATAAAATAATTAAATTTAAGAAAGCTTTAAAACATGCTGTTGCTAAAACATTAATTAATAATAGTAGCTATAACAGCCACTATCTTTAAGCCACGTTGATCTCCGCTTCAGAGACTATATATCCCAAGCTTCTCTTTGCTTGAGTTCCGCCGCCCATTGCATTCTGGGGCTTGTAGTCCGGAAGTGAGTGGATGATTCATGGGCACGCAGGCGTAGTGCCGCAAACTCCCGGAAGAACACGCTGAGGCTCGCAGGATGAGCGGGTGGTGGCGGCTGCTGCTGCAGCGGCGGCGCTGACCGGATACGAGCTCTATGCTTTTCCGGCTGCTCGTCCCGCTTGGCCTCCTGTGTGCGCTGCTGCCCCTGCACCATGGTGCACCCGGCCCTGATGGCACCGCACCCGACCCCGCCCACTACAGGTGAAGTGGAGGGGGGGGGGGGTCAAACTCCCTGCCCTTCCATAGTTGGGGAATGGGAAGCCCAGACTTGGTCCCTTCCCTGTTCCCTCCATCCCGGGACCCCCATCCTGACCTGCTGGGACCCAACTACTGGGCTCCTGGCAGAAATCAGGTGATAATTCCCACTTTCCGCGCTGTTTCCTGGCCTTTTCCCCTGCCTGGTTTCATTTGGTGGCCCTCTGCCTTATTTCTCGTACCCTGCACAGGGAGCGAGTCAAAGCCATGTTCTACCACGCCTACGACAGCTACCTGGAGAATGCCTTTCCCTACGATGAGCTGCGACCTCTCACCTGTGACGGGCACGACACCTGGGGCAGGTAGTGCGAGGGGAGGGGCAAGGGGGAGGCCTGGGCCGAGCATTGTGGTCCTCGGCGCTGCGGGTCTGCTGGGACTGGTGGCTTCATGGTCTCCTCACGGGGTTGCAGGAAAAGCTCCTAGCCAGGGTGGGGTCGCATTGCCTTCAATTCAGGCTCACGCCACCGGGATCCACCCAGCCTCCTGGAAATTTGGATCACAAGGTGGGAAAAGGCTGGGTTATCCTAGTGGGCTGGATCTCTGGGCTCTGGCCATAGCAGTAACTGGCACCAGCTGCTGGGACTTGGGCAAATCCCTGGAGCCATAGGATGTGTGGGAGGGCTTCAGGAAGTCAGAGGAGCCAACCCCTTCATGTTGTGAGTGAACTCTCCCAAAGGTGAAACTTCAGAGCCTTGCTAAGTGTAACTGAAATGCACTTCCTCTTTATCCTCACATCCCTGACTGCTTCTTGAGATTTCAGCTCAAACTGTCACCTTAGTGTCAGTTCCCTTAAATACCCATCACCTACTAGTCAGTCTCACAAACACTTTTTTATCTTCTTTGTAGCACTTCTCACTCTGATACTGTCATTTTCACTTATCTGCTAGTTTGTATTTCTCACTTCCAATAGAATAAAAATCTATGAAAAAAAAAATCTCTGACATGGAATCCTCTGTCTTGGTCCTTGCTGAGTGAGTGAAGAAGCATTGCATTTAGCTGAAACTGACATTGATGAAACACTGTGCTAAGCATTTTCCTTGCGTCATCTCATGTAATTAACATCCCTAGGCGTTAAGTGCTGTTATCTCCATTTTACAAATGAGTATGCTAAGAACTGGAGAAATTAAAGTGAAAGTGAAAGTTGATCAGTCGTGTCCAGCTCTTTGGGACTCCATGGGCTATACTATACAGTCCATGGAATTCTCCAGGCCAGAATACTGTAGTATTCCAGTATTACCCTTTCCCTTCTCCAGGGGATCTTCCCGACCCAGGAATTGAACCGGGGTCTCCTGCATTGCAGGTGGATTCTTTACCAACTGAGCTATGAGGGAAGCCCCCAAAATTTGTTGGGTTGTTTTTTAGATAAAAAAAATAATGCACGAGAATGGCAAATTTAATCAGTACAATGTTATGTAATAAAATAAATATCTCCCATATGCTAGAACTCCAATCACTGTTAACTTTCTTGTGGGTCCTTCCATAAATATTTTTTATTTATACCATCCTATAGAAGATCCAACCAGTCCATCCTAAAGGAGATCAGTCCTGGGTGTTCATTGGAAGGACTGATGCTGAAGCTGAAACTCCAATACTTTGGCCACCTCATGAGAAGAGTTGACTCATTGGAAAAGACCCTGATGCTGGGAGGGATTGGGGGCAGGAGGAGAAGGGGACAACAGAGGATGAGATGGCTGGATGGCATCACCGACTCGATGGACATGAGTTTGGGTGAACTCCGGGAGTTGGTGATGGACAGGGAGGCCTGGCGTGCTGCGATTCATGGGGTCGCAAGGAGTCAGACACTGAGCGACTAAACTGAACTGAATTGATAGATATGTATATATGTATCTTTTTAAATTAACTTTTTAAAGGTGTGACTTACATGAAATGTAAGTGTAGCAACCCACTAAGTGTGTAGCAACCACTAAGTGTGTAGCAACCACCATCATAGTTGGTGGTTGCTATCTCTCAGAGAACCATTTCTGTCACCCTAAAAAGATCCCTTGTGGCCTTTTATAGTTAATCCCTCCACCACCACTGGCCCAAAAAACGGCTAATCTTTCTGTATATATGTCTGTTTTTGAAAATGCAGTTAGAACATATGACACTACCTATTCTGTAGCCTGTCTTTTTCATTGAACTAGATAATTTGAATATTTTCACATTAGCCCATAGAACTCTTGATAATCTTTTTGACAACCTCATAGTTTTGCATTATTTGAATATATTACAATTTGGTTACTCACTCTTCAACTGGTGTACATTTGGGTTATTTCTAGCTTTTTGCTGTTCTAAAAACAATACTGCCATAAGTATTCTCAAGCCTGCAGTTCTGTGCACTGTGAGATAGTCATGGATGTGGGAGGCCTGTGCTATGAGCGGCAATCTTATACTGCCTCCCTATGGTGGAGCAGAATGCCAGAGAATATAGGCGATGTTTAACTATAGTCAGCTGCATCTGCCCACCTCCCAAGTGCCTTAAAAGGGTTAGAGGTTCCTGGCGATTTTCACTATGGCATCTCTGTTGTGACAGCAAGTGGGACTGGCAGAGACATTGCTGTGCCTCACTTATTATTTTCTGGGGTATCTGATCTGAGGCCTTAATATATGGTGTTTGATTTTGTTACTAAGCAGCTGATATTTTTGTCCTTTTACAGTTTTTCTCTGACTCTAATTGATGCTCTGGACACCTTGCTGGTAAGTGTCCCTCATCTATTCCTTTTTCTCCCCAACATTGCATAACCAATATCCTTTTTTGGCAGCTTGGCTGTGGGTGAAAAGTGAATTCTTCACCTGAGCCTTTGAGTTTCATCTTTCATTTTGATCTTTAATTTGAGGGAAGTGGAAAGCCACTGGCATTTTTCAAGATGAGGGTAGGAAATTAGATTTCTGTTTTGAGAAGATCACTGGCTACAATGTGGAGAAAGATTCATGCAATCATTTAACAAATATTTTTTGAGTAATTGTTTCATGCACTGTGCTGAGCCCTCTGGGGGAGTGTAGGAATGAGTGAGCCTCCTGCCTGTGCAAAGATTCTCATCACATGGAAAGAAATAGATGCCTCAGAGTTGTGGGGATAAACTTAACTGGAGTCTTTTGAGGGAAGAAGAGGTATTTCAGCTGGGGGAATCAAAGACTTTCTAGAGAAGGTAACATGTAGACAATTGAGGGTAAGTTGGATTTGTAAATGGGAAGACACAGGGTGTGATTTCTGGTAGAGGGAACAGCATGTCTGAGGTTAGAAAATCGAGGAACAGTAGATACAGTTCTACTGAAGTGGATGAGACGAGGCTAGATGAACAATGAGAGACACAGAGGATAGATTAGGTCTAAATCATAGAGGGCTTTAAATGCTGAGATAGGATTGTTTGGGTTGCAAGTGATAGATTTAGATAGGAAGGAAATTTACTGAGTCACATAGCTAAAAAATCCAGGTAAAGACTGGCCTCCGACTCGGCTGGTTCCGGACAATATAAAGAATGTCAGTAGGAATCTTTTTCAGTCTCTTATTTCTGCCTTCTTTGCTGGCTGTATTCTCAGGCTTTCCTTAAGCTGACAGGGTAACCAATGGTAACCCCAGACTCACATCCCACTCATTTAGTAACCTGTGTGTGGAAAGAATGTTATTTTTCATTAATTGCAATGATTGAGTCTCAATGATCTGGCTTGGGTTACACATCTATCCCTGAACTAATCAGTTGGCCAAGAGGTTTAGTATGCTGGCTGGTGTAGGTGAAGTGCCCATTCTTGCAGCTGAAGGAATGGAATCAGCTTCTTCAAATTATAAGAGTGACTGTGGAAGAAGGGTGATTCCTCAGGGGAAAATTGGAGCAGTCGTATCAGAATAAAAGGTATCGGGATTGCATTTGACTGACAGTTTAAACAAAAAGGGTTTAATTTTCTCAAGTAAAAGTAAATCTGAAGGTATTAATAATTTCTAGCATTGGGTCAGCTGCTTAATTGTGTCATCATAAACCCATGCTCTTGGTATCCTTCCATTCTGCCATCATTAGTATATTGACTTTCATTTGCATGCTTAGTACCTCATGGTCTGGGATGGCTGCCACAGCTCCAGAAATCAAGTCTGCTTTCAAAGTAGAAAGGAAAAGAGTAAAAGCCATGCTAGTGGTATCTTATCTCTTTTTATTAGGCCATTTCTGAGAAGTGCCCTTAGTAGACTACAACACTCAGAATTGACTGGATAACACAAGCACCTCTAGTAGCAAATGAGGCTGAGAAACAAGGATGTGGATTTCTAGCTCCAAGGCTGGAAGCTACAAGTATAAAGAAGATTGGGAATCAGTGTTGGGTCAACCAACCTGCAGTATTTTCCTCCAGGATGAATGTGACAAGGTTAAAAACAACAGATGTCCACTGAAAATGTCAAACTAAGATTTCCTTATGTGGTCTACAGTCTTTATATTGGTTTCATTTAAATGAGTACATAGGATTCTTAAATTGGAACCAAAGAATTTACTAATGTCTCAATACTGGGTCTGTGTGATTTCCAGCTCTCAATGTTTTGAATTGTTCCCAGCAGTTCTAGAACAGAAACTGTAGGTCTTAAGTTGAAAAAGTGAGAGTCACACCAGCAGAAGATCCTAGACTGATCTAGCATCTCCAGTGCCTACAAGCCTGGGAGCCTCACTATCAGGTCGCTCTTTCCTACAGATTTTGGGGAATGTCTCAGAATTCCAAAGAGTGGTTGAAGTGCTCCAGGACAATGTGGACTTTGATATTGACGTGAACGCCTCTGTGTTTGAAACCAACATCCGAGGTGAGGGGTGCCTTTGAGGGTCCTTGGAAGAAAGGAGACTGTGGAGTTTTGGTCTCTGTATAAACCAGGAGGTGGTAAATAGGATCTTAAGGGCCAGCCTTGCCAGGGCACTTGACTCAAAACAGATTGACAGAGCTCTTCCCTCCTGGGGGGTGGGGTAGTGAGGTCTCAGGATCCCTCATCAGTTTTAGACATGAAAGTGAGCAGGGGACAGAGAAAAGACTGAAGAGAAACATGCCAGGATTACTCACATATTTAACATATACTTGGTACTAGGCTTTCAGCCAAGAGCAAGAAAGATGTAATCCTTGCCTTCTCATAGCTTATTTGCCTAGGAAGCACTATCCCATAGAACTGCACTGATGATGGAAATGTTTTATATCTCTGTTGTCCAGTCCAGTAGTCACACCTGAAACATGTTTGAAAGGGAAAGTGAAGTCGCTCAGTTGTGTCCAACTCTTTGTGACTCTATGGACTGTAGCCCGCCAGGCTCCTCCATCCATGGGATTTTCCAGGCAAGAATACTGGAATGGTTTGCCTCCATCTCCAGGGGAAATGTGTTTACTGCAGCTGTAGAACTGAATTTTTAATTTTATTTAATTTTAATGAATGCAAATTTAAATAGTGGCATGTTTTTACTACTTGCTGTATTACATAGTGTGAGTCTTGGGTATTAGTTTCCAAACCTGGCTGCCAATCAGAAGCACCTGGGACCTTTTTAAAAGTTCAGCTGTCTAGACTCCACTCTAAATCTAATGAATTGGAATCTTTGGGTTGGGTCCTAGAATCAGTATTTTTAGCAGCTTCCAATGAATCTTTTTTTTAGAATGATTCATTCCTTTTGTTGAGGTACATTTACATATACTGAAATGCACAGATTTACACATTTCAGTGAATTTTGATCCAATGATTCTTATGAAAGTAGTACAACCCTTCTTTTCAGTGAGCTTCTAGACCATTGGTGGCTTAACAGCCAGCACCTCTGGATGATACAGTTATATTTTTTCCTCCTTATTTTGCTCATCTTTATTTTATATGTTATGTGCAATGAAATTTGTATTACAGATATATAATTTTTTTGATTAAAAAAAGACTATGGAGCAGAGGGACAGCATGGTATAAAATCCTGGTGTAGGGATCAGACCTGCGTTTGAGGCCATGCTCAATGCTGTGTCCCAGAACTGCTGAGTCCAGATTGTCATCTTATAAGTTAAGGTTGTCCTTATGTCTCTGTTTCTGATATACATGTAATTGTATCAGCCTTCTTTTGGTTGACATTTGCCCAGTATGTCTTTTTCTTCTCTTTTATTTTCTATCTTGCTGTATTTTATGATTAGCTGTCTTTTGTAATTTACATAGTATGTTTATCCATTCTAACAATCTTTTCTTCTGACTGAAGCATTCAATCCATTTACATTTACTGCAACTACTGACATATTTGCATTCATTTCTATGGTATTACTTTGTGCTATTTGTCCCATTTTTCTCTCTACTCTTTCTCTTTTTCTTTTCAATTTTATTTTTTTGGCCATGCCATGTGGCATATGAGGTCTTAGTTCCCCCAACCAGGACTGAACCTGCCCGTACCCTGTGCAATGGAAGCATGGAATCCTAACCACTGGACCGCTGGGGAAGTCCCTTTCTTTTTTATGCCTTCTGTAGGTTGATTTGTTTTCCCCCTCATCCCATTTTTCTATACTAATCTAGAAATTGTGCAATATATCTAGCTTATTAGTTTTCTTGGAAAATTTAACAAGCATAGTCTAAAATTAATGAAGATCTTTATTCTCCTCCTGAATAATATAAAACCTGGCTCTGAGGATTATCTGTACCTGTATGCCTTAGTTATATATTTTAATTATTTGTTTTAAGCCGTCCATATATTATTGTTGTTCTATAGAATTGAAGGTTTAGATTTACTATTATTTGCCACTTTGGAACCATCTTTCCTTCTTGTATCACAGACCTTACATCAGTGGTCACTTTCCTTTTATCTGAAAAATTTCCTTTTGCATGTCCTTTAGTGCAGGTGTGTTCTTTCTCAGCTTTTCTTAGTATGAAAACGTCTTTATCTCACTGCCTTTGTTTGGCCTTTGAAGGGCGGAAACTGAAGCCCAAGGTCACCAGTTTAGCCATATTTCCAGATATGTAAGCTTTAGGTCTTTTTTTATAAGTCCTAAATATTATTTAATAAATTGAAATAGAGAAATGAATAAAATGAAGGTAATAAGTATCTTTCTCTTCTTCTCCTGGCGATTGGGAGACAGTGACCAAGTACAGTGAGCGTGGGCTTTGGAGTCAGGCAGACCTGGGCCTACCACCTGCTAGATGGGCGACTCTGGGCGAGTCGCTTTGCCCCTCCGAACCTCAGTGTCTTTGTCTGAAGAGGGCACAAGATACCTGGTGTTTGGTGCACGTGCGTGCGTGCTAAGGTGCTTCAGTTGTGCCCGACTCTGTGCGACCCTATGGACTGTATCCCGCCAGGCTCCTCTGTCCATGGGGTTCTCCAGGCAAGAATACTGGAGTGGGTTGCCATGCCTTCCTCCAGGGGATCTTCCCAACCCAGGGACTAAACCTGCATTTCTTATGTCTCCTGCACTGGTAGGCAGGTTCCTTAGCACTAGCACCACCTGGGAAGTCCTGCTTGATATACCCTAGGGACTAAAAGTGATAGTCATTGTTTTTGTGACCTACCAAGAGGAAAAAAGACTTGGTGACCTTAACACTGTACTAATGTGGGTATTATGGACTCTTCTTTCCCTCGGTAGTTCTACCCACTTCCCAGTGAACCACCAAACAGAGCGTTGGGTTTAATTTGCACAAGGGAAAGACTGGTCCTTGGGAGTCTGACACTTGCTTTTTGTGCCATCTGTAGTGGTAGGAGGACTTCTGTCGGCTCACCTGCTATCAAAGAAGGCTGGGGTGGAAGTGGAGGCCGGATGGCCCTGCTCAGGGCCTCTCCTGAGGATGGCGGAGGAGGCAGCCCGGAAACTCCTCCCAGGTAAGACCCATGTCGAGACAGATCAGAGAGGAAGTTCAGGAGGTCCTGCTGCTCTTGCTGGAAAAGAGAGTGGCTGAATTATTATACCGGACACTTGGTATTTCAGCCTTTCAGCGCCCACCATGGAAATCAGGGGAGTCCTGGGCATTTGGAGGGCTAGACTAGGATGGATAAGCTGACCTCATGACTGTGGGCAGGGAGCCTGGCGGCTGCAAGGCTCTTAACCTTATTTAAGTGAGTGCTGTTGCCCCCTCCCAGGCCCACACACTGCTGGGATGAAAGGATTCCAGGTCTGAGTGTTTGCAACCCCAGATTCCAGATTCGGCTCTCCAGCCAGTCTCTTGACCCATATACTCTCCTTGGTTCAATTTCCCCATCTATCAGATGACAGTCATAATTCCTGCCTCCCCCTGGGGAGACATAAAATGAGATCAGAATGGAGAAAGTTCTTGGGGAACCTCAAACACCACTGAGACGCGAGAGGGGCTTGTTTTGTAGCTGAGCCTCGCCCGGGGCTGCGGGCCAAGCCGCGGTGTTTGTCTGCTGGGGCAGCAGCTGGGCTCAGCAGCATCAGCTGGACGCTGTGTTCTCTTCAGGGTGTGGTGGAGGCTCTGAGTGCTGTTCACACCCAAACACGTCACGCTGTGCTTTCCACCAGCCTCTTGGCCATGTCACTTCTCCCTTTTACCCAGGACTTGCCTCTGATCCTTGGGGACGAGCTGAGGAGAATGAGCGAGCCCAGTTCAGGCTTGCTCTCTCACAGCCTTCATGTCCTGTGTGACTTATCCTTGGAAGAAACTCTACCTGCCTGCTCCCTTTTCTTTTGCATTAATTTTTTTTTTTTAATTGAGAAATATACATATTGCACAGTGCATGCTGAAGTTGGCACCCATGTCTCTACCATTCAGGTCGAGAAACAGGATTTAGTCACCCTCCTCTCTTTTTAAGACTGCCTGACTTCTCTGAGCTATCTCTTTGGGGCCTTCTTGATGGTGACTTGAATCCTCCTTGCTTTCCATTCATGTCTGCCAGATAGCAAGTTTCTCCTCCTACAGTAAAGTTGCTGGGCCTTGTGGTTCTTGGAAGTTTTGACAGCTTTGTTCACAGTTCGGTGACGCACAGGCTGCTCTGGGGTTGGTTGACCTTTCAGCCTGGAGAGGAAGTCTCTGCCTCTGGCTTGCTGTCTAGATCCTTGCCTTGAGTCGGAAAGCACTGGGGTGGGGTGGGCAGGACACTGGGCCTGTGGGGAGGGAGAAGGGAGGGGGCACGTGGCAGTCATTCCCATCTTAGCTCCATTTGGCTCGCTGTGTGACTTTTGCGTCACTTCTTTGCAAACATGTCTTTTCCTACCTGTGAATTGAGGATTGGACTATAATCAGCAGGTTTGTGGTTTATATCCTTTAAAAAAGAAAAAGTAACATAACCACTAGCTATCTATTTTACACATGATGGTGTATCTGTGTCAATGCTAAGCTGCTGTATAGAACAGGGAGCTCAGCTCAGGGCTCTGTGATGACCTGGAGGGGTGGGTTGGGGGGAGGTGGGAGGGAAACCCAAGAGGGAAGGGATGTATGTATACATATAGCTGATTCACATTATTGTACAGTAGAAGCTAACACAACATTGCAAAGCACCTATATACCAATTTAAAAAAATAAAGAAAAAAAATAGCCCCAAGACTCAAGCAGGAATCCCGAACTGGCTCCTCTGGGACTATTTAGAGTCTGCAGATACGGTTCATTTGTCAGAATGGTGTTTTAAAAAGTAGATGAATGGCTTCCTTGTGGTGCCAACAGCTCCACCACTGCCTATGGCTTAAGCCCCACCTGCTTCACACTAAGTTACCTGCCTGGCCTCTGAAGACACAGTATAAAATAAGTAAAAGTAGAGTTCCTCTAGCTACAGTGAGCATGCGTGGAGCACACCAACCCAGAGCACAGCCTGCTGTTCCCCTCTGCACCACAGGCAAGAGCCCGAGGCATGGGGAGCGGTGTTTGGCAGCATCTGGGTTAAGTGGCCATTGAGGTCTCCATTTGCGACATTTATCCTTCTCTGGCTCAGTCTCTAGCAGATCACCTAGGGCAGGGGTCCCCAAGCCCCCGGCTGCTGACCAGTACTGGTGTGCAAGCTTATAGAAACCGGGCCACTCAGCAGGAGGTGAGTGGTGGGCAAGCAAGCGAAGCGTCATCTGCCACTTCCCATCAGTCCCCATCACTCGCATTACCGCCTGGAACATCCCCCTGTCCCAGTCTGTAGAAAAACTGTCTTCCACAAGATCGGTCCCTGGTGCCAAAAAGGTTGTGGACTGCGGACCTAGGGGACAAGAGGGAAGCACTGGCCAAAGCCTCAGGCTTTAGACCTGTGTCCAACCATCCCCACCTCCCCACTCCTGTCTGGGGTCTTAATTTTGTGATCGTTCAGCCTTTCAGACCCCCACTGGCATGCCATATGGCACGGTGAACCTGCTTCACGGCGTGAACCCGGGAGAGACTCCTGTCACCTGTACGGCAGGCATCGGGACCTTCATCGTGGAATTTGCCACCCTCAGCAGCCTCACCGGTGACCCCGTGTTTGAAGACGTGGCCAGAGTGGCCCTGATGCGCCTCTGGGAGAGCCGGTCTGACATTGGGCTGGTAGGTCCCGCTGCCACCCTTCCCAGCCAGGTCAAGTTGGCCACCTTAGCCCGAGCTTACGTGGCTCGGGGCTCTGAGCAACAAATTGCAGTTCAGCTGAAGGAAATGAAGGGTGACCTCAGGAGTGGTCCAAGACTTAGGCTCATGACACAGAAAGTAGATGAGACCACCAGTTCCTGCTTTGGCACAGAGAGGAGGAGAGCATGAGAGCACATCCTTTTCCAGGAAGGGGGGTGTGACGAACTCTGACTCCTTGAGCTTCTCTGATTTCCAGGGAGTGGGTCGCATGCTTCATGCCCCGACTCACTTAGTGGCCTTAGATAATCAGCCTGTCTGGCCCTCATTTTTACATATTTTTGTGAAATTATGTTTCCTAGAACCAGAAAATATATGAGACACTGAATGACTATTCCATGAAAAAAAAGATTCCTGGTCAATTAAGTTTGGGGAATATTATAAATAATATCCTTTTTCTGAAGAATCATAATGAACACAAACAGGTTAAAGGTTATAAAAACCTCTGATAAATTCATCTGTTTAATTTTGCTTAGCACAATGTTTCATAAACTTATTTGATACCAGGTCTTCCCTTTCCTTTCCACACCTACTAACCTATGAAAAATGTGACCAGTCATCTCTGAGGTCGATTGCAGTTCCTAAACTGAATCATCCAGTGAAACTAACAGTAACTGAGCCAGAGCTGTCCAGGAAATAGCTCTGGATTTAGTCAGAATTGAGACTGAGTTCTGGCTTTACTCTGTTGAAACTGTGTGACCCTGGCCAAGTCACTCACCCTTTCAGATCCACAATTGCTTCAGTAGTAATGGTGACATACTTATACCTGCTCACTGAGTCATTGTGACTGATAAAGACAGTGTTGTCTGAAAAAGATTCAGGTGGGGGCATGTTTATACAAATTCTGGTTCTAAGTCAGCTTGAAAGTGAAAGTTGTGTGAGGAATCCTTAACATTTCCTCAAGAGGGTGCCACTCTGGGGACCTCGAGTAACTCCCTTAGTGAGTCCAACACAGGCAGTCTTTTCTCCATCCCTGGTACCATGGTGGACTCCGTGGCTGGCCTGCCCACACCCCCTCAGCCCTTTACCATTTCTGTGCACACTGGCCTGTCTTCCAGCTGCTATCACCTAAGTCTCTTTGCCTACAGGCCTTTTTCTGGTACCTGGATCCTGCTTTGCTTGTCCTTGGCTAAAAGGGCCAAAGCTTAATTCTCCCCTGGAGCAGTTCTCCATCAGTGACTGATACTGATGGGACTTTGTGGGTAAACACCTCACTTCCCCATCCCACCTAAGGGCTGAGGCTTGTGCTCTACACTGAGTCCCAAAGTTGCCCAGCAGGATGGAGCTCCAGTTATGGTGGTAACTTGCCTGCTGGTACACCTTTCCTGGGCTGCCTCCCTGTCCTGCCTCACTTTCCCTCTCCTCTACCAGAGTTTCCAGGAACTCACTTTCCAAATCAACTACTTCCTGCCTTCCTTACCGTGGTGGATCTGCCCAAACTAACAGGACAGTTAGCTGTTTCTTTGAATACCAGGTGAAGCTCTCAGCATCCATCGGGGTTGCAGTTATGTGGACAACATATCTCTTCATTTAAATCTTCAAAGTGTATTTCTGTTTTACTTGGCTGTGCCAGGTCTTACTTGGCCTCACATGGGATCGTCGACCTTCATTGCAGCATGGGGAATCTTAAGTTGCAGCACGCGGGATCTAGTTCCCTGACCAGGGACTGAACCTGGGCCTCCTGCATTGAGAGCACAGAGTCTTAGCCACTGGACCATTAAGGAAGTCCCTAAAATTTATGTTTAAGTGGTTCACAAGTCAAAGAATACAAGAAAGTACCTTAGTTACTCAGTTCCTCTCCTTACAAGCAACTGCTCTGTTTCTTGAATGTCCTGCCCAGATTGATTAATGGAAATGTAGAGTGTGCCTTGTGTCTTTAGACACTGGAACCACATGCAGTTTCTCAGGCTGAGAAGTCTGAGACAGATTGTGGGAACAGCACGTTCTCACATCCCAGCTCACACTCACTCTAGACACTAGGCGTGAATACATTCTAGGCGTGAACATGTTCTTGGCATGAACACTCCGAGTCTAGTTCTTTTTTCAGTTTTTGACCAGTTTTGTATAATTAAGTCCTCCTAAATGTACATGAGATGTGTCTCCATTGTACAGATACACAGGAGAGCTGGCTATGATCCAACCTTGCTCCCCAACCCTGTACCCCAAGAACCTCCATGTCTCCCAAGAAGTGCTGGGGTGCCTACCTTGCATCTCACCAGGCAGCCGGGGGATGCATCTCCTTGCTAGTCTTGGGCCCTCCTTTGAGACCACGTGTCTTCCTCCTAGGTTGGCAACCACATCGACGTGCTCACTGGCAAATGGGTGGCCCAGGATGCGGGCATCGGGGCTGGCGTGGACTCCTACTTTGAGTACCTGGTGAAAGGAGCCATCCTGCTTCAGGATAAAAAGCTCATGGCCATGTTCCTAGGTAAAGAGGGTGGGGAAGGGGGGCTTTTCCTCTTGGTTTCCCCTGTTGAAATATCGTTTATTTATAAACTTTCAGTTGCTCCCAAGTGCCTGCCTACACAATTAGTTCTGAGTACCAGAGTCTGCATTCAAAACTACCATGGACTTACACTGCCCACTTGAGGCCCCTAACACCTCTTCATGCTATCCTGCGAGAGCCCAGCTGAACCATGCTGCCTTCCTGTAGGTGGCCCTGGATTTTCTTTTTTCATTTCCTGGCCATTGCACACACAGTGTTTCCTTTGCCTTGAATGCCTTTTTTTCCTGCCATTATGTGTTCAAATTCTGTTCACCCTTTACGGCTCAGCTTAAATGTCATTTTGCCCAGGAAATAGCTTGATGCTTCCTCAGAATTTAGGACCTTCAGCATCTTTTTTTGCCATCGGCTGTCATCACAAGTTACAGCTCCACCAACTGAGTGCAACATCCAGGCCTTATTCATCTGTGTACTTCCCACAGTGCTTTGCAGGAAGTAGCTAGCAGATGAATGTCTGTTGAGTAGAAACATTTTACCCTCCAGTCCCTTAGACACGACACTAGTAATAATAATACTGAGGAATTATTGGGCACCTAGTAATAATTATGGCTACCATTCATTTATTCAGCAAATATTTGTTGGGTACCATTGATGTGTCAACTGCAGTGCCAAGTACTGAGCATGGACTATTTCTTTTAAACCTTGCAACACTGAGATTGTCTTATTTATTTGGATGTGTTTTTGGTACTTGAATCTTTCAGATAATGTTTTGTTTTTATTTCAAATATCTGCTTTTTAAGAAATATATTTATTTATTTATTTGACCACATTGGGTCTTAGTTTCAGCCTGCAGGATCTTTGTTGCATCATGAGGGATCTTTGATTGAGATGCATGGACTCTCTAGTTGTGGCGTGCAGGCCTAGTTGCTCTGTGACATGTGGGATCTTAGTTCCCTGACCAGTGATCAAACGTCTGTCTCCTGCATTGCCAGGCAGATTCTTAACCACTGGACCACCAGGGAAGTCCCCAGATAATGTTTATTTTGCATATTTATTATGTACTATCTTCGTGTTGGTGATCCTGCAGTCAACAAAACAAAGTCCTAATTCTCATGGATTTATACTCTAGGGGGTGTTGCCACTGGAATGCAAGCTCCCTCAGGGTTGAACTTTGATTTGTTTGCCACTCCCTAGATATCTGGAACCTAGGTGGTTTAATCCCTAAATTGTGTCCAACTCTTGCGACCCCATGGACTAGCCCGCCAGGCTCTGCTGTCCATGAGATTTTCCAGGCAAGAATACTGGAGTGGGTTGCCATTTCCTTCTCCAGGGGATCTTCCTGACCCAGGGACCTAGAGGTGCTCAGTAAATACTGTTGAGTGAACAAATGACTGCATAATCCCATGAGATGTATAACATTACTTTCATCACTTTATAGATAATAAGGCTGAGGCTTAAATCTGGAAAAGAGTGGATATATGTATATGTGACAGATTTTATTTTCTTGGGCTCCAAAATCACTACGGATGGTGACTGCAGCCATGAAATGAAAAGATGCTTGCCCCTTGGAAGGAAAGCTATGACAAACCTAGACAGGGTATTAAAAAGCAAAGATATCACTTTGCTGACGAAGGTCCACATAGTCAAAGCTATAGTTTTTCCAGTAGTCATGTACAGATGTGAGAGTTGGAGTGTAAAGAAGGCTGAGTGCTGGAGAATCATTGCCTTCGAATTGTGGTGCTGAGAAGACTCTTGAGAGTCCTTTGGACCACAAGGAGATCAAATCAGTCAATCTTAAAGGAAATCAAACCTGAATATTTATTGGAAGGATTGAAGCTGAAGCTCCAATACTTTGGTCACCTGATGCGAAGAGCCAACTCACTGGAAAAAACCTTGATGCTGGGAAAGATTGAAGGCAAAAGGAGGACAGGGTGGCAGAAGATGAGATGGTTAGATAGCATGGCCATGAATTTGAGCAAACTCCAGAAGATAGTAAAGGTCATGGGGGCCTGGCATGCTGCAGTTCATGGAATCACAGAGTCAGACAGCTTAGCAACTGAACAACAGCAGCGTAACTGTTGACTTAATGGTATACCTGAAACTAACACAACATTGTAAATCAACTGTACTCCAATAAAAATATTTTTAATTAAATTAAAAACCAAAAACTGAAGCTTAAGAGGGGGAAAACTCACCCCAGGGTCACAGCTAGCAAGTAGCAGAGCTGGAGCTGAAATTTGAACCTGGAAGTTCAACTGCAGAGTCTATGCTCCTTCATCTGTCTCCTTGCATTCCTTGTCTACTTTGAGGCTGGGTCATCCAAGGGTCTTTCAATTGTTTAAATCCATTCCTCAGTTGCCAAAGCCTGCCTTCTGTGTCCCTCATCATTGATATGTCCATTGTCTTACTTCTTCTGCAGAATATAACAAAGCCATTCGGAATTACACCCGCTTTGATGACTGGTACCTGTGGGTGCAGATGTACAAGGGGACTGTGTCCATGCCAGTCTTCCAATCTCTGGAGGCATACTGGCCTGGTCTGCAGGTAGGAGCAATCAGAGAGAGTGGTCCTTTTTCTATGGAATGGGCAAAGCAAGCTCATTCTGATGTGTAATCAAAAGCGCTTGAGTTTTATTGGAGGGGTGGATTGGGGAGGGAAGAGAAGCTTAGAGTGAGTCAGACAGATTTAAAAGTTCTGCCACACTGAGTTTTTCAGGGGGAGCTTTCGGGTGTCAGGAACTGAACTCCTAGTTGGCTGTGAAATGTTGTACCATTTAAAGTACACAGTGTCTTTTCTGGGTTGGGTGGTCATAGCCATTGGCAGTGACCATTTCTCCATCGGACATTTCTGTCACATGTCCTCATTCTTGACAGCTGGCCTAAGATGGGCGTGAATGCATCTGGGGCCACTCTGCAGCCATCATTGTGTTTTCCGATTACATGGTCTTGACAGCATTGCAGTGGGAAGGGATCTTAGAGCCCAGCTAATCCACCCTCTGGGTGTCCTCAAATATTTAAAATATTTTTATAAGCTGTAAATATTTTAAAATATATTTAAAATATTTTTATAAACTTTTTTTTAACCTTAAGAAGTTAAAAAAAGGTTATCACATGTAGGGGCTTCCCTGATGGCTCAGATGGTAAAGAATCTGCCTGGAATGCAGGAGACCTGGGTTCGATCCCTGGGTTGGGAAGATCCCCTGGAGAAGGGAATGGCTACCCACCCTAGTATTCTTGCCTGGAGAATTCCATGGACAGAGGAGCCTGGCAAGCTACAGTCCATGGGGTCGCAAAGAGTCAGACATGTAGATAGTAGTAAATTTTTTCAGCATAAAAAGAAATGCCCCCCAAAAGAGGAATACAATGATAGATAAGTCTCAAGCCCCCACCCTCAGATTCTCTCCCCAAGCCAGCCCTTATTGCCAGTTTTCTATACCTCTTTCCAGAAATCCATATACATAGATATGTGTATATTTATGGCCCCTTTTTTCTTTATATAAATAGGAGCATTTTATTACTTTTCACTGACTGTCTTGGAGATCATTCTTTATTGATACACATAGACCAATTTTACTTTTTTAAACAGTTGTGTATATTCCATCGAATAGATATAACATTAACTAGTTTCCCATTATATACTTTTAGCCAACCCTTTCATTCTACAGATGGGGAAAGAAGCTCAGAAAGAACTTGTGGGTAATATTGAATATTGGTCCAGCTCTTCTAAGATCTTCAAATTTTATTACTTGAGTATCCCCTAAAAGGATTTTGAAAAATTATAGGGTCCCTTGCATGTTTTTAATCTTATGAATTTAAATAGTGGCATACCATTCCTTTTTCTCCTCCAACTCATATTTCCATTCTACTACCTCAATAGAATTTTATCCTAATTATAATTTTATGCTGAAAGCATTTTACTGGACACACTATTATATGTCTCTGTGACAAAATTTATCATATGTAGAAATTTTAAATGTTTTAAAATTTCCCATGCCCACAGGCTCTGAGTATTTATTTTTTTCTGGATTTAGTTATCATTAGTATGTAAATGGTTAAAACAACATTTATAGCTTACAATTTTTGATGATTATTAACCTGAAAGCAACTTAATTGCAGGTTCATTTCTTAATGAGATTTTTGGGGCTTTTAAAATTTTTAAGTTGTTCATGTATTTGTGCATGAAGAATATGTTGTTTTAGTTACTCAGTCATCTCTGACTCTTTTGCAACCCAAATGTACTAAAACGGGGCACAGTTACACATCAATTTTATTCCTGTTTTTCACTTTTTTTTAGATATAAGTGCTGAGGAGCCTGAGCACATAAATAAGTAGATGGAGATGGAAGGAGTTTGATAATTGTAGTATCATTCAGTTCTTTGAAATCATTGAGTTAATAGATTGAACTGTATAAAATTGCCGGCATTCAACCATTTTTGACCTGAAGAAGTAGCAATATTATACTGTTCAAAGAAAATCACATAATGATCTGTCATCAAAAATAATTTTTAATGATGTCTCTGCCGACAACGTGACCAGTTCCTCTCTCCATTTCTTGAAAGCAAAGAATTGAAAGCCATCTGATTTGCAGAAGGATTTGTTACCCAGTGGTTAGAGTCATTCATTTTTCTTAACACCTACGCTAGTATTTTTTGTTTTTGTTTTTCATTACACTAATATTTTAAATTTAACCTAGTTGAGTGTTCAGTGTTCCACAGTAAGGTTGGAGATTGTTGGTGGGTGCACCTTGCTTTTGTCAAGTGGTAGAAGGACAGTTGTGAAAGAGACAGAATGGGTAGCCTGCCTTTGTGTTGGTGACACATTTTAGAAAAGTTGAGGATCTGGAAATCTATTTCCTTAAAACCATTTGTGACTACATTCCTCTTAAAAAACCTGCTGTACCAGCCAGCCATACAGCTGATCACACCTATTGACTTTGCATGATTTTATTTCTGTGCATATTTTCCAAGAAAATAATTGATCAGGGAAAGATGTAACTCATATATGGGTATTTCTAGCAGCAAAGTTTATGACAAAGAAAAACTGGAAATGATCCAAATGTCTAGTAATGAAAGAAAAATAAATGATTGTATTTTTTTCCCTTTTTTTAAATTGTGGCAAAATTCACACAACATAAAATTTACCACCTTAATCCTTTTAAGGGTACAGTTCGATGGAATTTATGTTCATGTTGTTATGCAGACCACCATCCATCCCCATAACTCTTTTCATCTTGTAAAACTAAAACTGTACACCTTTTAAACACTAACTCTCCATTCTGTCTTTCCCAAGCCTCTTGACAACCAGCATTATCATTTCTATCTTTATGATGTTGACTACTCCAGGTATCATATCTGTGGAATCACATGGTATTTGTTTTCTTGTGACTGACTTATTTCATTTAGCATATTGTCAAGTTTCATGCTTGTAACCTATATCAGAATTTCCTTCTTTTTTAGGCTGAATAATATTCCTTTGTGAGTATATGTCACACTTTGCCATCCCAGTTTGTATAGGATTTGTGTGCTTTGTGTGTGGCACTTTTCCTGCTTTGAGAAAGGTTTCTGGGGTTATTTCTTTGTGAGTTTATAATAACACTAATAGCTAACATTTAGCTGACAGTTTGGTACATAGAGGTGATAAATATTTATGGAAGAATGATTTATGTGTTGGGCATTTTACACAGAATGATCATAGCCCATTGAGGTGATGTTCCATAGGTGAAGAAAGGAGGACATTAAATTTGTTGATATAAAAAAAAAATTAAATAAATTAATTAATTAAATAAATTTGTTCATATCCTCAACAGACATTTGGGTGCCTTCATGAAGTTCATAGAGAGCGAGACACAAAGAAAAACTTAGACAAATTCATAAAACAATAAGTTGCAATTAAGGAAACAAATAAGAGGCTAAAAGAGAGAATATTAGATGGGGACTTACTTTAGATAAGAAGGACTCTCAGAAGTGGTGATGCTGAACTGATACTTCAGGGGTGGGGGTGATGTTCCAGGCAGAGGAAACATGATGTGTGAAGGTCTTGGAGGCAGGAAGGAGTCAAGTGTTTATCAGAGACAAAAGCAGGATGGCCACAGTGCAAGGAAGGGAAAGAACAGTTAATGGAAAGTCAGCAGTGGCCAGATCGCACAGGGCCTTGAGGGCCATGGTGGCATCTTGACCTTATACTGAGTCTGGTCAACATAAGCCTTTGAGTAAGACAGTTACTCTGGCTGCACTGGGGAGAGTAGACTGGAGAAGACAAGTCGTAGAACCAGTCAGTGAGGAGGCCTTTGAGGTCATCCCAGTGCAAGATGCTGGTGAATAAGTGGTGGCTCTGGAGATAAGTAGGGAAAAATCTTGATGTTTGAGAGAGAGCAAATTGATGGGTATTGCTGATAGAATGGATGTAAGGGTCAGGGAAGAAGGAAGAGCCAAGGATGACCCCCAGCTGTCTAGCCAGAGTGGAATCAGTGGAAGGTGGTGCCATTTAATGAAAAGGGAGAGAGGTGAGAATAGAGAGGCAAATTTGTGAGAGAGTAAGGGAACCAAGAATTTAGCCTGGAAAACGTCATTTGTTCTATCCCTGAGACATCCAGTGGAGATGTCAGGAAGGTCAGCTGCTTCCCTGTGAGCTTATATTAATATGAATAGCTACTTAGAAGCACCTAGTAAAATGACAAGCACCTACATCCTCTGACTCAGCAATCCTAATTCTGGAAATGTATCTTACAGATACACTTCACATATTTGAAGTGACATAAGTGCAGGGTTATTTGTTGTAACAGTGATTATTATAGCAAACAGCAAAAGATTGGAAGCAAGTCAACTAACTATCAATAAGGAGCTAATTAAATTGTGCTCCAAGCAGTGGAATACTATGCAACTATAGAAATAGAAGGAGGGAGATGTACTTACTTGGAAAAATTGAGATGTATTGTTAAATGAATAAAGGAAACTGCAGAAGAGTATATTGAATAAGCTGTATTTAATGCAGGGGAAGTAATATATACTCATACACCTTTGCTTATGTTTACAAACTAATGCAAAATGATTACTTGCTGGGGTGTAGGGTAGGAGTGAAACTTAGTATAATCAACCTTTTTTTAATTAGAATTTTAAATCAGATGACTGACTTACCTATTTAACTATTAGTAGCCAGTATTGACTGAGCAAGTACTAGTGGGCAGGGACTTTGTATACACCCTGTGTCCCTTACAGCAAAATAAAATATACACTATAATTGCATGTTGTACATGAGGCTCAGAGAAGTTAAGTGTCTGATTTGAGGTTGCACAGTGAGTAAATGGCCAACTAAGGGTTTGATCGCAGGTCTTGAGCTCCAAAGCCTTTGCCTTCTCTTTTCCCCGAGGGTGTGTGTGGGGTTCTGTATGTGGGTTTCCTGCCATGGCTGCTTGCCTGACAACCAGTGCTCTCCTGCAGAGCCTCATTGGGGACATTGACAATGCCATGAGGACCTTCCTCAACTACTACACCGTCTGGAAGCAATTTGGGGGGCTCCCAGAATTCTACAACATTCCTCAGGGATATACAGTGGAGAAGCGAGAGGGCTACCCGCTTCGGCCAGGTAAGCAGCATCTTTGGCCCATGGCCAGCTCACAGCCTCCAATTCTCCGAACCCCAAGCCTTCAACATCTCTATGAGGTTCCATGCCTCACAAATGCTCACAGCTCCATTCCCGCCCCCCCCCCCCCATCTGCTTCTTCCAGTGACTCTGGGTGGTTTTCCTGCTAGGAATTCTATATCCCTTTTTATTTTCAGAGAAGGAAATGGAAGCCTGGTTGGTTGCAATGGCTTCCCCAAGGCTGTTAGGTGTGGGAGCTAGGACTGGAACCCAGGTCTCCTCATTACATCCTATGCTTTTTCAAACTTGGACAAGCGAGTGAGATGGACAAAGCCTGGTTGATGCCTTTTGAGTTCCTGCCACTGGGATTTCGGACGCATAGGCAATCTTAACCTAAGTCAATGGGTCAGGTCAGATAAACTGTGCATCTGTGGAATGTTGGGACTTTAGGAATGGACTTTAGGAGTGAATCATCTCTTGTCATCACCTCCTCATTTTTAGCTCAGTCCTCAAGGCGTAGAGAAGGAAGGGTTCACGCACTCGATAACTTACGTTCTTTTCCAGCTCCGATCTTCTGATTCACTGAAGGAAAGTTAAACATTACAAGGAGGGGAAAGGAAAGGGGGGCAGAGGAAGGAAGCTGAGTCAGCACACAGTCACCCCCCTTACCCCAAAATAGCTTATGTTCCCATTGTTTTTCTCTTCCCACCTGAATGCCTTTTAGCTGTGGGATGGGCCTTCTAGTGGCTTCTGCCCATTCTGCCCTTCTTTACCCCTCTTCCTTCCTCCTTTGACCTGCTAATCTTCTCAGTGATTGTTGTAGGAATCTTGGAGAAGCAACAGAAGGGGAATAAAACAGCAACTGGAATGAGCAAATTAGTCATTTTTGACTCCTTGGAGGCTGCTGTTTTTACTATTGCTCATGCATTTATTCTCATAGCTTTTTTTTTTTTTTTTTAAGAGAAAATGGTCAGATTGTTTTGATGCCATGTTACTAATAAATAGGATAAAGACAGAGTTTGGGACTAAATGTGAGACCTAGGCTTGTGCATTCTCAAAGACAGAGGGAACCTGAGAGGTCGTCTAATCCAGTGGCCCCAACCTTTTCGGCACTGTGCATCAGTTTCGTGGAAGACAATTTTCCATAGACCAAGGTTGGGGGAGGGATGGTGTGGGGATGATTCAAGTGTATTACATTTATTGTGCACTTTATTCTATTATTATTACATCAGCTTCACCTCAGATTGTTGGGCATTAGATCCCAGAGGTTGGGGACTCCTGTTCTAATTGATATCCCTGTGCAATAGCCCTATCATGTAGTTATCTCGTTTCTTTGTTCAGTTACCAACGACATGAGGCTTACTACTTACGGAGGCAATGTGTTTTGTTTGCAGGATAGGCTGGCAGGAAGGCTCAGTGGAAAGTAAGGCACCACAGCCGGGAATCCAGAAATGCCTTAGACCAGTCACTCTTCCTACCCCAAACAATAGCAAATGGGAGATAAGGGACTCTTCTATAATTAGGTTGGCCAGTGCCTATGCTCTGATGCATGTTTCTGACCAGCAGTGTTGGAGCACAGAACCTAGCCTAAAAGCCTCTGAAGGCCTACACCTTCACCTAAGTCCAAGTCTAAACCTTGGGCTCTCACCCTCTTCCAGAGAGTTGACCAGATACACAGGAAATTAAAGCAATCACTAGCAGATGCAGGCCTATGTGTGAGGAAGAGAAAACAAGAAACAAGATGCTTGGCCCTGGGTGCACTGAGCCAGACAGCCGCAAGAAGCATAAGGGGAAGCTTCCCATGAGGGCACCATCTTTTCCATCTCTGAACATGCACAGTGTGTTCATCTACCAGTAAGTGTACCCCCATCTATGCTTAGAATATGAGCAATTAGATTAGTAAGTGTCCACAGGCCTGTGGGGTAAAGGGAGGGAGAATAGGAGAACACTGGGGAGATTGGCAGTGGTATTTTCTCCCAAAATAAGAAACAGATGGGACTTCCTTGGCAGTCCAGTGGTTAGGAGTCTGTACTTCCAATGCAGGAAGCCTGGGCTTGACCCCAGGTCAGGGAACTAAGATCCCACATGCTGTGTGGCATGGCTTAAAAAAAAAAGAAATTGAATATAAAACAATTCTGATGTCTTCTCAACTCTGCCAAAATGAAATGGAATAATAATTCCTATTGAAACAAACTCGATAAAAGCCAATGTGTTTAATTCCTTGAATTACACATGAAAATGTTCAAGGGACTTCCCTGGTGGTCCAGTGGTTAAGACTCTGCGTTTACATGACGGGGGCACAGATTCGATCCCTGGTCAGGAAACTGAGATCCCACATGCCACGGTCAGAAAAAAAACAAAACCAGAAATAGAGTTTGCAGTAATAAATCATTAGGGAAAAAAGTACTCATTAGGAGTCAGGAGGAAACAGGAAATAGAACATGAGGAGGAGAGGCTGGTGTAGGGAGAGGAGATGAGTTCTTTCCTGTCCGAGTAAAGACAGGTGAAGAAGTAGCAAAGTCTGTGGAGCTGTAGCTTCTATCCACCCGGCCCACCCCAGAAGTCACATCTTTCTTTTCTGTAATGGCCCTCTAGATATCTGAAAGCACAAACACATTGTCCTGGGTTTTCTTTTCTCCAGATAAATAGTCCCGTCTAGTCCAGCTCCTGTTGGCTAGTTGGCTAATATTCATCTTATGATGGGGCTCATGTCTGAATGTCAGATTCCAGTTGTGTAGAACAAGGCAAGACTGTTGCCCTGTTCTGGGCACAGTGAACTGATGGCTGCATCTTTGCTAGATTGTAAGTTGATTCTTGAATATCTTAACCTTCATCTTTTTGCCCATCCCATCTTGGAAAGGGCCTTATAATGACAGACTCATACTCTTTGAAGCTTTAGGATCAGGTTAGGCTGTAAGTGGCAGAGAAAAAAATAGTAGCTTAATTAAAATAGAAGTTTATTTTGGGGGGACTTCCCTAGCGGTCCAGTGGTTAAGACTCCTCGCTTCTACTGCAAGGGGCCTGGGTTCAGTCCCTGGTGGGGAAACTAAGATTCACATGCCATACCGTGTGGTAAAAGAAAAACATGAAATTTAATTTATTCTCTGATTTTCCGGCCTTATGTGGTACTCTTTGGTGTCAGGGACCTTAATCCCACACCTCCCTGCTGGGAATAGTTGTTAATCCAGGGAGTCTTGTGCCTGGGTAAAGTTAGCAATTCTGTTACTAAGGAAGAAGGAGGGAACAGATATTGGGAGGTGGGCAGCAGCCCCTGCCCCCTTCCCCTTCCCAGAACCTGGCTGCCCGTCTCTCCCTTGGGATGGGAATCCATGATCCATTTTAATGCTGGTCTCCACTAAGCCTCAGATTGTGGGTGGATTGGCTCTGAAGATTCAATTCAAGGGAGTTGCCCCCTGTTCCTTGTCGCTGGGACCCTGTGGACACAGTAAGGAGGGGAGGAGTCTCTCGCTGCTCCAGGCAGGCTCCCAGCCTTCCCTGCCCAGCCACTGGATGAGAAGGGTCCACTTTGAACTTTGCAGAACTCATTGAGAGTGCCATGTACCTCTACCGTGCCACGGGGGATCCCACCCTCTTAGAACTCGGAAGAGATGCTGTGGAATCCATCGAGAAAATCAGCAAGGTGGAGTGTGGATTTGCCACAGTAAGTGTTTCCATGGGCCCAAGAATTAGGAAATGTCTCCCCCTGCTGCTACAGAGCCTCTGGAATATTAACACTGGAAGGACTCAAAGGTGTAAGTAGTGTCTTTATTTTATAGACAGGGAGGCTGAGGAATAGAAGCTGAGCCTGTCTAAAGGTCACAAAGCAGGTAGAGGTGGAGCTAGGATTCGTTCCCAGGGATCTAGACTCCATGCCCTTGGCCTTCTCCCTACTTCAGAGACCCTCTAGCTGTCTGAATAGGCTACTTTGCAAAGAAGTGTTTTGTGAAACATTTTGTGAAAAGGCCTACAAAATGGATTTTAGAAGGGAATTACAGTCCCATAGCCTTATTTTCAGGGAAGCCTGATGGCTCAGCAGTAAAGAATCCACCTGCAATGCAGAAGACACAGGAGATGCAGGTTTGATTCCTGGATCAGGAAGATCCCTTGAAGGAGAAAATAGCAACCCACTCCTGTCTTCTTGCCTGGAAAAATTCCCATGGACAGAGGAGTCTGGCTGCCTGCAGTCCATGGGGTCACAAAGAATTGGACATGATGGAGCAGCTAATCACGCATGCACACACACACACGCACACAGCTTTATTTGTGGGCTTCCCTGGTGGCTCAGTAGTAAAGAATCCCTTTGCCAAACAGAAGATGTGGGTTCAGTCCCTGAGCTGGGAAGATTCCCTGGAGAAGGAAATGACAACCCAGTATTCTTGCCTGGAGAATCCCACGGACAGAGGGGCCTGACTGGCTACAGTCCATGGAGTTGCAAAAGAGTTGGATACGACTTAGCGACTGAAAAAGAACAACAATAAGCCTTATTTGCAAACCCAAGGATCCTTAATGAAACAGCCCTACTGGTCTCACAGATATTTACTGAGTGTCTTTCACAGGCCAGGTGCTGTGCTAGACTGAGGATTATAGCAATGAGGAAAGACCAAGCCCCTGAGCTGACATTTTAGTAGAAAAAACAGTGAATGTATGTCTAGGAGACAGAAAGGAGGCCATTGTGGCTGGATGTGGGTGAGCAAGGGGGAAAGTGGGAGAAGATACATCCCCAGAAGTAGGCAGGGGCTAGATCACATAGAGCTTTGTATTAGCCATGAGGAAGAGCTGGGATTTCATTCTGCTGGGAACGAGAAGCCTTGGTAGGATTTACAGCAGAGCAGTGACATGCTGTATTTCAGAAAGATCACTCTGGCCCCTCTGTGGAGAATGGATTGAAAGGGTCAAGGAGGAGAGCCATATCACATCCTTAGAGGACCCAAGCAGGCAAGATAGAAATAAACAGTGGTTACAGACATGTAAAAACAAGATGTGGAAGCAAACAGTCTGGAAGGAAATTCACCAAAAAGCCTACAGAGGCTTTTTAGGGTATGGAATTAAAAACAAATAAAAAAAACTCTTCCTTTTCAAAAAGTTGTAATGTGATTATATTCTATGAGTAAAACATAGATGCATATTTTTAAAGGAAAGACCTGTATGTCTAGGAGAAATATAAAGCAACGATGTGCTTTAATTTCTAGTATGTTGTATTTTGTGAAAAGCCAAAGTGGATGAGCTCAGTGGAGCCTTAGAACTCTTGATTTATTTCCATGGAAGTGAAGTCTTTTGGAGCCCTGCCAAGGCGAATGATGGGAATAGGCATCTGACTCCTTGGCCTTTGGCAAATAGGACAAAAGAATAATAATTCCTGGTACATCAAGTCCATATTTTAGTCACATTTTTTGGGTATAAAATAGATGTCTACTGAGAACTAGTTTTGTTTAAGAAAATGTATTGCTAATTCTAAAATAAATATTTATTTTAGAAACTAAATGTTTGTAGCAAGTAAACCTACTCATCCCCAACTATAAACTCAGTAAGAATTTTTCTTTGTAAAGACTCCTAATCAGTTGTGTACAAGAGCAAAAAACTTGATAACCATCTTAATGTCCAATAAGTAAATGATGCTACATTTTTACATCATTAAGAGACATAAACATTAGATCAATGTTTGGAGTCACAAAAGGGTAGGATAAGGGGCTAGGATATTGTTGTATCATGTAGGGGGACCAAGAAAGACCATTCTGATGAGGCAGCATTTGAACAGAGACCTGCAGGAAGTGAAGGAGGGGGAAGATATCTGAAGGAAGATGGCTCCAGGCTTCAAGAACACCACTGAAAAGAACCAAGCCAGGCATGAGCTTGTTCACAGAATAGAAAAGCTGAGTGGCTGGACCTACGAGAGCTACAGAGAGAGCAGGAAAAAGATGAGGTCAGCAAGGGAGCAGGAGCCCGATCAGCAAACACCTGTTAGGCCATGATGAGGACTTTGATTTTAGTTGGCAGAAAATGGGATGTTAACAGAGGGTTTTCCACAGAGGAGTGACAGGTAAGACTTAAAATAAAAATATCCTTGAGCATAGCATTTCCCAGGTGGTTCAGTGGTAAAGAATCCGCCTGCCAAGCAGGAGATACAGGTTCAATCCATGAGTTGGGAAGATCCCCTGGAGAAGGAAATGGCACTCCGGTATTCTTGCCTGGGAAATATCATGGACAGAGGAGCCTGGCAGGCTACAGTCCGTGGGGTCACAAAGAGTAGGATACAGCTTAGCAACTAAAACAAATCCTTTAGGGTAAGAATGGAAGAAGGAAGCCCAGTTGAAAATTGTGATAAGCTTGGTGAGAGATGACGTTAAGTGATTTGCTCAAAGACCCATAGCCGCCTAATGGCAGGAAGGCCTGACGGGGTCCCCCGACCCTTTCTCCTGCTCTGATGCTAATCTGACTTACTTTCCTCTTCCACGTGGCAGATCAAAGATCTGCGGGACCACAAGCTTGACAACCGCATGGAGTCTTTCTTCCTGGCCGAGACTGTGAAATACCTCTATCTGCTGTTTGATTCGACCAACTTTATCCACAACAACGGCTCCACCTTCGATGCGGTGATCACCCCCTATGGGGAGTGCGTCTTGGGGGCCGGGGGTTATATCTTCAACACAGAAGCGCACCCCATCGACCCCGCTGCCCTGCACTGTTGCCGGAGGCTGAAGGAAGAACAGTGGGAAGTGGAAGATTTGATGAGGGAATTCTACTCTCTCAAACGGAAAAGGTCGAGATTTCAGAAGAAAACCATGAGCTCCGGGCCATGGGAACCCCCAACAGGGCCTGGAACATTCTCCTCCCCTGAAAACCATGAGCGGGCAAGGGAAAAGAAGCCTGCCAGACAGCAAAGCCCACTTCTCAGCTGCCCTAGTCAGCCTTTTACCTCCAAGCTGGCATTACTGGGACAGGTTTTCCTAGATTCCTCATAACCACTGGATGATATTTTGTTTTTGAAACTAAACTGTAACAATAAATCTGCTTTTGATGATCATGGTTTTCTATTTTACAAATTGGGTTGTTTCATTCAAAGGTAGGGTGCACAACTAAAACCAATTGCAAATCTAGTTTTTCTTTTACGGTTGGAGAAATAGCTGAACATAAAGTTAGCTGGCTTCAAAGACCCCAGGGCTTGATACTTGAATCTCCCTTCCTTTCAAGGTTCCCATTTTCTGGAGAGTGTTGTAAATGTATTTGTTAGTCCTTTTCTGGGGGGCGAAGGGAGAGATTTTCATTTTTTATTTTTTAATTGCAGTATAGCTGACTTACAATATTATATAAATTCCATAGGGCTTATATAGAACTATATAAGAAGTGTACTGTATGTAGAATATAGTAAATAGATACTTTTATACATTACAAAATGACTACCACAAAAAGCCTAGTTGCCATCTGTCACCATACTAAGTTATTACAATATTATTGACTATATTCCTTGTGCTGTATATTACATCCCCATGACTCACTTATCTTATAACTGGAATTTTGTACCTCTTAGCTTCTGTCATCTATTTTAGTCTTCCCCCCCACCCCACCTCCCCCATGGCAACCACCAGTTTGTTCTCTGTGTCTATGAGTCTGTTTCTGTTTTATTTGTTCATTTCTCTTTTCTTTTAGGTTCCACATATAAGTGAAATCATATGGTATTTGTCTTTTTCTGACTTATTTCATTTAGCATAATACTGTCTAGGTCCATTCATATATTTACAAAGGGCAAGATTTCATTCTTTTGTGTGACTAATATTCATATATATATATATACACACACACACACACATATATACATACATACACACACCCCCATATCTTCTTTATCCATTCGTCTCTTGATGGACATTTAGGTTGCTTCTGTATCTTGACTATTCTAAATAATGCTGCATTGAATATAGGCATGCATATCAGCATGTATATATCTTTTCAAATTAGCATTTTTGTTTTCTTCAAATAAATACCCAGAAATGGAATTGCTAGATCTTAAGGGAGTTCTATTTTGAATTTTTTGAGAAATCTTTCATACTGTTTTCCATAGTGGCTACATCAATTTACATTCCCACTAACAGTACACAGGGGTTTCCTTTTCTTCACATCCTCGCCCACATTTATTTGTTGTCTTTTTGATGATAGCCATTCTGACAGGTATGAGGGAATATCTCATTGGGTTTGGTTTGCATTTCCTGATGATTAGTGATGCTGAGCATCTTTTCATGTGTTTGTGTGTTATCTATATGTCTTCTTTAGAAAAATGCCTATTCATGTCTTCTGTCCATCTTTTAATTGGGTTGTTTGTTTTCTTGATGTTGAGTTGATGTTGGATAATTAATCCCTTATCATATATGTTGTTTGCAAATATCTTTTCCCATTCAGTAGACAGCCTTTTCATTTTGTTGATAGTTTCCTTCTCTGTACAAAAGCTTTTTAGTTTGATATAATCCCATTTTTTTTTTTTTTGCTTTTGTTTCCCTTGCCTGAGACATATCCAAAAAAATATTGTTAAAACCAATATCAAAGAGAATACTAGGTTTTCTTCTAGGAGCTTTATGGTTCTAGTCTTATGTTTATATCATATGATAAAGTTCATTTATTATTTCTAATAGTTTTTTGGTGGTGTCTTTATAATTTTCTATAAATAGATTCTATATCATGTCATCAGTGAACAGTGACAGGTTTACTTCTTTTCCAACTTGTATTCCTTTTGTTTGGTTGTCTGATTGCTGTGGCTAGAACTTCTGATACTATGTTGAATAAAAGTGGCGAGAGCGGGCATCCTTGCCTTTTTCCTTATCTTAGAGGAAATGCTTTCAGCTTTTCATCATTGAATATGATATTGATGGTAGATTTGTCATATATAGCCTTTATTATGTTGAGATATGTTCTATCTATACCCACTTTGTTAAGAGTCTTTGTCATGAGTGGATGTTGAATTTTTTTTGATAGGCAAGAAATAGACTTACTAATATAGGACCCTATGAAGGATACAGATAGGCAAGAGGGCTCTACCCCAAGAACTAAGTGGGCCACATTTTTATAATCTAAGGAGAAGTGGGGAGGGGGAGAAGACCACCTTATTCCTCTTCCTTTGTAAAGATGTTTCAGGAAAATGATGCACAAGAGGGTGGTCATGTCCTAGGTCCCAGGTAAGTTCCTGGAACAGGCCACCAAGTGAGGTCCTTGGCTTCACACAGGAAAGAATTCAAGAGTGAACCATAAAGTGAAAGAGATACACACTCTATAGACAGGATACAGTCCATCTCAAAAGGTGAGAGAAGCCCTGGGAGAAACACACCCCACAGACAGATTGTGGGCAGTCTTAGAGAGTGAGAGCAGCCAGATAGGTGTTGAATTTTGTCAAACACTTTTCCCGTATCTATTGAGATCATCATATGGTTCTATTTTTCAATTTGTTAATATGTGTATCACACTGGTTTATGGATATTGAGCCATTTCTGGGATAAATTCCACTTCATCATGGTGTATGAACTTTTAATAAGATCTGACTGAAAGTTGGGGAAATGACAGCATCTAGAAACTAATAACTACCATTAGCTATGGCTGCTCATAGAACCACAACCCACCCCACTCATTATTCAGAGCTTCTTTGTGGCCAAGGCTAACTCACCCCACACTCTGGGATACCCTTGATCATCAGACAACATACTGGATTCTAGACCAGAGAGAAGAAGGAAAGTCCTTTCCTAAATCCTATTCTCTTCCCCAATTTACAGAGTGGCATTTTTTAAATTAAAGTATAATTGACTTATACTATTTAGGCGTACAACAGAGATATTTAATATTTTTAGGAGTACCACATAATGATTTGATATTTTTATACATCACAAAGTGATCACCAAAGAAAATTGTACTTTTCAGGAATTTATTAGCATAAAGTTGTTCTTTCTTATCCCTAATACTACTTACCGACGCCTTGATTAGTCTTGCCAGAGATTTTAAATTTTATTATTCATTTTTCAAGAACAAACTTTTGACTTGGTTGTTTCTGTCAATTGTTATGTTTATTTTCTACTATCCTAATGTTGACTTTTATTATTTTCTTTTTTAAAAATTCTTTCACATTTTATTACTAATCAGGTACTTTATTTTTTATTGAAATGTAATTTCCAGTATGATACTAGTTTCAAGTGTACAACATAGTGATTCAGTATTTTTTATTGTTTTCTTCCTCATACTTTCTTTGAGTGATTCTGATGAGGTGGTCTATCACTGTGACATAACCTCGTGTGAGGGTATCTTCCATTTGCTTCTCTGGATGTCCTCTCCACCTTCTCTCCCCCATGAGGGTGGATTGTTCTGTACTCTTGTGGTCCTGTATGAACTACGCCAATAGGTTCACTCTTTCCCTGGCTTCTACTTGGGTTCAGTCAGTGGGGTGTCTGGGCAGTAGATTGGGGAAAGGAAGTTGAATGAGGTCATGATATTTATTCCCATGACTTTCTTCCAGCGGGGGTGCTTCAGGCTAGCTAGTCTCTCAATTGAAGGTCACTGTTTCTCTCAACTTTTTTTCAGGCGATGGTAACCTTTCCGTTCCCTTATTCTTTCAGGCTAGGTATGGTAATGGCTATGCTAGTACTAGCCCCAGATTACTACGCTATCCCTTGAGGTTCTCTTATACTCTGCCCTTTGTAATATATATGTATATATATTTTATATATATGTATATATATCTATATGTGTGTATATATATATATTTTATATATATGTATATATATCTATATGTGTGTATATATATATATACACACACATATATATGTAATATACCTTTGTAAATAGTCTTTTTACTAAACCCTCCTCTCATCTTTCTAATTTGAGTGAGCTGTATGTTTCCTGTCAGGTGCCTAACTGTTAAATCTAGAGACCATTCCGACTGGTACATGTTTTTAATTTAAAGTCTAAAGTTAATCATTCTTTTTATACCTCTCCCAAATAAGAGAAAAACATTAGATTAACAAGGTTGCAGGATATAAAATCAATATACAAAAATCAATTTATTTCTGTACATTTGCAATTAACAATATAGAAATGAAATTAAACATTTCCACTTATAACAGCATAAAAGAGAATAAATTATTTGGGAGTAAATTTAACAAAAATACAAGAAGATTTGTACACTGAAAACTATAAAACATTGTTAAACGTTTCAAGACCTAAGTAAATGGGAAAATATTTCCATCTTCATGGGTTAAAAGACATAATATTGTTAAGATGGCATTTGTACCAAAATTAGTCTACAGATTCAATGGAATCTCTATCAAAACTCAGTTGCCTTTTTCAGAGGATTGGACAAGCTGATCTTAAAAGTCATATAGAAAGGCAAGGGACCTGGAATAGTCAATATAATCTGAAAAAAGAACAAAGCTGGAGGATTCACGCATAATGATTTTAAAACTTACTAAAAAGAGACAATAATCAAGAAAGTGTGGTGCTGGCATAAGGGTAGACATACAAATTCATGGCATAGAACTGAGAATGCAGAAATAAACCTTCATGGTCAATTGATTTTTGAAAAAGGTGCCAAGGCAATCCAATGGGGAACATTTTTAACAAATTATGCTGGCACAACTGGATATCTACTTGCATAAGAAAGATTTTGTACCACTATTTAACACCATATAAAAAACAAACTCTATGAATCAAAGACCTAAATAGGAGCTAAAACTATAAAATTCTTTGGAGAAAACATAAATTTTTGTGACCTTGGATTAGGCAGTGGCTTCTTAGAAGATACCTTAAAGCACATGTAAACAAAGAAAAACAGATAAATTGGATTTTCTAAAAATTAAAAACTTTGTGCTTCAAAGGACACTATAACTAAAATGAAAACACAGCCTGCAGAACGGGAGAAAATATTTGCAAATCAAATAGCTGGTGAGGGTTTCATATCCGGAATATATAAAGAACTTTTAAAACTCAACAATAAAGACAATGCAATAAAAAAACTGGGCAAAGGAGATAGACATTTCTCCAAAGAAGTATACAGATGGCCAACAAGCACTTGAAAAGATATTAATATCATTAGTCGTTAAGGAAATGCAAATCAAAACCACAATGAGATACCACTTCATGCCCACTAGGACATGGTGTCTTAGTCTGTTTGGGCTGCTATAACAAGATACCACAAACTAATTTGAAGTTAGTTATGAATGAAAGTGTGGGAGAATTTTATTCATTTTTGGCAACATTGCCATGACTTTCAACTGAGTTTTGGTTAGGAATTTGCAGTGTGGTTTTTTCAGACGGTTCATAATCAGGAATGTCTTGAACGTGTGAAAAATGTAGCATTTTTATTGAAATAGTTCAAATTGTCCTTAAATGGACTGTTTTCATGCTACAAAAATTGGGAATGAGAAGGTGAAAATATAGGAAGAATGAATAGTGATATTGGGGGAAGTACTTAACATTAATTAGCAGACAATGGCTTTATTTGTGCCTCATTAAGAAGAACGGATTGGAGAAGGAAATGGCAACCCACTCCAGTATTCTTGCCTGGAGAATCCCAGGGATAGCAGAGCCTGGTGGGCTGCCGTCTATGGGATCGCATAGAGTTGGACACGACTGCAGTGACTTAGCAGCTGCAGCAGCAGCAAGAAGAAAGGGTAGGGACTTCCGTGGTGGCTCAGTGGTAAACAGTCCACTTGCCAGTGCAGGAGACGTGGATTGGATCCCTGGTCTGAGAAGATCCCACATGCCTTGGAGCAACTAAACCTGTGTGCCACAACTATTGAACCTGTGCTCTGGAGCCGGGAAGCTGCAACTACTGAGCCCTTGCGCCACAACCACTGAAGCCCGCATGCCCTAGAGCCGGTGCTCCACAAGAGAAGCCACTGCAATAAGAAGCCCTTTCACCGCATCTAGAGAGTAGCCCCCACTCTCTGCAGCTAGAGAAAAGCCCACACTTCAAGCAAGACCCAGCACAGCCAAAAAAAAAGGATAAGCTTAGTAAGACAGTGTTTTAAAAGACTATCAAATGTGCAAAACCAAAAGTGACATATACTAATGCATTATTTGTAATGATACTCTTGCCAATGAAAGCATCAATAAGCCAGCAATATTAAAAAGATACTTGGAAACATGACATGTTGAATCAGTCCCTTGAATATTTTCAAAAAAAGAAAAGTATATATAATATGATGGGACAGATTTTTCTAAGCCATGATGTAGCTATCAATGAGAAATCCTTATTATCATTGTATTGGATTGTATATTTGGTGCCAAAAGGGAAAACTGCTCACAAGGCTCCTGAAAAAATAAGAAACTGTTCTTCTGGTATATATATATTTTGCTTTTGTTTTTCTTCCAGTTTTATTGAGATATAAATTGACACACATGTAAATAATGATTTGATTTACATAACATTATGAAATGATTTTCACAGTAAGTTTAGTGAACATCCATCATCTCATATAGATACAAAATTAAATAGAAAAAAATGTTTCCTCATGATGAGAACTCTTATGATTTATTCTCTTAACTTTCATATATATAGCAGTATTATATTTATTATGTTGTACATTAAATCCCTAGTATCTATTTACCTTATAACTGAAAGTTAATACCTCTTGACTACTTTCATCCAATTCTCAGTCCCCTCCCCCTGCCTCTAGTAACCATATATCTGATCTCTTTTTCTGAATTTCTTTTTGAAGTACAACTGACCTGTGTACACTGTGTTAGTTTCTGTTACACAACATAGTAATTCGATATTTTTAGACATTGCAAAATGATTACCTCAATAAGTCTAGTTACAGTCTGTCCCTGTAAGAGACCTTACATAATTATTTATTTTATTAAAGAACTTACTTTGGCCTTGCTGCGCAGCATGCGGGCTCTTAGTTCCCGGACCAGGGATTGAACCTGTGTCTCCTGCATTTGAAGCACAACGTCTTAACCACTGGACTGCTGGGCAAGTCCCCGTAATTATTGGCTATATTCCCCACACTGGACATTTCATACCCTTGACTCATTTCTTTTGTAACTTGAATTCTGTAACTCTCAATCTCCTTCATCTCTTTACTCCCCCCATCCCTGAGTCTGCAACCACCTGTTTGTTCTCCATATCTATCATTGTTTCTGTTTTGTTATGTTCCTTTGTTTTGGTTTTTAGATTCCACATATAAGTAAAATCATAGAGCATTTTTCTTTCTCTGACTTACTTCACTTAGCATAATACCTTCTAGGTATTCATCCAAGTTGTCACAAATGGCAATATTTCATTCTTTTTTGTGGCTGAGTAATATATATTTGGGAAATTGATACCATAATTATATCGTATCTATAGTGTTTTCCATAGTGGCTGCACCAACTCACATTTCCACCAGTAGTGCAACAGGGTTCTCTTTTCACCACATCTTCACCTACGTTTGTTATCTGTTGTCTTTTTGATAATAGCCATCTGACAGGTGAGAGGTGATATCTCATTGTGGTTTTGATTTGTGTTTCCCTGTTGATCAGTGATGTTGAGCATCTTTTCATGTGCCTGTTGGCCATCTGTATGTCTTCTTTGGGAAAATGTCTATTTGGATCCTCTGCCTGTTTTTTTAATTGGGTTACTTAGGTTTTTTGTTTGTTTGTTTGTTTTGTTTTTGATGTTAAGTTGTGTAAATTCTTTGTCTCTTTTGGATATTAACCTCTTACTAGATATGAAATTTGCAAATACCTTCTCCCACTCAGTAGGTAGCCTTTTCGTTTTGTTGATGCTTTCCTTCCCTGTGCTAAAGGTTTTTAGTCTTCTGGTATATTTTTTGGTGTGTACTGTTTTTATGGTAAATCAATAAACATAGTCTTAGCAATAATATGATTTCTCCTTGAGTCTTTGCAGAATTTTAGAAGTAGTTAATTATGGTATCAATTTGGTGATCTAACTTGAGAAAGACAAGTTGGATATTGCACAATGCTTAGTTTATGCCTGAGATGAGTGGTAAGGCCATTTTAAGGAGGGTCTTGTTATGTATTTAGTTATTCTCCTCACACAAAACTGGATTAAAAATGTTTACAAAATTGACAAGTGCAATTTGGGTCAATATAAATTAGTCTGGAAAAGTTAAAATATGACAAAGGTATTTTAAAAATGTTAGCAGCATCTGAAAACAATGTTACTTGGCATACTCTTATAGGTTGTAAATCTTTGGAAAACAAATTTTGCTGAAATTCATGTGTATGTTGGGCAGAAACAGTGGAAGTTATTCATTTTATTAAAGGAAGTCAACAAAATAGCCAATTTTTGGAAAAAAATTCTTCAGGGATTAGAGGTGACCTACCACTTATTTTATCATATCAGAGTTAGTTGGTGGTCTTAAGGGAAAGTCCAAAGCACATTACAAGAATACAAGAATAAAATGCCTATTTTTCTGGCCAAAAAGCAATCTCATTTGGAAAATCTCTTCAAAGTTGTTTTTCTGGAATAACAATGTTGGCCTATTTGACTGATATATTTTTTAACGTTCTTAGTGAATTGAATTAGAAAGTTCTTGGGAAACCCAGTCCAACATTTCAAGCCTATCCAAGCATTTCAAATGATATTACTGCAATGGCAAGCAAAATTTCAATATATTAGGTTGGTGCAAAGGTAATTGCGGTTTTGCACTTTTGAACTTTGCTGTTTGGTATTAGAATACATTCTTAAATGTGGTTATGTTATACATCATTTTAATTGCATTTCTCACTTTATGTTTTTTTGCTAATGACATTACTTGCTGTTTATTTTATATTTATTTTGGACTATATAAATGATGTTAGACAAAAAGCAAATTTGAGCAATCTTTTTTATTCGAGTTCAAAATGGGTCATAAAGCAGTGGAGACAACTCGCTACATCAACAGTGGATTTGGCCCAGAAACTGCTAACAACTGTACAGTGCAGTGGTGGTTCAAGAAGTTTTGCAAAGGAGACAAGAGCCTTAAAGCTGAGGAGCGTGGTGGCCAGTCGTTGGAAATTGAGAACGACCAACTGACAGCAATCATTGAAGCTGATCCTCGTTATAATGATTTAAAATTCATGGTCTGAAACTGCAATTACTTCTGTACCAACCTAATACTTGCCACTGGTTCCATGGTTTTCAAGTGTGGCCCCTGGTGCAGAAGCAGCAGCATCACCAGATAACTTGTTACAAACGCAAACCCCTGGGCTCCACCCCAGAACTTCTGATTCAGAAAAGGGAGGGCCAGCAGTATGTTTTAACAAGCCTTCCAGCTGATTCCCAGGTGGTGCTAGTGGTAAAGAACCTGCCTACCAATACAGGAGAGGTAAGAGTTTGATCCCTGATTTGGGAATATCCTGGGCTTCCCTGGTGGCTCAGAGGTTAAAGCATCTGCCTCCAATGCTGGAGACCTAGGTTCGATCCCTGGGCTGGGAAGATCCCCTGGAGAAGGAAGAATCCCATTCCCCTATGGACGGAGGAGCCTGGTAGGCTACAGTCCACAGGGTCTCAAAAAGTCAGACACGACTGAGTGACTTCACTTTCTTTCTTTCTGGAGGAGGAAACGGCAACCCACTCCAGTAGTCTTGCCTGGAGAATCCCATGGACAGAAGAGCCTGGTGGGCTACAGTCCATAGGGTCACAAAGAAGTGGACACAACTGAAGCAACTTGGCCAGGTGATTCTGGTGTAAGCTTACGTTTCAGAACCAGGGTATTCGATGTCCCCATCATTGTTGCAACAAATCGATGAAACCTTATTAATGAAAGCAGCTCAAATTAAGTGAAATAAAATTAGAGATTTTCATTGCCCCTTATCTCTTATGGTTGGTATTAGTGTTATGCTGGCCTCACAATAACAGGGAATATTACTTCTTTATCTGGCTTTTGGAAGAAATTATATATTACTGGTATTATTTCTTCCTTAAAAGGTTGGTAGATTTCATAGCCATTTGGGGCTGAAGTTTTTGTGTGTGTGTGTGGTAAGGTTTTTAAATTATAGATTCAATTTCTTTAATAGTTATGGGGTTATTCCAATTTTCTATTACTTCTTGTGTCCATTTAGGTATAGATTTTTTTCCTAGGAATTCTATTCCATCTAAATTTTCAAATGTCTAGGCATCAAATTGTAATTATATCCTCTTATGAGTTTCTGAATGCTGAAGAATCTTTCAATTTTTGACACTAATTCCTGGTGGGAATTGATTCTGTTTTCTTCATAGGGGCTCTTCTAATTTGATTGATTGCTTTCTAGGATTGCAGCACAACAGTCAATCTGGGACTTCTTTTCCTTGTACTGAAGCTTTAAAAAAACAAACAGAAAAATGATGGGTTATGTAAGATGTAAATATTGGAGAAAGATGAGATATGGGTGTAAGGGAACTGTTTGTACTATTCTTGCAACTCTTTTTGTAAATCTAAAATTATTCCAAATTAAAATAATTTTTTTAAAGAACAGAAAAAAATGGTATTAATCGTCCACTATTCATCATTTCACTCAAGGACTTTGGGCTGTTTCTGAGACTCGAATTCACCAGAGAAGTCAAATTTGTCGCCTGTCAAGAAGTTCCCAAGAATTATAGGAAAGACTCAGAGGCAGTGGTTTTTACTTAGATTTTTTTCTTTCTTTCCAAAAGAGACCTTTTTTTTTTTTATTCTTTCCAAAAAGGAGTTTCAAAAAGGGATAATTATACAATTGCAGGAAATAAGGTTTTGAATGTCTTTTGAACTATATGTATGTTAGGAGGAGGGGAAGTAATCTTGTTACTTTATCCTTCTGTCAGATGCAGCCTACCAGGAAGTTGAAAGAAACCACAAGAACTAAGTATAGAACAATAGTAAAAATGTTGGTGAGCAAGGGTTAGGTTGTGAGAGTCTGACCAGAAATGCTTCCGGAGTTCTGAAAAGAGTAGGAACTTAGTCTTAAAGAAAATGTGGGATTTGCAGGAGTTGGGTCTTCTCATCCTTAGTAGGACAGGAGGTCTCTAAGGATCCGAGTCTGCCTGGAACATGGAGGGGATGTGGAAGAATGGTGGGAAACAGGGTGGGGTGGGGTGTGTGTGTGTGTGTGTGTGTGTGTGTGTGTGTGGCTCAGCTGTGTCAGACTCTTTGGAAGAATGATGGGAATCAGGGGTGTATGTGTATGTGTGTGTTACTGGCTCAGTTGTGTATGACTCTTTGCAACCCCATGGACTGCAGCCCACCAGGCTCCCCTGTCCATGGAACTCTCCAAGCAAGAATACTGGAGTAGGTTGCCATTTCCTTCTCCAGGAGATCTTCCGAACCCAGGGATGGATCCCGGGTCTCCCGCATTGCAGGTGGATTCTTTACCAGCTGAGCCACAAGGGAAGCCCCTTTGACAACAGAGGAAAGGTTAATTACTATCATCCTAGGGAAAAGGTTGGGCTTCCCAGGTGGCTCAGTGGTAAAGAATCCACCTGCCAGTGCAGGAGATGTGGGTTCGATCCCTAGGTTGCAAAGATCCCCTGGCGGAGAAAATGGCAACCCGCTCCAGTATTCTTGCCTGGGAAATCCCATGGACAGAGGAGCCTGGCAGGCTACAATCCACGGGGTCTCAAAAGAGTCAGACATGACTTAGCAATTAAAACAACAAGTTGGTGGGGGGAACAAGATAGCTTCAGTCTTAAGGCCACATATTACTTACTAATTACAAAGGTAAAAAAATCTACCTTTCCAATAAGATACTTGGCAAATACCACTTAGGCCAAGAGATCGACCTTGGCATCATTAATAATGGGATAAATTTATATTATTTCATCCTGATGTGAAGCAGTGGGAAAGATACCATCAACTATATAGTATTCTTGCTAGAAAATCTGAACCCTAATCAAGAAATCCAGATAGTAGGGCATTCAGCAAAATTGGCCCAGACCCTTAAAAACTGTCAGTGTCATGAAGACAGAACAAATGAGAGGACTCTTAGATATTAAAAGACACTAAAGAGACATGATATTCAAAAACAAGGCATGATCCTTGATTGAATCCTGTTGGGGGGTGGAGGGGGGAAGAGCCTATAGGACATCTTGGGGGCAATTGCAGACAATTGAATAGAAGGTGATATTATACAACATTAAATTTCTTAGATGTGATGGCGTCATAGTTATTAGAAGCAGGTCCGTATTCTTGGGAGATAATATGCTAAAGTATTGAGGTGTAGTATCATGATATCTATAATTTACTTTCAAATGGTTTGGGACAAGTGTGATGTGTATATGTGTGTGTGTGTGTATATATATATGTATATATATATATATGCAGATAGAGAAAAATAAAGATAAAATAATGTTAAAATTGATGAGTTTAAGCAAGCATATCTGAGTATTCATAGTGTTATTCTTTCAACTTTTCTGAAGATTTGAAAATTTCCCCCAAAAAACTGGAGGGAAAATAAAATACTGCAAATAAACTGCTTGGCCAATGGTAAATGCCCGCCCCGCCCCCCCCCCCCCCGAAAAGAAAAGGGTGGGTCTTACATAAGCATATAAGCTCCATAAGGGCAGAGACTTTGTTTCTTTTTTTTTTTTTTTTCATTTATTTTTATTAGTTGGAGGCTAATTACTTTACAATATTGTAGTGGTTTTTGTGATACATTGACTTGAATTAGCCATGGATTTACATGTGTTCCCCATCCCGATCCCCCCTCCCACCTCCCTCTCTACCCGCTCCCTCTGGGGCTTCCCAGTGCACCAGGCCCGAGCACTTGTCTCATGCATCCAACCTGGGCTGGTGATCGGTTTCACCCTAGATAATATACACGTTTCGATGCTCTTCTCTTGAAACATCCCACTGTTTCTTTTATTTAGCACTGTATCCCGAGCACCTATAATAGTGCCTGGCAAGTGAAACTACCCAGCAAACATTTTTTGAAACAAATCCTTGAAAAGTTGTACATTAGAAATGTAACGTGTAAAATATAATCATTGGAAATAACAGCAAAGGACGATAATATGAACAGCTGTTTCTATGGTCTGAATATAACAGTGCCAGTTGCTTTGATTAAAATGACTTTTCTATGTTGAAAAATTTTAAAAATTGCCCCAGAAAATCCATCTGTCCAGTTGAGTAATTCATTTACAAGAAGTGATAGTCTCTGAGTAGTATCAGCATGTTTGGTTCAACCATTTGGGATTAATGTGGGGGAGGGGTGGAAATTAGCCTGTTAAGAAGCTTCAGTTTTTCTAACACTGGCCCAAATTGACATCAACTGGGCTCTTTTGGAAGGGGTGGTAAAAGCCCCTCTGGTGGGATGGTGGGGCCCTCTGGTGGTGAAAGCCACTTGTCTGGTTTCTATGGAAAAGGCCAGCAGAAAAGAGATGAAGTGGAAGGAGTGCCTTTACCCAGAGGCTTCTGGAAACCTGGGGGTTCAATCTCTGGGTGGGAAGATTCCCCTGGAGGAGGAAATGGCAACACACTCCAGTACTCTTGCCTGGAAAATTTCCATCGACTAAGGAGCCTGGTAGGCTACCAGCGGTTCGCAAAGAGTTGAACAGGACTGAGCGACTTCACTTTCACTTTCTGGAAACCTATCTCCTTATTTCCTAGTTGGTAGTGACCTTGGGACTGAACTTGAAGTGATCATTTTTGACTCCGTGAATAGACACATTTGGGGAATGCCTGGGCCAGGCTGGGCTGAGGAATGTACAAATTTAGGAATGGACAGTGACATTTGTGGTTGGGTCACAGCTGAGATGGGAAGACTTGCCTCCAGCACGATGAGTGCCAAGGGAAACCTGAAGGGCCATTTGAACTGTAAGATCTGTCAGGATCCTGTCTCCCAGTTGTGACAAAGATGAGAGTATAGTCCACCATACCTATTGTTTGGTTTTCCTTGATTTTTGTAGGTGTTAATGCATCTGTTCATTAATTTACTGAGCCAATAAACATATTTGATCACCTACTACGTGTGAAGTTCTATTCTCTGTGCTGGGGATATAAATGCAGCAATGAGCAAAGACCAGAATTATCCTCTAGGCAGGGGTAGGGGTGCAGAAAGTGAAAAACCATGTCAGATCAAACAAGGCAGGTAATAAGATGCAGAGCCTAAGTAAGGAGTGCAAGTGCTGTTTTTATATGGATGTTAGGGAAGGTCTCTCCTTGAACAGAAACCTGGAGTACTTGAGAAAGCAAGCCATTCAGAAAGCTTCCTGGGGATGAGGAGTTTTGGCTGAGAGCACACTGTAAGTTCCTCACACTTTCTGGATACAGACTGTTCCTCAGAATATTCCTTGCCTTTTATGGTTGTTTATGCTGTCTTATGGGCTTCCCTGGTGGCCCAGAGGTTAAAGCGTCTGCCTGCAGTGCAGGAGACCCAGGTTCGATGCCTGAGGCGGGAAAATCCCCTGAAGAAGGAAATGGCAACCCACTCCAGTATTCTTGCCTGGAGAATCCCATGGACAGAGGAGCCTGGCAGCCAACAGTCCAAAGGGTCGAAAAGAGTTGGACACAAATGAGCGATTAACACTATAGTGTCTTATACAGAAGGCTTTAATGTTCTTACGGTCAAACTTGTCAACCTTTTCCTCATGTCAAACCCATGACTTCTGGGTTTTATGATTGAGAAGAACATTTTTACCCCCAAATCATAAAAGTAGTCCCATAGATTCACTTCTACTGTTTTTATACTTTGATTTTTAACATATATAATTTACATATCATAAATTTATGAGGTTTATAATTTACATACCAAAAAACTCACCCACTTTGAATGTACAGTCTAATGATTTGTAGCCAACTTATGGTTGTATAACCATTAGCACAATCCAGCTTTAAAACTGTACTTTGATTTCTTTACATACAGCTTTTAGTATGTCTGAGATTCATTTTAGCTTTTGGTGTAAAGTTCAACACCTAACTTTTTTTTTTTTCTTTCCCCATTGATTTGAAATGTTTCCCTTACCACATGCTAAACTTCCATGTATACCTGAATCTGATCTTGATCTCCTTGTTTCAGAGGTCACAAATAGGGTTTTATTTGGTCCATGGAGTTTTCAAAATTGGGTAATTTCACATAAAAATTCAGACTTTTGGCCTTTCTGGAAAAAACCAGACAATTTGGCAGCAACCTGCTGGAGGTGAGTAGAGCCCACTCCCTGCAGATGGGAATGAGGATGGTGACCACAATTCCAGTTTACCAGAAACAGTCTCTTTATATGCCTACTGTCCTATTGTAATTAATAGCTCCCTTTCATTCTTAAAAACGTTCTGGTCTGGGCAATAAATTATGAGTTACAATCTCCACCATTCCTTATTGCACCACACCCAGCATTCCTCTTTCATTTATGTTATTAATACAAGACCCCCTCCCAGGAAGAAAAAAGGCAAGGAGACGCCACGATCCTACCACAGAAGTTTGCCAAAACCATGATTATGTGGGCTCAGAGTAGAGTAAGAACATACTGGTGGGGAGAAATCAGGTTAAGTTTCCTCTGACAGTGAATATGATGTCGCAATTTAGCAACCATTTTCCCTTCCATTATTTCATTTAACTTCACAGCAACCTACCAAGTTACACAACTTACCCTACTGTGCGTCTGAGTAGGGATGTGCTGTCTTCCCCTGTAACTCGCATTCCAAACAGGGACCTAGGTATCTTCTCCGCTCACCACTGCTTTTCCAGGGACCGCTCGGTGCTGAGCGCAGAGCTGGCTCCAAGGAACTATGTGTTGGCTGAACAGGCTCCCAGGAACTACCGATTGAATGAACTCGGGAAAATGAGGCTCAGGGAGGTCCGTGGCGAGTCCCAGCAGAAAGAAGCAGGTGGGAATCAGAACAGGCGGCCTGATTCCTGGTCTGGAACCCAAGATCTTTTCCTAGTCATTTGATTGTAACCTCCCCAAATTGGCTAGAAATGAGAGACTGCGCACGCAGGGACTTGTCTTCGACCTCGAGGGACCTCAGTGAAATGCTGGACCGAGGGGCCAGGAGGACAAGTGGCGCAAGAAACGCCCCATCGCTCTCTCTCATCTGCCCGCCTGAGAGCAAGACTACATTTCCCAGCAGCCCCAGCGGCACGCACAGCCCCTGCCACGCGGCCTGCGCCTCCGCCGTCGGCCCACTGGGGGCGCTGCGGCGACCCCTCTGCCGCCCCGTAGAAATCTCCGCGGCCCCGGGGCCGCTTGCTTCCTGTTTGTCGGACGAGGAGACATGGCGGCGGCGCCGGCGGCTGCTGGGTCTGGGGCCGGCCGAGGGCGACGGGCGGCGGCAACGGTGGCGGCTTGGGGCGGATGGGGCGGCCGGCCACGGCCGGGTAACATTCTGCTGCAGCTGCGGCAGGGCCAGCTGACCGGCCGGGGCCTGGCCCGGGCCGTGCAGGTATGAAGCCGGCCCGGAGGGGCGGGGCGGGGTGGACCGGGCGGGAGCTGGCGGGGGGCCGGGGAAGAGGCCTTTCCAGGCCGCCGCAGTACGGGCCTGACCCCTCTTGGCCGGTCGCGGGGCCTCTCTGTAGGCTGTCCCGACGCTGTCAGCCGCGGAAGGGCAATGGGCAGCGGCAGGCTAGAGGCTCCGGGTTAGGGGCCGAGCCGGGCTGGGCTGCATCGGGCACTGATGGCGTGTACGAGTCCTGGGCCCAGCTCCTGGATCCTCCCTTCCTTGCGCCACGTCTGCACGTCTGGGGGACCCTGGGCGAGTTTGCTTTAGCCTCTACGGGCCGCGAGTTTCTCCGCGATGAACTGGGCGGTGGGTCATCTTTGCAGCCACCAAACGGTTCCCAAGTCATCATAAATGTCATTCTCTCGGAGAGGCCTTTCCTTGACATAACGCCTCCCCCCCTTCTAAAGTAGGTCCCCATTGTTAGTCAGTTACAGCCCGGAATTCGTTTCGTTCACATTACTTTCTTAGTCTCTAATTACATATTTCTTTGTTGTCTACTCTTTTTCTCGCCTGTATCTTACATTACGCTGAGCTCCAACGGGTGCAGGGACTGTATCTGTGTTGCGTGTGTAAAGCGTCATGGTTAACAACTAGGGTTCCGGAGTCAGGCCTGGATTCAGAACCCTGCTGTCTCTTGGTTGGGCAAGTTTACCTTTCTGTGCCTCAGTTTCCTCTTTTGTGAAATGGAGATGATAATTAGTAACCAACATGTTAAGGTGTTGTGAGGATCAAAGACAATTGTGTAAAGCGTTAAATGCGTTTCTGGTGTATAGTAAAAAGCTGAAGGATAATCAGTTAATATTAATGCAGTACTTGTTACCTAGCTTATGCTACGTGCCTATTATATGATTAGTTTTTTTTTTTTTTAATGAATGAAGAACACTGCTTTAGGGTAAATCAGGATGAATAAGACCAAGGTTGCTCGCTCCTCCCCTTCTCCCTCATCTTGTTCCCAGAACGTACCTTGTAAACACACCTGTAAAACATTAGCTTAACTTAAGGACAGCTATTGCATAAAGAAACTTTTTTTTTTGGTCAAATAAAGAAACTTTTAAGTATGTACAGGAAACTAATAAAGTGATTGCTGGAGTGGGAATTGGGTAGATGAGGGAGAGAATGAGAGAGAAATTTTTCATAGTAACTTAGTTTTGAGCCATTTTAATATTATATGGTTAAAAGGACATATATATGTGTGTTTGTATGGGTTACAGATGAAGAAGCAGTTCTGGGTGAGCAGTATTTTCCTTGCCGTAAGATAACCATGGATCAGCAACTTTTTCCCCTTTGCATTCTTCTCTATCTGCCTTAAGATCCTGGAAATACTTGCTCTGTCCTTTAACCCAAAGACTTACTGACCTAGGTAGGTAGGAACGGGCAGAAAGGGAACTCAACTCACCTTTATTGAGTACATACTTTGGATCAAGCATTGTGCAAGTTATACAGTGTCTTTATTTCATTCTCAAGTCTTTTTTTTTTTTTTTTTTTCATTCTCAAGTCTTTTGAATCAAGTGCCAGGACTCATCTCTTAACACCAATGAAGAAACTGAGGCTCAGAAAGATTAGGTAATTTGCTCCTAAGCACTCTTCTTGATAATCTTCGAGAGCAATAGAGAGCCACCAAAGTTCTTTAACTTAATGAATGAAAGAAAATTAAGTTCTTCACATTTAATTTGTACCCAATGCTGGATGACTTGGAATGGAAGGAGACTGGAGAAACTCATCGGATAGAAGGTGCTGGAATGTTCTTGAGCCCCATTTATAGTCTGTGGTAATAATTGATTACCACATTAATTACCGCCAGTAGTATGGTAATCAAGTTGTATACAGACAAGTGTGGGAGCTATTTCAGAGGTTAAGACGGAGGTTCCTTTCCAAAACTATAGTGAGGTGGGGATCTTCATGTTTCCAATGTGTCCCTTCTTAGTAACTTTCTTTGATCTCTTCCTTGCTCCACTGTTTTTCCTCCCCCACATTGCAGAGTAAATTATTTCCTCATGACACAGTGAGTATATTCTCTTATGGCCTGTGGAATACTTGGAAAGACCAGGTTAAAATTTTCTTCTTTGCGTTTTAAACACATGAGGTAAAGTTTACCATCTTATTCATTTTTAAGTGTGCGGTCAGTAAGGATTCACACTGTTGTGAAGCAGATCTCCAGAACTTTTTCATCTTGTAAATCTGAAACTTGAGCCATTAAACTACTCTTTTCCCCTTCTCATAGCCCCTGGTAACCACCGTTCTACTACTTTCTGTTTCCATGAATTTGATTACTTTAAATACCTCACGTAAGTGGAATCATGCTTTGTTTGTCTTTTTGTGCCTGGCTTATTTAACTTAATACAACGTCTTCAAGGTTCATCCGTGTTGTAGTATGTAACAGGAATTACTTGGGAAAAACCAGATTTTGAAGTAAGATGGACCTGTATTGAACCCTAGTTCTGTCATTATTGCTAGATTATATTATATAACCTCTCTTAACCTCAGTTTCATTATTTCTAAAATGGCAATGCTGTTGGGGGAGGAGTAAGTGGAATAATATATCTAAAAAGCTTGCCCAGTGTATGGCATATAGTAGATGCTCAGTAAATAGTTGTCATCAGCTCATAGATCTGAGACTGGGCCTCTTGAAAGACTGTGTTTTATTTTTTTATGTGTCTGCAGAGCCTGAAACAGCACCAGTTGTTTGACCCTCAGGACTAAGGAAATTTTTTGATTTGAAATGCTGTATATGAGAGCTTTGTCTTTCTCAGTGCTGTCTCTTTGTATATCCCACACAGTCCCATGGCTTTAAAGAGTTCTAGAGTCAGATTACTTAGATTTGAATTCCAGCTCTGGTACATACTTGCTGTGTGTCTTTGAACAAGTAGTTTAATCTCTTTTTGCCTCAGTTTCTTCATTTATAAAATAGAGATAATCATGGGCTCTAGCTTGGTAAGGCTGTGGTAAGCACCAAGAGCATTTATACATGTAAAGCACTTAAAATGGTGTCTAAAATATAGTGGGCACGCTATAAAGATTAGCAAGTATTGTTTTTAGCAAAACTATATTCTGATAGATCCTAAATCTGTATGTCCATCCTGGTTTCCCCCTTTAGTTCCAGTTGGATACATCCAAATACTTTCTCAGCATCTCCACACAGACATCTAATAGGCACCTCGAAAACTTAATATGGCAAATACAGCCCACAAACCTGATCTTCCTCAAGTCCCAAATGGAACTTGAGAGGAGCCTGGGCGAAGACTCCGGGCTGAATGATTTAAAATGGGCCTATCCTACTTGGATTTTAGTGTGCCTTATTTTCATCTCTCCCTTTCAGTTTGTCCTCTGTCAAGGTAATAAAATATGCTGGTATAATGCTTTAGTGTTTACAGAGCCTGTCCAGATTTATCAGCACATTTGATCCCTAAAACATATCAGATCTTACAATCTCTTGCCTAAAACCCTCTAGTGGCATCCCATGGCAGTTGGTATCAAATTCAGGTTCCTTCCCTGGGGTGCACAGGACCCTGCATGGTCAGTGGGAATTGCAGGAAAGGGATAGACTAGGCAAGCCAACTCAACAGGTCATGACCCACCACACCTAGAGATACCACTTCAGTTTGGAGATCTGATGACAGGCTGGGTTATGGCATCCTGTTCTGTTTCCCAAATTCCATTCATCACTTCCTTCATGATTATTGGTATATCTAAATTCTACTTGAGTGTTATTTGCTTCATATGTATCTTTTTAGATTGACCCCTCTTTTTAAAAAAAATTGTTTTTTCAGTTGGCACTGCCTCTTTCAGCCTCGTTCTAAGCATTAACATTTGAAATCTTGAGGTTCAAATCAAATACTGTCTTCTTTGCCTGTCAAGGATAATTTGATATTGAAACTCCCCCGGTAGGATAAATTCTTTTAATTAAAAATATGGATAATATTTAAACAGGTTTTTATATTCACAAACCTTAAAATTCACTTTTAATTATATTAAAACATAACAGATTCCATTAAAGTGGATGAAAGCATTCATTGGTTAATATTATCAGAATAATCTAACAATGTCTTTTATCTTCATTAATTAAAGGTATTTAATCTTAATTAATCTTTAAGAAGGCTATTTACTTGCATTTAATTTATTTCGAGGCATTTGATATCTTACACTTAGAACTAAACAAATAAAATACACATTTTATGTTTATGGAATTTAACATTTAATTATTTAAAAAGAAAAGCACTAAAGACAAAAATAAGTCAATAAAAACTGTAAATGTCTGGACGTGTCACATTTACTAAATAGGTTGACAGCTTAGGCAGCATGATGTAAGAGATTATCACTCCTATAAACTGTCAAACCACAAGTACTCCAAGAGAAAAAACCCATACAACACCTGCCAAAAATTCAGCTTTGAAGATGCCTGGATGGTGGCTCTTTTCATCATACTACTCAGATGTTCACAAGGAAAACAAAATCCATATGATTATTTTTAAATGAGAGTAAATGCCTTGTAAGACAAACTGGTAGTAGTAAAAGAAATTCCATGTGAAGTTGAATATTTTGAATATGATTTGGAGAATCTCTGGGTATCATGAACCTTGTAAAAAATAACAGCAGTGCCCCCATTTTTCACCCCAAGTTCCACCCCCTGCCAGGCAGTCACTGTCCACACTGGCTGTTTTCTTTTGCAGGTGAAGAGTCCAGGAAACAGGAAAGCCAATATTCTAAATGACATAAGGCTAATACTTGACTGTACAGTTTTAAAGAGTTCTCTTCCTCTCTTCTCTTCCTTTTGTAGAGGATTAGGGTTTAATTCACAGCACCCTGTGCCACACATTTGGTCTCCGTGATTCTCCTAATGTGGTTATGTCAGTTTTGGCCATTGGTATTTTCATTATGATGATAGTGATAAGATATAATTGTTTATGGCAGAGCCATATGTATGCAACAATTATATTCCATGTAATGTGTTTTTCTTAGTTAAAAGCTGCCCTTTCTTCCCCTACTTTTTCATTTGAGACCTGTGTATAGTAGAATTCACCCTTTCAGTGTATAGTTCTATAACTTTTGACAAACACATGCAGTTGTGTGACCACCACTGTAGTTAAGATTCAGAAAGTTCCCCTGTAGTAGTTGGTCCCTTCCCCACCACCATCCCTTGGCAACTGCTCATCTGTTGTCTATCCTATTATACTGTTTTACTGACTGTCACAGAAATGGAATCGTTCCATATATAGACTTTTGAGTCTGACTTATTTCACTATAATCATCCTTATAAAATTTGCTTTACTTTTTGTTACAATTTACTACCAAATTCTAAAGCTCCTACTTTTTTCTTTTAAAAAGAAATTCTTCTTGGAACCCTCTGGCCCGCTTCAGCTTGGATTAGTTACTTGCTAGAGTAGCTGAATTTTGGGGGTTTCCCTTTACCAAATTCAGGACATTTTATTTCTTTTTCTCATGTTTTGGAGCTCTGTTTTCTGAATCCTGTGTTCCTTTTTCTTGGAGTACATTCTCTAGTAGCCACCTAAGAAAGCATACTTTCTTTTAAGTTTGTATGTCTGAAAATGTCTTTTTTTCCTTGTACTTGAGTATTTAGTTCAGCTGGGTATATAATTCTAAGTTAGAAGTTATTTTCCCTTTAAGTTTTAATGGCATATTATTCCATTATCTTTAAGCATTTGGTGTAACTGTCTAAAGGTTCTGTTGTCATTCTCTGTCCTTTGTGCATGACCTATATTCCCACTCCTTACCTCCTAAGAGCTTTTAGGGTCGTCTCTCTTTCTGGTCTTCTGTAATTTTAGCTGTAATATGCATTGATGAAAGTCTTCTTATTCATTGTGGGTACACTTTGGTAAATGTACATTAAAATGTGTAACAACTGTAATGAAGTCATGTCTATCACCTGACTAAGCCCTCTGCAAAATGATTGCACTAAGTGTTCTCTTAGGATCTTCCTATTTTTAAAAGACATTTTCTCTCCTTTGAAGTTTGGGCTACGATTGCTTTGGAGAACTTCATGGAATAAGTAAGATGTGAGTTGGTTCTGAAGAATGAGTAGACTTTTAACAGTAGCATAGATATTTCTCAGGAACACCATTCAGAAAGTCCTCATAACTGGCCATTAGAAGACAGAACAGAAAGTGAAGTGCTCCTGTGGGAAATCGGTGGGAGATAAGTTTAGATATTTGGGATTAAGGTGGGGAACGTAACTAACATTTATTGAACGTCCACAGTGTGCCATTGTGCATATAGTTGGCTTTTTTTTTTTTTAAGTTTATTGTTAAATATTTGACCTTTAAAAAGCTGTAATAAGCAATACCAGTGTATTATCACAGTAAACATGTACCCATGGCCAAATTTGAGAAGTTATTAATATATTTAATGCCCCTTTCATGTCAGTCCCTCTCTGCCGGAGGTAACATTTGTTTTGAGGAAGTAACATATACACATGTACAAAAGGGAGAAAAGTAAGTCTGCCTCACAGATGGCCTACTACCGCCTCTACTATCAGCCTCCAGTTCTACTCCCAGATGCAACTCTGTTTATTGATTTCTTGTGGATCCCTCTATCTAAGCTTAGTAAACAAATATGTCTCTCTATTCTTCCTTACACAAGTGATACTGTACTATACATACTATTGTGTGGTATGTATACATACTATGTGCTTTTAGCTTTTTTCACTTAAAAATGTATTTTAGAGATCCTTCCATAATCAGTACATAAGATTATTTTATTTTAGGCATTTATAAAACTTTCTGTGTTGAAATGCACAAATAAAAATGCACAAAGATAAATGAACAGCTCAAAATTATCTGCTGTGTAGCAAATACAGCATTACCTCTGTACTCCTTACTAACCTCTCTCTCTGCACTTCTTCCCCTCAAATGAAATCGCTAGTCTAACTTCTAACTTTGCATTTAGTCATACTAGTTTTTATACTTCATACAGATAGCATCAGGGCTTCCCAGGTGGCACAGTGGTAGAGACTCTGCCTGCCAATCCAAGAGATGCAGGATCAATCCATGGGTTGGGAAGATTTCCTGGTGGAGGAAATGGCAACCCACTCTAGTATTCTTGCCTGGAAAATCCCATGGACAGAAGAGCCTGGTAGGCTATAGTCCATGAGGTCGCAAAGAGTTGGACACGCCTGAGCACACACATGCATACGTACATCCATACATAGAATCAAACGGTATGTACTAAGTCTGCCTTCTGCCTTTTTTCAGTCCACATTGTGAGATTCATCCGTGATGACAGGTAAAGCTGTAGTTCATTCATTTTCATTGCTATATAATATTAAACCACAGTTAATTTGTTGTAATTTTGATGAGTATTTGGGATCTTTCCTGTTTTTGGCGGTTTTGAATAATGTTTATGTGAACATTCTTGTACTTGTCTCTTGAAGCGTATCTGTGCAATTTCTTTGGGGTGTACTCTTAGACGTAGAGTTGCTAGGTTATAGGGTGTACATGGGTTTAGCATCAGCAGCTAAACAGTTTCCCAGATGGTTGTACTAATTTACAGTCCCACCAGCAGTGTATGCGAGCGAGTTCCTATTCCATGTTCTGACTAACCTGTGGGGTTGCCAGTCTTTTTAGTTTTAGTCATTCTAGTGTGTGAGAAGTGGCATCTCATGATTTCAGTGTGTTTCCCTCATGACTAGTGAAGTTAAGCATCTTTTCAGGAGTTTATTGGCCATTTGGACTTTCTGTCTTGTGGATTACCTGTCTAAATCTTTTACATATTTTTCTGGTGGGGTTTTTCATTTAAAATAAATTTTTATTTGAAGTTCTTTTTGTTTGCTGGATATGAGCCCTTTGTAGTTATATTTGGCAGATATCTTCTCTTATTTGGTGGCTTGCCTTTCTAGTCTCTCAAAAGATCTTTTGATAAACAGAAGTGCTTAATTTTAATGCCACTATTTTCCCTTATGGTTAGTGCTTTTTGTATTCTGTTTACTGAATCTTTACCTACTCTAAGGTCATGAAGATACTCTGCTTATCTTCTAGAAGCTTTACTGTTTTGCCTTTGCCATTGAAATATATGTTCTGCTTGGAATTTATTTTTGGGTGTGGTGTGAGCTTTTCATAGAGATATCAAGTTGACTAGTTATTTATTGAAAAGTCTTTTTTGCCCCTCCAGTGCTCTGTAGTGTTTGTTTCCACATCTGTTTCATGTCTGTTCTGTTCCTCTGTCTGATTTGTCCATTTACCCTTGTGCTAATATCACATTGTCTTATTTTCTGTAATTTTATGTGCTGATTTTGTTCATAGAATATTGAATCAGAAGAGCAGCTTCTCCTACTTTTCTTCAAGAATTCCTTGGCTTTTCTTGGTCCTTTGCCATTTCCATATACATTTTTGAGTGAGTGTGTACGTTTTTACAACAGAATTTTGATTGGGATTGCTTTCAGTCTGTTCAATGCAGCACACTCATTCTCTCCTTCCCTTACATCTCTTTTTCTCTGATTTAATCTTCCTTAATCTCTCTTGATGATATTTTATAGTTTTCTATGTAGTGGTCTTTGTTAGATTCATTCCTTGGCATTTGACGTGATTTGATGGTATCGTAAATAGCATTTTTAAAATCACGTTTTCTAACTGTAGCTGAAATATAAAAACAAGATTGGTTTGTGTATTGCTGCAGCATTTATATTGCCCTTGTATTTTAATACTTTAGATTATTTTGGATTGTGTATGTGTACAGTCATCTGCAAGTATATCTGCAAATGAAGCTTTTATTTTATCCCTTCCTATCTTACATCTTTTTTTTTCTTACCTAACTGCTGTTTGGGATGCTCCTGCACAGTGAATTGAAGTGGCATGTTACTGATCTAAGAGGTAGAGCCTTCAACATTTAACCATTAAGTATGATGTTTGTTGAATATTTTCCAATAAGAGTATCTGTAGATACTCTTATTAGTTCATTTCTTTTCTGAGTTTCTGTGTTGAATTCCATCAAAATGCTTTTTCTGCGTTGAGATGTTAATATAATTGTTTTCCTTTGTGTTATTAATATGATGAATTACACTGAGTAAACTTTTCAAATATTGAACCAAATCTGAATTTCTGCTTCAGAACGTCATCCTTTTTATAGATTGCTAAATTTGATTCCTAATTTTCTTATTAGGATTTTTTTCCTTCTGTGTTTATGAATGAGAATGGCCTATAATTTTCCTTTCACCAGGTTTTGGTATAAGTTTATCCTGGCCACTAGTCATAGTTTTAGTTGGACCCACAAATTTTGATCTGTAGTATTTTCATTGTCATTTATTTCAGAATATTTTCAAATTTCTCCTTGGATTTCTTCTTTGACCTATGCATTTTTAAGAGGTATATTTTTTAATTTATGAACATCAGGGTTTTATAATCTTTCTGTTACAGGTTTTAGGCTGATTGCACTGCAGTCAGAGAATATAGTTTGTGTTTTGATTCATTTAGATATGTATTGAAATTTGCTCCATGGCCCACCAACTGGGCATTTTGTAAATGTTCTGTGTACTTGCAAAGAATGTAGAGAGTGGCTGTTAAATGTAGTGTCCATTTCTGCAGTGAAGCCGTCTGGAATTTTCGTCAGTTCAGTTCAGTCGCTCAGTTGTGGCCGACTCTTTGGGACCTCATGGACTGCAGCACACCAGGCCTCCCTGTCCATCACCAACTCCTGGAGTTTACTCAGATTCATGTCCGTTGAGTCAGTGATGCCATCCAGCCATCTCATCAATATGGAGAATATTGCCATATTAGAAATATTAAGTCTTCCAGTCTCTGAGCTTGAATGGCTTTCCATTTATTTAGGCATTCTTTACTTTAATTTCTTTCAATGATGTTTTGTGTTTCATTGTACAGATCTTATATTTTGTTAAATTTATTCATAAGTATTCTTTTTGATGCTGTTACAAATGGGATTGTTTTCTTATTTTCACTTTTGGATTGTTGATTGCAGATGCGTAAAAATTCAGGTGATTTTTGTATATTGAAACCTTTTTGTATCCTGAAACCTTGCCAAGCTCATTTATTAGCTCTAAGTCTGTGTGTTGGTCTCCTTTGAAAAAAATGTCTGTTTAGGTCTTATGCCTGTTTTTAAATTGGATTGTTTACTATTTTTTCCTCTATTTTTTCTGTTGAAGTATAGTTGATTTATAACATCCTTAATGTTATGCTAATTTGTGCTAATTAGTTTTTTGTAGTTTTGATTTGAGTTGTGTGAGCTGTTTATATATTTTAGATATTAATCCCTTATTAGTTACATCATTTGCAAATATTTTCTATAATTCAGTAGGTTCTGCCTTTTCATTTTGTTGATGGCTTCCTTTGCTGTGCAAAGGCTTTTAAGTTTAATCAGGTCCCACTTGTTTTTGTTTCTTTTGCCTGAGGAGGCAGATACAGAAAACATACTGCTGTGATTTATGTCAGTGTTCTGCCTCTCTTCTCTTCTAAGAGTTTTTTGGTTTCTGGTCTTACATTTAGGTCTTCAATCTATTTTGAGTTTATTTTTTATATTGTGTGAAAAAATGTTCAAATTTCTTTTTTAAAAAATTTATTTAATTGAAGTATAGTTGATTTACAATGTTGTGTTACACATTTCATTGTTTTACATATAGCTGTACAGTTTTCCCAACACTGCTTATTAAAGAGGCTGTCTTTTCACTGTTTTTTTTGTTTTTGTTTTTTTTTTTAATATTTATTCATTTATTTGGCTGCACCAGGTCTTAGTTGCAGCATGTGGGATCTAGTTCCCTGACCAGGGATCAAACCTGGGCCCCCTGCATTGGGAGCTCAGAGTCTTAACCACTGGGCCAGCAGGGAAGTTCCTGTCTTTTCACTATTGTATATTCTTGTTGGTTTTGTTGTAAATTAATTGACCATAAGTGGTGGATTTATTTCTGGTCTTTCTGTTTTGTTCCATTGATCTATGTGTCTGCATCCATGTGCCAGTACTGTGCAGTTTTGGTTCCTGTAGTTCTGTAGTATAGTCTGAATCAGGGAGCGTGATACCACCAGCTTTGTTCTTTTTTTTTTCAGGATGGTTGTGGCAGTTCTGGATCTTTTGTGGTTCCATATACATTTTAGGAATTTGTTCTAGTTCTGTGAAAAATGCCATGGATATTTTGATAGGGATTGCATTAAATCTGTAGATTGCTTTGAGGGTATGGATGTTTTAACTAGTCTTCTAATACAAGACACAGGATATCTTTCCATTTCTATGTATCATCCTTAATTACTTCATTGTTTTACAGTTTTCAGAGTTTTACAGTTTCAGGAGGTTTTCACCTCCTTGATTAAGTTTATTTCTAGGTATTCTTTTAATGTCTTTGGTTTTGGTATCAGGGTAATACTAGCCTCATAGAATGAGTTGAGAAGTGTTCCTTCTTCTGTTTTTGGAAGAATTTATGAAGTATTTGCCGATTTCTCTTTAAATGTTCAATAGAGTTTACTAGTGAAGCATCTGAACTTGGGCTTCTCTTTATGGGTTGCTTCCTTCCTTCATCCCTCCCTCTTTTTCTTCCTTTTGTATTAAATCACTAATTTGATCTCTCTAATTGTTGTAGGTATATCACATTTTCTGTTTCTTCTTAAGTTAGTTTCTGTTATTTGTGTCCTTCTGAGAATTTATATGTTTCATCTAATTTATGTAAGTTTGTTGGCATACAGTTGCTCCTAGTATTTCCATGTAATCCTTTTTATCTCCTTAAAATTGGTAGTTGTTTCCTCTTTCATTCCTGAATATATAGTAATTTGAGTCAATGTAAGTTAGTCAGTGTAACTATTTTCAATATTGTTGGTCTTTTCAAAGAACCAAATTTGATTTTGTTGATTTTTTTTTCTGTTATTTTTCTTTTCTCTCTATCACTTATTTTTGCAAGGATCTTTTTAATTTCCTCATGCTTGCTTTGGGTTGGGTTTACTCCATTTCCCCCCTAGTTTCTCATGATAGAAGATAAGATAATCTGAGATTGCTCTCCTTTTTAATATAAATGTTTATAGCTATAAACTTGTAAGCACTGCTTTTGCTGAGTCCCATGAAACCATTGTAGTTTTCTGTCTTTATCCTTTCAAGGAAGGGAAAGGTGTTTTTGTTTTGTTTTGTTTTTTTTCATTGTTTTGGGTTTTGCCTTAATTTGAGTTTGCTTGAAGAGTATAACATTTCTGATAATCATTTAGACCTACAGAAATGGTAATTTCCTACGGCTCACCCTAATACAAATACTCAGAAACATTTCATTATCTTTCGTGACCCTTGAATTATTTTATGTTTACAATCTAAGAAAACGAGCTCAGGAAGAGTAATGGGACTTGTCCAAGATCAGAGTACTGATGTGCATCAGGATAGGCCAAGCTGTTACTGAAGACCTGCACGTCCTTTGTAAGCTGCAGTGAGCTTTTGATCTAATTGAGGGACAAGTCTACATGAAAATAATTCACTCCTGGCACCGATAATGCCATATTCCCAAAATAGACACTGCCATGATTAATGAACCTGTCATTAGACTAGGCTATTGCTCATGCCTTCCAACACTTACTGAGTCCCTGCTCTGTGCCTGGCGCTCTTTGCGAGAAAGAAGGTTTGCATAATAAACACAGCCTGGCACCTACTCTCTAGTGGGGCAGGGGTGGGCGGTGGTTAGGGCAAATGAACCAGCAATTATGGTACAGGATGATCAATGTTAGATAAGGTCCCAGACCCTCTTAGAAAGGAGAGAGAGGAAGTCCTATCAAGGAAATTTTCTGTTTTTTTGACTTGCATTTTGAAGGAGAAAGAACTTTCTAGGTAGAAAAGACAGGGAGCAGGGAAGGAGCTTTCCAGGTAGAAAAGACATCCAAAAATGTTCTGTGGCATAGAGTTCACCCTTGAACAACACAGGGGCTTAGTGCTGACGCTTCACAGTCAAAATTCTTGTATAACTTAAGAATCGGCCCTCTGTACCCACAGTTTCCCTGCACCTGCAGATTCAACCAGACATGGATTGTGTAGTACTGTAGTATTTACTATTGAAAAAGATTTCTCATGTAAGTGGACTCATGCAGTTCAAACCTGTATATATGTGTGTGTAAATTATTACCCCTCTTGCTCCCAACTTAGGTTTATTTTCTCCCCACACAGGTGGCATACCTATATACAGGTACACTAGAGCCATGTACAGGGGAGGAACACGTGCAAAGATGCATAGAGAGAGAACACATACATTTGGAGCCTAGCGTGTGCATTGGGCAAAGAAGAAGTTAAGAGAGGACAGCAGGTCATAGAATAGGAAGGGGGTGTATCATAAACAAGGAGCTGGACTTTGACCTTACAGGCTGTCGGGGAACTTTTGAAGGTTTCTAGAAAGACCTTTGACTTACTTGTCCTGGGTGGGATTGGGAGCCAGCTGCTCTCTTTTGCTGTGTGTGCTAGTGGTTCTTTCCTCACCAGTAATAGTTTCCTCTTTTTTTTTTTTTTTTCCCTTTGGACTTACAGTTCACTGAAACTTTTTTGATGGAACGGGACAAACAGTCCAAATGGAGTGGAATTCCGCAGCTGCTCCTTAAGCTGTATGCGACCAGCCACCTCCACAGTGACTTTGTTGAATGCCAGAACATCCTCAAGGTAACTGTTGGGGGCGTTGGAGGGGCTGCATTCGGGGCCTGCAGGTGATACTAGACATCTGGGTTATTCCCCTTCTTCAGTCTGCTTTTTAAAATAGCCTGTATTGAGTAAGCTGTAGAAAATTTGGGAAGTTAAGAAAAAGCACAAAGAAGAAAATAAAAATCACCTATAATCCCATCACCCAGAGATAATCACCATTAAGTTCCTGGTGTATATACTTCTGGGTTTTATTCACACTTGTTTTGTCCTAGTACTTGCCTAATTAAGCAGGCCTTGCTCTGGGATTGGGATACATTCTTTTTCAATGGGATTTAAAAGATCCCATTTTGGTGAGACTTCAAGGAAGTGGCCTTGTGGTTGTTGATAAGTATGACTGGCATCTGAAGGTGAAGGGACTTGGAAAGAGTGCAGAGACATCCAGGGCAGTTGTTCTCAATCTAAAGTGTGTATCAGAGTCATGTGGAAGCCTTGTTAACGGTGGGCCCTGCCAGTAGAATTTCTGATTTAGTAGGTCAAACTTCATATTGGGAAAGCAGGTCCAACTTTGAATTTAGATTACTGGCTCTAATGTAGCTAAAATCTATGCAAGTTATATTTGATCATAATAAAATATGTTTTTCAGATGTGAAGTTCTGTTTATTATCTTACATAAATCATTTTTTAAATACTAATAGGGCCAAATAAGTTTAATCTTTACCTTTCAGAAGAGATGTTTTATCTACACAACTTTTTTTGTAAATTGAAGATTATTCCCAAATAAAACTTTATAAAAAGATGTTTGTGTTCTTGATTTTCTCACAGTTTGATTTAGGATAGAAATAATTATAGTGTCTTATGCTTGCTTGAAAACATTTTGTGAAGAATTATACATTATTTCATTTGATTCCTGCAAAATCTCTGAGATATGAGGTAGATGAAAGAGGGAAATTAATCTCTGTGAGTGCTTGCTATCATTATTTCTTTATGCATTCAATGAAATTTACCATGGACCAGGCATATTTAATTTTTATGATAAAACTCTGTGAGATGAGTGGTATTAGTGGATTAGTCCAAAATACTTTGATTGCATGTAACAGTAACCCACCCAGATTAGCTAAAAAGATTCTTTATTGTGTCACATCTTCAGAAAGTGCAGATGTGAATTCAGGGGCCAAATAGAGTTAGGCAGTCTGTTTCTTTTCTTGACATCTGTGTGTGGCCTCGTATTCTTTCACAGAAGTAGGGCTGTTACCTGAAGAAGAGGAAAGGAGATACAGAGCAGGAAAATCCAGATGTCTTCTCCATTTCCTTTCTCAGTTGAGAAAACAGACTCAGCATAATCCACCCACCATCATATGGTTATCATTATGATGAGCCCAGATTTGTCCTACTCCTGAAACCAGCTTCCATTGTACTGTGTTGCCAGCAGAATTACATTATAGTTTTATAAATGAGAGAAATGAAACCCAGAGGAAGTAGTTCTCCCACTAATTATGTGACCTTGTACAACTTTGTAATTTTTGTTTTTTAACCTGTACAGTGGGTCAAACTATACTCACTTCATTGAATTATTTTAAGGATTAAATGTACTTAAGTATAGAAATCCGGTGCTTGTCATGTAATAGGTTATCTGTAAGAGAGAGTTCTGCTTTTTCTTAATGAGTGGTACTTGGACCAACATCAACATCACTTGGGTACTTATGATAAATGCACATTCTCAGGCTCCAGCCCAGACCTATTAAATCAGAAACTGCAGGTGGGACCCAGCAGTCTGGGTTTTAACATGTCCTTCAGATGATTGGATGCTCACCACTGTGTGAGAACTGCTGCTCTAATCCGGTGTGTCCCATCCTCCCTTGAGGTTCCTGAGAAGAGAGCATAATGAGCAGGAGTGTATTCTTCCTGCTCTTTCTCCTGTTTGACCCACAATAGGTATGCTTTCTTTTGTAAGCACAGACTCAGGAGCCAGACATCCTAGGTTTAAGTCCTGACTCTATCACATACCCTATTTGACATTGACAACTTCTTTGTGTCTTAGTTTCCTTATCTGTAAAATTGGGCCAATACATTACTGTTACATCACAGAGTTGTGAGGATTAAAAGAGGTAACATATGAAGAACCATGCCTGGTACATAATAAGCATTTAATAAGTTAGCTTCTACTATGATTACAACAACTTTTATCATATCAGCTTTTCTGTAAGTTGGCTTTTTTTTTTTTTTTGGTTCATTGTGGAGGCTGTCTTTGGCCTCATGGGAATTCAATTTGTGACTAAAATGCAAACTGTTCTTTTGGTGTCTGGTTTGTGTTGGATACTAAAACTCAATGTCTCGGTATCCCTTTTCACTAGGAAATTTCTCCTCTTCTCTCCATGGAGGCTATGGCATTTGTTACTGAAGAGAGGAAACTTACCCAAGAAACCACTTATCCAAATACTTATATTTTTGACTTGTTTGGAGGTGTTGATGTAAGTCATTGTTTATTATTACTACTGCTAATTTAATGGCTTGGGAACTTTTGAAATGGGAACTAGGAAGCGTTTTAGAATTTATAGCTAGCATTTCAGAATTTTCTCCTTTAGAAGCTCCATGGGATTCACCTGTGTTGAAGTACCATAGTTTTTACATTGAAAGAGTTTATTTATGTGAATTGATAATAATATCAACTTTTTTAAGGCACAGAGTTAATGTTTCCTAGTTCAGCTGTGATTACTAGTTTTTTTTTTTGTCCTTCCAGAGATGTAATATATATATATATGTGTGTGTGTGTGTAAATAGTTACCCTGACTGTCCCCACCTTAGGATTATATTCTCCCCATATAGAAGTAGCATATCATATATAGGTACCTTGCTTGCTTTTTTCGTGTAATTCTGTAACTTGGAGGTAGATTCATTTTAGTACGTGTAAATCTGCCTCATTATTATTAACAGCTATATAGTATTCCCTGGTATGATTTTACCATTATTTACCCAGGCCTTAGTTGATGGACATTTAGCTTTCTCAGCACCGTTCCTATCAAACAAGGTTGCAGTAAGTTTTTTGTACATGTGTGTACTGTATACTTTTAGGATCAAAGCATATGTCTTTTATTGTTTATAAACTTACCAATTTATGTACCTAAAAGACTTTATCAACTAACATCCCCAGTAACGAAGAAGAGTGTCTTTTTATCCACTCCATCACCAACACAGTGTGTTTATGTGTATTTTTATGGACTTTGTTATCGAGGTATAACCTGCATACAGTGAAGTATGTCAGTAACTACGAGAGGATAAATTCACCTTTGCCAAACCACGAAATAGAACATTACCAACACATAGTAGCCTCTTTCACTAAACAGTATGTTTTACGTATTTTAAATATTTGCTAAGCAGATATGAGAGAAATGATATTTCTTCATAGTTTTTAAAAATTTTATTGAGATATAGTTCACATCATATAATTTAATTATATGTTAGATTATTGAGATATAGTTATTATTAGAAGTTAGATTATTGAGATATAGTTCACATCACCCATTTAAAGTGTACAATTCAGTAGTTTTTAGTGTATTTGTCGATATGTGAAACCACCACCACAGTCACTCTAGAACATTTTTATCACCCAGAAAAGAAACTCCATATGTTTAAGCTATCACTCTCGCACTCCTCCAACCACCAGCCCCATCATAGGCAACTGTTACTCCACTTTGTCTTTATAGATAACCTTGTCTTGGACATTTCATATGAACAGAGTCACATAATATGTGATCTTTTGTTGTTGGTGTGTTTCACTTGGTTTAATGTTTTCAAGGTTCATCCCCATTATATCGTGAATGTTTCAGCACTTTTTTCTATTTTATGGTTGAATAATACTCTACTGTGTGAATATACCACATTTTGTATGTTCATTCGTCAGTGGACACTTGGGCTATTTCTACCTTTTGACTATTACAAATAATGCTGCTCTTAACATTTGTGTACAAGTTTGTGTGTAGAAATACCTTTTCATTAATCTTGGGTATATACCTAAAAGTGGGATAGATGGATCATATAGTAGCTCTTGTATTTAATTCTTTGAGGATTTGTCAGACTGTTTTCCAAAGCAGCCACACCATTTTACATACCCACCAGCAATGCACAAGGGTTCTAATTTTTCCACATCCTCTTCAGCACTGGCTATTCTCTCTGCTTTTGATTACAGCCATCCTACTGAGTGTGAAGTGTTACTTCATTGTGGTTTTGACCTGCATTTTCCTGTTGCCTAATGCTATTGAACATTATTTTATGTGCTTCTAGGTCATTTTTTTGTCTTCTTTGGAAAATATTGTTATTATGAATTCTAAGAATATGAGTTATGAATTATGCATAGTTTTAAAATTTTATATCTTTCTATGAGTGGAATTGAATATCTTTTCATGTGTTTATAAGTAATTCCTTTTTTTTTTTTTCCTATTTATTAAGCCCTTCTCTTATTGATTTTTGTGTTAGTTCAGGCTGCTATAGCAATATTCACAGATTGAGTGGTTTATGAACAACAGATTTATTTCTCAAAGTTCTAGAGGCTGGGAAGTCCAGGATCATGGCACTGGCAGATTTGGTGTCTCGTGAAGATCCTCTTCTGGGTTGCAAACTGCCAGCTTCTCCTGTGTCCACACATGATGAAGGGGCTAGGGAATCTCTCTGGAACCTCGTTCATAAGGTGTAATACCATTCATGGGTGCTCTGCCCTCATAACCTAATCACCACCCAAAGGCCCCACCTCCTAATGGCATCACATTGGGCATTAGGATTTAGCATGACTTTCAGGAGACACTAACGTGCAGATTATAGTAACTTGTAAGTACTCAGTTTTTAAAGATCCTTTGTCATAAGTGTTCTATTTTTTTCCCCTAGTTTAAATATTGAATTTTGACTTTGTTTATGGTACGTTTTAATGTGGAACTTTTTAGGTTTACTAAAAAGTAAAAGTTGTTTACTTTTTAGGTTGTCAAACTGATCAGTCTTTCCTTCCATGGGTTCAGAGTTTTTCTTTTCCCGTTGTTGAATTGTAAACTATGTCTTTATTTCCATCTAATATTTCAAAGTTTTTATCATGTATGATTAATTTTTGCACCACTTGAAATTCATTTTGATGTAATGAGTGAGGGTACTGGAATCCTGCTTCTTTTTTCTCAGATATCTGTCCTTTCCCCTGTCCCTGGGAACATGAGGGAGGCTTTCAGGGTGTTGTGGTTGTGTTGATCTGGGTGTTGATTGTGTTGGAATGAGATTCACTTTGTGAAAACTGGAGCTGTGTGTTTACAATTTATACTGTTAGCTCTGTTAGGTTGTTCAGTTCAGTTCAGTCACTCAGTCGGTTCCGACTCTTTGCGACCCCATGGACTGCAGCACACCAGGCCTCCCTGTCCATTACCAGCTCCCGGAGTTTACTCAAACTCATGTCCATTGAGTCGGTGATGCCATCCAACCATCTCATCCTCTGTCGTTCCCTTCTCCTCCCACCTTCAATCTTTCCCAGCATCAGGGTCTTTTCAAATGAGTCAGTTCTTCACATCAGGTGACTAAAGTATTGGAGTTTCAACTTCAACTTCAGTCCTTCCAATGAATATTCAGTCCTGATTTCCTTTAGGATGGACTGGTTGGATCTCCTTGCAGTCCAAGGGACTCTCAAGGGTCTTCTGCAACACCACAGTTCAAAAGCATCAATTCTTCAGCACTCAGCTTTCTTCATAGTCCAACTCTCACGTGCATACATGACTACTGGAGAAACCATAGCCTTGACTAGACGGACCTTTGTTGGCAAAGTAATGTCTCTGCTTTTTAATATGCTGTCTAGGTTGGTCATAACTTTGCTTCCAAGGAGCATGCGTCTTTTAATTTCATGGCTGCAGTCACCATCTGCAGTGATTTTGGAGCCCCCCAAAATAAAGTCTGCCACCGTTTCCCCATCTGTTTGCTATGAAGTGATGGGACCGGATATCATGATCTTAGTTTTCTGAATGTTGAGCTTTAAGCCAACTTTTCACTCTCCTCTTTCACTTTCATCAAGAGGCTCTTTAGTTCTTCCTCACTTTCTGCCATAAGGGTGGTGTCACCTGCATATCTGAGGTTATTGATATGTCTCCTGGCAGTCTTGATTCCAGCTTGTGCTTCATCTAGCCCAGCGTTTATCATGATGTATACTGCAGGGTGACAATATACAGCCTTGACGTACTCCTTTTCCTATTTGGAACCAGTCTGTTGTTCCATGTCCAGTTCTAACTGTTGCTTCCTGACCTGCATACAGGTTTCTCAAGAGGCAGTTCAGGTGGTCTGGTATTCCCATCTCTTTCAGAATTTTCCAGTTTATTGTGATCCACACAATCAAAGGCTTTGGCACAGTCAGCAAAGCAGAAATAGATGTTTTTCTGGAACTCTCTTGCTTTTTTGATGATCCAGTGGATGTTGGCAATTTCATCTCTGGTTCCTCTGCCTTTTCTAAAACCAGCTTGAAAATCTGGAGGTTCATGGTTCACGTATTGTTGAAGCCTGACTTGAAGAATTTTGAGCTAAAGAATTTGGAGCAAAGAATTACTTTGCTAGCGTGTGAGATGAGTGCAATTGTGTGGTAGTTTGAACATTCTTTGGCATTGCCTTTCTTTGGAACTGGAATGAAAACTGACCTTTTCCAGTCCTGTGGCCACTGCTGAGTTTTCCAAATTTGCTGGCATATTGAGTGCGGCACTTTCATAGCATCATCGTTCAGGATTTGAAATAGGTCAACTGGAATTCCATCACATCCACTAGCTTCGTTCATAGCAATGCTTCCTAAGGCCCACTTGACTTCACATTCCAGGATGTCTGGTTCTAGGTGAGTGATCAAACCATTGTGATTATCTGGGTTGTGAAGATCTTTTTTGTACAGTTCTTCTGTGTATTCTTGCCACCTCTTCTTAATATCTTCTGCTTCTGTTAGGTCCCTACCATTTCTGTCCTTTATTGAGCCCATCTTTGCATGAAATGTTCCCTTGGTATCTCTAATTTTCTTGAAGAGATCTCTAGTCTTTCCCATTCTATTGTTTTCTTATTTCTTTGCACGGATCACTGAAGAAGCCTTTCTTAGCTCTCCTTGCTATTCTTTGGAACTCTGCATTCAAATGGGTGTATCTTTCCTTTTCTCCTTTGCTTTTCACTTGTCTTCTTTTCTCAGCTATTTGTAAGGCCGCCTTACAAATAGACAGCCATTTTGCTTTTTTGCCTTTCTTTTTCTTGGGGATGGCCTCGATCCCAGTCTCCTGTACAATGTCACGAACCTCCGTCCATAGTTTATCAGGCACTCTGTCTATCAGATCTAGTCCCTTAAATCTATTTCTCACTTCCACTGTATAATCATAAAGGATTTGATTTAGGTCATACCTGAATGGTCTAGTAGTTTTACCTACTTTCTTCAATTTAAGTCTGAATTTGGCAATAAGGAGTTCATGATCTGAGCCACAGTAAGCTCCTGGTCTTGTTTTTGCTGACTGTATAGAGCTTCTCCATCTTTGGCTGCAAAGAATATTATCAGTCTGATTTCGATATTGGCCATCTGGTGATGTCTATGTGTAGGGTGTTCTCTTGTGTTGTTGGAAGAGGGTGTTTCCTATCATGTTATTACTTCAATTTGAAGAAACATTTCCTTTCCTTAAAGATGCCATTTTCCCCAAAGCAAAAATTGAGTGTTGAACATTTACATTCATAGCATGAGCCATAGACTGTATTCCTTTAACTGTTGCTCAGCATTCCCTCTTCAGCAATGCCAGTGGTCCTGTTGCATTTACTTACTGGCCAGTTTGAAGGGCCTTCACTTCTGAATCGTTCATCAAAGAATTTGCTTAATAGAAACCAGTGTGTTCCTGGGAGGAAAAATAAGATAGGAGTCTTTAGCCTGGCGTCTTATTTGCAGTGGGAACAAGGCTTTTCTGTTGCAGGTACATGTCCCATCTTAGGACATCTTCGGATCATTAGTTCTTGATTTTGTGGAGTTTTTCTTCCCTGCTTTGAGTTAGGTTAGCTTCTCTAAGAATCTCAGTCGGTTTACAGATAGAGGCTTTTGCTTGGATCATTTTGTTCTTCACTAACCATTATTTGGGTGCATTTCTTCTTGCTGAATTCTCTTGTCATCTTGCTTCTAAAAGTATCTTTCAAAGATCTTTATTTCTTCCTCTGCCAATCCCCAGAAAGGCTCCAAAGTAATTCCCTTTTCAACATGCTGCCTAATGCTTAGCTGAAGTGGAATGGTGGCTAGACCATTCCTCGTCAACTTGAACAAACCCCTAATGGAACTCTGGAAAGTGTATCCTAGAGTTCGTGAAGTTAGACACCTGTGGGATCAAGTAGGCATATAGTGAAACAGGCCCAAAGTAAGATGATCTGCATAAATTAAATGACTGCAGGGACTGAGATGAATTGGGGAGTGCATGCCTGCTTTTATGTGGAAATGACTTCCATTTCTGTTGACCTTTGCCCTCAGGGATGTAGGAAATCTAGATTCTTAAGTAGAATCACAACTTTTCAGAAGATATGAACCACATGAATTATGTCTGTGGGCCAGGTGTAATACATGCTTGGCATTCAGGGACTTTTAATTTGTTCATTGACATAGTACATCATCTATTAGAAGACAGTTTATTTTAAATATAATAATCTATGCAGGATAAGCTCCTCATACTTTGCTGGGATGACTGAAAAGCAGGGCATCTCTTTGAAAAGCTTTTGTGTAATATATCTCAAAATCTTAAAGATCGTTACCGGTTTTGCTCTGTTTGCATTTATGTGAATCTCTTCAGAAGACATAAGTCAAAATGAGATAAAGCTTTGTATACAAAAATGCTTAGTGTGGCATTACATATAATAGTTAAAAATATTCATCAGGAGGAAGGTAGTTTTTGTTTTCCATAAGGTCAGTGGTGATATCGTTGATATTCTCTGTTACTTTCTGTTCTCTGCTAAATTAGTTTCCATTCTAGAATCCTTATTATTTCTTTTCTTTTGCTTGCTTTGGGTTTGGCTTACACCTCTTTTTTCCAGTGAATTGAAGTAAAAGATGAGGCTATTGGTTTGAGATAATTCCTTTTTTTTTCTTTTAAGAGAAATTTTTTGCATTTTTACTGAAGTACAGTTGCTGTACAATGTTCTATAAGTTACAAATGTACAGCATAGTGATTCACAGTTTTTAAAGGTTATGCTCCATTTATAGTTATTATAAAATACTGGCTATCTTCCCCATGTTGTATCATACATTCGTGTAGCCTGTGTTACACTCAGTAGTTTGTACTTCCCCCACCTTTATCTTGCCCTTCCCCACAACTGGTAGCTACTAGTTTGTTCTCTGCATCTGTGAGTTTGCTTCTTTTTTTGCTATAGTCACTATTTTATTTTTTAGATTCCACATACAAGTGATATTCATATAGTATTTGTCTTTCTCTGTTTTATTTCATTTAGCATAATGTCCTCCAAGTCTGTTCATGTCGCTGCAAATGGCAAAATTTCGTTCTTTTTTTATAGATGAGTAGTATTCCTCTGTGTGTGTGTGTGTGTCTGTGTGTGTCTGTGTGTGTGTGTGTCTGTGTGTGTGTGTTCCATGTGTGCTTTAGTAGAACATGTATTTTGCTCTTGCTGGGCAGAATTTTATAGCTATCTGTTAGAGCTTATTGGTTTATCATATTCAGGTCTTCTATTTGGTGATACCTCATTTTCTATCCATTATTGAAGGTGGAGTATTGTATTGTCCAGCTACTGTTTTTGACATGTCTGTTTCCTTCATGTCAGTTTTTGCATCATGTATTTTGAGACTCTGTTATTAGATGCATATATGTTTATTATTGTTATATCTTTTCCAGTGGATTGACCCTTTTATCATTATAAACTCTTTCTTCGTTTCAACAAAATGGGTTTTTTTTTTTTCAGAATGAGTTTTTAAATTCATTTTTATTATAAACAGTTTAAACAGTTATGAAGTGAAAGTGTTAGTCACTCAGTCATGTCTGACTCTTTGTAATGTCATGAACTCCCACCAGGCTCCTTTGTCCATGGGACTCTCTAGGCAAGAATACTGGAGTGGGTCAGTATAAGTGTGGCATTATATAAGAATATAATGTGGCAGTATATAAGAATAATGGGGTGCACCATTCCCTTCTCAGGGGATCTTCCTGACTGAGGGATCAGACTTGGGTCTCCCACATTGCAGGCAGATTCTTTACTCTCTGAGCCACCAGGAAAGCCCTTAAACAGTTATATGTTGTATTAAAAGTATGTAAAATGATAAATGAATGCATATCCTCTCCAGCCCCCTATGGAAATCAGTATTAACAGTTTATGGTGTATATTTTGTGATTCTTTTTTATAAACTTGTGTTTATAAAAGAACATAAATATTCTAAAGCAAGAGTTGTCATTGTTATAATGTTCTACAGCTTTTAAAAAATTGAAGCCATATTGGATCCCAGAGGTTAACTAATCTAACATTCTTATCATTTGAAATGAGAGCTGAGACCACAGTGGGACTCTGACTTGCCCAAGTTGACATGGAGAGTAGGTGACTGAGATGTGACTAGAACCCAGGTTTCCTGACTCTTGGTACAGTGCTCATTTCCCTGAACTTCACTGCCTTCTCCCCGTGTTGGGAACGAAAGGGTCTTGCAGTACCATGACAGATATTTGGGCCATGAATTACCACAGCAAAGTTTATTTTATACGTTGTGCTTTGAATTTTGAAGGTTTTATCCTTTTTTTTTTTTTTAAATAGCTCCTTGTAGAAATTCTTATGAGGCCTACAATCTCTATTCGGGGACAGAAACTAAAAAGTAAGTATACTCGGCAGCCACTGGTGCTCATTTCCTAACCTGCTGTTGTGGTGATCCCCAGGAGTGTCTCTTCTTTCCCTTAACACTGAGGACTTGCCTTACATTCAGCTGTAGAACATTCTCTGCCTAACTGCTCTCTTTATTTTATACTCAGGAGAAAATACAAATCTGGTGCTTTAAAACAAAAAGTGTGAAAACTACTGGACTAAAAGAATTGCATCTTTGTAGTTTCTAACAGTCTTTGGGTTCAGCTTTTATGTTTTCTTTGCAAATTCTTATTTCTCATATCATTAATTGAGAGAGTAAGGAAAAAACTGGCAAGATCATTTATTTTATTTTTTTTAATTATTGTCTTGTTTTTGTTGTTATGAAGTTATTCATGCTCTTTGTAAAAAGTTCCGTTATTACCAGAATGTGAATGGTGAAAAGTCAGAGTGTTAAGGTAGTAGCACATAATTTCTTGAATTGGGTGGTGGGTATGTAGGTATTGTTCTATTATTAGTCTTTATAACTTACACATGTTGCAAATAATATGTTTAGGTAGTCCTTTTATAATTTTTAAAAAATCTGTAAGTACACTTACTTTGACATTAAAAGCCAGAGATCAGTTAACATTTGATGAATGTTTACTACAAACATCAATTTGGTTTTTTTTTAATGAGAAATTTTTCTTCCAAACAAAATCAGCATGACACAGTGTATATAAGGAAGGCCTTGTTTATATGTGCAGTAGCAGTTAAGAGGATTTATACTCATCTTTGATGTCATACCTTTGTATCCTGTCTAAATTGGTTCTTCATGTCCTTGGTCCTCGTAGCAAGTAGCATCTTGTAATTACCTGTTGGTGTACTTATTTATTCTCTGTTCCCCTCTAAATTTATAAGTTCCATGAGGCTTTGTCTTGTTTTTTTCCCTGCTAACCTCTGTATATTCTGTATCTGCTCCAGAGTAGATGCTGAATAAATATTTGATGAATGAGTGAATTCCAATTCCCTTTGAAAATGAAGGTCTAAAAGTACTGAAATACACTGATTTGATGTTCCAGCCTGCTCTGAAGTCATGAAGTAAACCAAAAAGCCCCTTAGGTTGAAAAGTGGTGGTGAGGGATGTAGGACATCTCCATTGTCTCAAGATTATGTCAGTTAGCCCTCTGGTCACTCTAGCTTGGCAGGGCTGGCCACTTGGATTGTGAAGGGAAGTCTAACATTTTAGAGTTTGTGGCAGCATGGGAATGAATGTAAACAGTTTTTAAAAATAAAAAAATGATGCCAAACAAAACACTTTATCTGTGATTCATACTCAGCTGTATTATCTCCTGCTTTTGAGGTCATGAAAATTTATTTTCCTTTTTGTTGTACTCTTCTGTTCCTGCTCACGGAGAGGTAACTAGTTCTTTGTTAGAGTCAGTAGGTTAGGGATTTAAAGCCTTTTATTTAGCACAAATAATAAAACAGAACACTTTGAGTCTGGAGTAAAAATGAATTCCTTGTTTGCTGCTAATAGAATTTTCAACGGAGATTTATAACAACAATTATGGTGCTGATACTTTAGTTTTAGTGGATTCTTATAATTCTGTTTTTGGAAATGTGTTTTAGGGAACCAGTTCAACACAAGCATAAAATTAAGGCTATATGTTACATTATTTATTTCTAGCCTACTTAAATAGCAAAATTTTTTTTAAAAGCTGGATATGATTTTAAGCAAGCTACAAAGGGAACATGGCTTATTAAGTGATAACACCACAACAGGTTAAAATTATGAAGACTGTGGAGCCTAATAAGCATAATAGTATATCAGACCAAAAAGCTGTATACAAATTGGTTAATAGGCTCTGATAGGCATCCTGAAACTCGGATAAATAAGGACTGGAAGGAGGTATGCTGAAAAGAAAAAAATCATTTTGGGATTATGAGGGAATAGTTCTTATGTTCAAAAATTTGATTCTGTTGTACTGTCTTTCCAATGAGAAAAATAACCAGCTGTTCCCCTTTCACTTTCAGTAAGTGATGAAATGTCCAAGGACTGTTTGAGCATCTTGTATAATACCTGTGTCTGTGTAAGTACCCCTGCCACTGGGACCTCATTTATTTCCCTACCACATCTGCAGTGCTTGAGGAAGGGAGATTTGAATGGGGGTGGTAGACATGACAGCTATCTTCACACATTGGAGAATTGGACTTATGGACTCATGTGTGTCTGAGAACCAGAACCAACAGGTAGAAATTGTGGGGTGGCAAAATTTCATAGTAATTGCTAAGAACCATGGCTGATTCAACAGCTACTGAACTCCTCTAGCCCTGGAGGAGTCCAAGCAGAGACTGAACAAATACTTGTTAAATGGATGCAAGCATTGGAAGAGTGTCTATGACCTTTTAGGATTTCTTTAAACTCTACTGTGCCTACTCCTTCATTTTTATTGTTAGAAAACAGAACAAGAACCAGAAGGCCCACCTTGTGTTGAGCAGGACACTCATCTAGGTTGATCACTGAGGGAGAAAAATGGTGACTGGAAGAAGCGGTTTGGTAAAGCGAGCATAGCACTTAGTGCTGGGAGTTTATTCGGGGTTCTGGCTCTTGTCTTCATGCTTATTCATTCTCCCTGTGCTTCAGTTTCATTTCTTAGTAGAGTGTGGCTAGTAATCATACTAATAACACCATAGGGTTATTGTGAGGATTAAATGAAATGATAGATGTGAAAGCACTTTGTAAAGCAATATACAGTGTTAATTTTTGTAAGACACAGTACCTGTCTTTTGGGAGCTTATATGGTAAACTATAAAAAGTGAATCATATACAACAAAAGGAAACAGATGCTGTTGTAGAAGTGAAACCTATATGCAGTGAAAAAGCACAAAGGAATATTTAATTTCATTTCATTGCTTTCCTCATTCAAAGAAAGATTTCAGGCATCTTGTTAGGAGCATGTAAAATGTACCAGGATCATTAATTTAGAAGCAGGTATCCAGGAATTGGGCTCAACATAAAATCATCTTTACCATGGATGGGGTACAAATTTGGGTTTAAGCTTCTTAGCAACCAACACAAATAGGGGAATATGTTTCAGTGCTTAACACAGTTAAGCATCTATTATAACAGTGTTCTGCAATAGAAATATAACACAAAACATTCAGGTTCTTTTTATTTTACCTTTAGGAATAATGTGTTTATTAGTTCAGGATTGATATCCTAAGGTAAAAATCAGCATCCAGAAAGATCTTGACAACATACATGATAGACCATTTGAATAAAAAGAATTAAACAGGGATAAGCTTTGGATATAACTATAAACATACAGGAAATAACAACTGAGGTCCTGAGCAAGAGAGGTATGTCTTAGGGACATACAAATGAAAATTAGTTTAGGAGCCTAATCTGTCAGTAAGTTCAGAGTTCAGAAGGATTCATCAAAGACTACTGTCACCAAAAAAGGCTAAAGCAAGCTTAGTCTACTGATCAGTTGAAATAAAATATTTAAAAGGAGTTACGCTCCTGTGTGTGACTCAGCAGTGGTGCCCTGCTTCCGCGGCCGTGCAGCTCTCCTCTGGGGCACTTCTTGCCAGACGTTTCCTCCCTCCTGTTCCCTCGGGCCATCTCTCTGTGGTAGGCCGCGGTCCTGGGGTCCTGGCCCCGGGACTGCTTTCCAGTCCCCACTCTCCAGCTTCCGGCCACCGTGCCCACCGGTTGACCCGCGTCCCAGTCCACACTTCAGGTGCATCTTAAAGACCATGGGTCCTTGGAAAAGTGATGGAGAAGGAGTACTGTCAGGCCAAAAAGGCACAAAGCAGATTTAAAGCTCCTTTGGGGACAAAGTTTTATGGAGTGAAACATATGTCATGGAAGAAGAAAATATAGTTCATGGAAGAAACTGAGACATTCTGTGACATTTTCCTCATTTGTGCAATAGTGCTCATTCATCCCTTCCAACACAGCAGGCCATCTTTTTATAGAAAAATTAGAATAATAGTATAGTTCAGTGGTACGTATCATTTACTGTTTACCTGGTTACATTTTAGGAACAATAAATTCATCAAAACTCTCAGCTGAATTAAAGTGGTTTTTGTTTTTGTTTTTCTACCCAAGTAACTCTAGAAATGCGGATCAAACTAGTTCATTTTTTCAAAGGGAAAATATGCCTTGTGGTTTATGATTAGCCACCTTAATTGCCTGTTGCATATACATTAGCTTGAACTTAGATATTTACTGTTAGTTATTGTTAGCAACACTTGTCCTTTTGTGAAACCAGTATCAGAAAACTTATACCCTTTAAGACATTCTTTATAAAATGTATAAGTTCTTCAGAAATATTTGAAAAGGAGTGTTACTGCATGCAGATAATCATAATTTTGAGTTTGCCTCTGTAGCCTACGAAAGCAAATTGTTTCATTTATTTTTTTAAATGCCCTTTGATGTTTCAAAACAAAAAGAAATTCTAATTCCATTGACTGACTTTAAAATCAGCCATAATCATTAGTCTTCAAAAGCATTTTGCACAGATTGGATGCCTGGATTCTAGAAGAAGGCATGTGCTGGTGGTGGTCTCCAAGCAGCACACAGCCCTTCCCAATACTCTCTTATTCTGTTTAGAACAATCATATCAGTTTCAGAAAAAAAGTATTCATTGTACATTAACCATTTAGAGGTCATTTAAATAACAAATGTATTGTAAAAGACATGGAGAATTTTAAAACTGAAGGTTCACACCTGTTTTTTCTTTTTTAAAAAGGAGTTATGTAATAAACCTGCACCTAACCTGCATTTTAATTTTTTTTTCCCAATTATTTTTATTAGTTGGAGGCTAATTACTTTACAATATTGTAGTGGTTTTTGCCGTACATTGACATGAATCAGCCATGGATTTACATGTGTTCCCCATCCTGAACCCCCCTCCGACCTCCCTCCCCATCCCATCCTTCTGGGTCATCCCAGTGCACCAGCCCCGAGCACTTGTCTCATGCATCCTGACCTGCCTTTTTAGTCACTGATTAGGCTGCGTATATTTTGTGTTTGCTTCTGTGTACCACATTTTAAAAAGTATAAAAATGTATTATACTGGTCTTTCAAGAATATTAGAGTATAATATAAAAACACTCCAAAAACAGATGAAATAACCCATCACTCAAGCATACTAGGTTGTTTTAAATATCCTCATAGCCAGTTTTTTCGAAAGTAAGAAGTAGGAAGAAATAGTTGAAGTTACTTTTAACAGTGTGTTTTATTTAGTACAGAGTATATCAAGAATACTATTCCAACATATAATCAACATGACTAATTATTAGTGAGATAACATGTAATCAGTATAAGTAATTATTAATGAGACATTCTTTTTTTTTTTCTAACTTTCAAAATCCAGTATGTTTTTTACTCTCACAGCACATCTCAGTTCAGACTAGCCACATTTCAAGTCCTCAGTAGTCACATGTAGCTAGTGGCACAGGTAGGCACAAACAGACCAATAAGATAAAAATAAGCTAATTGTTCAGGTAGTGCACAATTATTCTTATAACTAAAGCCAGTAAGAAATTGTTCTTATTAAAAAAAAGATGATGCATGTATGATGTAAAGACTCCATCATTCACAGCTTCCATGCTGTTAATAGTCTTATGGGGCAGTCTTACGAGAGTGTTTGTTAATAATGATACCTAATGTTAATGATACTCCAGTAGAACACAGTTCAGTTTTAATAAAGGGCAAGGAAGGGGAAGGAAAGACAGGGAAAGAAGGAAGAAAAAAAGAAAAGGAAAGAAAGAAAATGAAACAAAGAAAGGAAAGAGAAGAAAGAAGAAGAAACAAAAGCATAAAGAAGATAGGATGATATGGTCCAACCTTGTGCTGATCTGATTTACATCTAGGTTAGATGGAAACCTAGGGCTTTTAAAGTTGCAAACACCAGTGCCTCCAAGGATGAGGTAGAAAACAAGGTTTGCCTGTTTTGGAGTGGGAACTTGAGACTAACCTGGAGTAAGATTGTCCTGTCTAAAGACTTAAATTCAAAATTTAAAAGGTGCTGCTGGCCAAATAAAACTTGGCCTACTAGGTGCTGGCTTCTAGCGTTTGATTTAAATACTAGGCAGATACTAGGTTAAGAACCTATGATGGATATTATTTAAAAACTCCTCCCCAGAAAAAAATGCATTTGTACACAGTGTTTTATATATAGTTTTAGGAATTTAAGGTCTCAGCCACAATTCCTGGTATAGCATGGAATTGCTTTTCCAGTGTCTGGAGGGGATATTTTGCCCTTCATATTTTATTTTGTGGTTTTAACCTGTTCTGTCTTTTCTTCTCCCTTGATAGACGGAAGGGGTTACAAAGCGTTTGGCAGAAAAGAATGACTTTGTGATCTTCTTGTTTACACTGATGACGAGTAAGAAGACATTCTTACAAACAGCAACCCTCATTGAAGATATTTTGGGTGTTAAAAAGGTGAGCTGGGTTCTCTAACTGGTGCATGACCAGGTGGAGCAGAATGTCTCAGACAGTTGTATTCTTTTTTTTTCCTCCCCCCCGACAGTTGTATTCTTAAACATGAGTAATATACAAGAACTCTTTCAAAGAAGAGTTTTACCATATTCCTTATAAATACTTAAATATATTTATAAATATATAATATTTATTATAATATATGCTAACAGAATATCTTATGTAAACATATAAATACTTAAAGATATTTTAAAATACTTAAGTATATTTAAGTAACACAAAAAAATAATTTTTTTGTGTTACTTAAATATATTTGCTAGGTTATGCTCCTTATAACGGGTCTTAAGTGACTTTAAAACTTAAAACAGATTGAAATCAAACTAATTATAAAACTCAGAAGAACAAATTAATGTGAATTTAATGTGTTAGCTAATGTTACTTTGCTAAAATCAAATTGTCCCTTATTAATTATTATGATGCAGGATCTTTTTAGCATAGCTCTTCTGCTATATGCTGTGCAGGGACTCCGTTTTGCTATCACTTCTCTATATTTGAACTGTTGTGAAGCTTTCTTGTGGTGATGTTTGACTTTCACTTGTTATATTCACTTGTGATTTTTCTCATTAATCTTCAGCAGTTAGTTTTAATTGACACCAACATAGGAAATAACAAATATGAGCACTGAACTCCTGCTACTTTGTCTTAAGATGGACTTTCAAATGATCCAGAATATGCTTTAAAAAAAAAAGGCAAACTGTAATTGAAAGCACTAAATTAAAAACTTGTCATCAAGCACTCACAGACCTCCCCAGAACACATCTGTAGACATGTTAGAGAAGCACTGTGTTAGATTTTTGGCGTAATGCTTATTAGGACCTGGTTTTCTTCCCCCAGTCCGTGTCAGTTACAGTTGGCAGATTTCTTTCTTTTACTGAGGAGGTGGGAGTTAGCATTGCTCTTGGAGTTGCTGTTGCAGTGAAGAGAGCACCGTGTGCATTGTGGAGATCCCCGCTTTCACTCCTGTCATCCTGCTGCACTTTCCCCAGGCTCTGCTTGTCATTGCCCAGGCCAAAGATGCACAAGTGACCCATTGTCTGTAGGAACACACTGGAGATGTGTGCAGGTCCCAGACAGACCCTTTGTGCCCTTTGATGAAAAGGCTTTGTTATTTTTCCAATAATTGTATGTTCCAGTTTGTGAGAAGGGGCTTCCAAGGCGGAAACTCCAAACTCCCTGACAGTCTCAGCATGAGACTCTAGGATTGCTCCTTCATAACTTTGCCCCCTTGTCCGTCATGTGCTCTCGCCCCTCTCGTACTTTTCTGTTTTGCCAGAAATAGTGATGAGTTCTGCTAGATGTTAGTGCAGTTTGAAAGAATAGACACCGTAAAGAGAGTGGGAACACAAGCCACAAACTGGGAAAAGATATTTGCAACTCATTCAACTGACAAAAGATTGGTATTCCGAATTTATCATGAGGAATTCCCTGGTACTCCAGTGGTTGGAGACTCTGAGCTTCCACTTCAGGGGGCATGAGTTCAATGCCTGGTCAGGGAACAGATATCCCACATGCCTCGTGGCATGGCCAAACAACAAAAAAGACCAAAAGCAACAATAGAATTTATCGTGAATTCTTACACGTCAGCAGGGAAGAGACAAATGGCCCAGTAGAAAAATGGGCAGTGACAGGAACAAGCATTTTTCAGAAGAGAGACAAATGATCCATAAATATAAGAGAAGATGCTTAACTTCCATGAGAATGTGTATCACTGCAAACACATTACTGCGAACACCTTTTTGTATCAGTGGAGTAAACCTGTTTTGTTTTCTAGTTGAATATGTGCCTTCCCTGTAACCCAGCACCTACGGAAGCATTTCCTAGAGGACTGAGGCATTAGTATCGTGGCCTAGATCACCTGTAACGTATGTCCAGGCACACTTGTGGGGAAGCTTAATTCCAGGACAGTGATTCTTTTATTTATTTATTTTTGGCTACGCTAGGCCTTCATTGCTGTGCAGGCTTTCTCTAGTTGCAACGAGCAGGAGCTCCCCTGTAGTTGCAGTGCACAGGCTTCTCGTTGCATTGGCTTCTCGTTCTTGGAGCGTGGGCTCTAGGGCACACAGGCTTCAGTCGTTGCGGCACGTGGGCTCAGTAGTTGTGGCACAGGGGCTTAGTGCTCCATGGCATGTGGAATCTTCCTGGACCAGGGATCAAACCCATATCCCTCACATTGGCAGGGGGATTCTTAACCACTGGACCACTAGGGAAGTCCCCAGAACAGTGATTCCTAGAATTAAAATCACTAAATTGAAGCCACGAGGGTGTGAAATCAATTCAGTGGATCTACCAGCTAATAGAAAAGATCAAAATGTATTCTGTAAGGGTACTAAGTTTTTGTTTCATGTTTATACACATATTTATGCATTCACCTATGTATGTTTGCTAGGTTGTGATGGAAAATTTACTTTTTACTCTTGTATATTGTCAGAATGGTTTGGAAGCCACTGCTCCAGAAAAACTTCTGCACCTGTGCATCAAGAAACACATAAGAATGTTTATAGCATTATTGATTAAGAGCCTGAAATCAGGTTTCTCTGATCCATCAACAGGAAAATGGATAAATGTCCTCTATTCCCACAATGGGATATTATACAATGAATATTGCTATGAGCAGCAACATAGCCAAATCATAGAAATTATTAATAGAAGTCAGTCAAAAAAGATTGTCTATAGTATATCATTTTTACAAAGCTCAAAAATAGGCAAACTCAAATTATAGAAAACTTTTTTCACTGAAAAAACAATGAAATTCAGGATAGTGGCTACCTGTGGTAGAGAGACAGGGAAATGTGATAGGGAAGGCACACATAGCTGTTCACTTTGTTTTACTTTGTAGCATATATTATACCAAGTATTAAATAAAAATTAGAACCTAACCCAAAGAAGTGCAGCTGAAGAGTGGGAGGGCCTGGGGTGTAACCCACACCCTGAGTTAGCCAGCTCCAAGCTGAGAGCTGTGAGTCCCAGTTTTCAGTAACAATAGCCAACATTTATTGTTACTGTTGTTACTGAGAAGCAAAGGTGGAAGAAGTTGTTCCCAAATACCCCTCCACAGACAACCAGAAGTGGGAGTAGGATTCAGGAAGGCTTCTAGGAGTCATCCACTTGTTCAGTACATATTTATTGAGACCATCACTACCAGGTTCTATGCACTGAAGCTCTGGAAAGAAGGTGAGACACACCTCGCCTTCAAGACAGTGTCAGTTTATTTGGGAAATTAGATGCAAGAATAGAAAACTTCAAGTTCATGTGATACGTGCAGTGATAGAGAAATACCCAATCCAGTGAAAGATGAGTACATTTATGGGATGAGGGGTAACAGGTGTTATCTGAGGAATGTCAGAATGCTTCAAGGAGAGAAACTCGTGTGATGTATGTGCAACATTTCTGGCTATTAAGAAAGAAAAGAAATGAGAATATAACCAAATAACAAAAAGCATTTCATTAAACTCAGTACTCAATTCATGAGAAAAGCTAGGAGTAGAAAGAAAATTCCTTAACGTGATATTGACTATCTGTTAAAATTTACAGTAGACATCAAACTGAACCTGAAACTTTGGGAATACTTCTATTACAGGAAAAGGGGAGAATGTCTATCATTTACTCTTGATAATTGGTTACATAGGCAGGTACACAAGGAGACACCTGTGGGAATGTTCATTGCAAATTTAATAGTGAAAAATTATAGTCCAGTTTAACATACAAATATTTTAAAAGGAGAAAGATTGAATAAATTATAGGGTAAAACAGTGAGAAATGAATAAACCAGACTTACTTGTATCAATAAAGTTAAATTACATTGTTGACTGTGAAAAATAGGGTATAATATGTCAATCACACCGCATGCAGAACAAAATCATATATTTTTGTTTATTGAGGTATAATTATATTAGTTTCAGGTATACAGCTTAGTGATTCAAAATTTTTAAAAATTATACTCCGTTATAATTTATTTTAAGAATTTATTTGGCTGCATCCGGTCTTAGTTTTGGCACATGGGATCTTTTGTTGTGGCACGTGGACTCTCTGTGGCATGTAGGCTCAATGGTTGGCGGCATGCAGACTTAGTGACTCCTAGGCATGTGGGATCTTAGTTCCCTGACCAGGGATCAAACCCTCATCCCCTACATTGCAAGGAAGATTTTTAACCACTGGACCACCAGGAAAGTCCTTAGGTTATACTCCATTTAAAATTATAAAATACTGGCTGCATTCCCTGTGCTATATGATACAGCTTTGTAGCTTATTTTATACCTAGTAGGTTGTGAACAATAACATTTTTGTGGAAATATTTGTAAGTGTGAACATGTGTAGAAATAATAAATAGAGTTCAAAGTAATGGTTACCTTTGAGGGGAGAGAAGTGAAGGCAACTGGATAGGGACACACAGGGGCCTTCAGCTATATTTAAAATATTTTATGTCTTAAAAAGAGAACATCTGTGGCAGTTTCTCATTCATAAAACTTGAATGGTAGACTTTTTTTTTTTTTAAGCCAAAATGGGACATATGAGCAAAGGTAGAGAATACAAATAGTGGCGCTCAAAGGGTTTGATCCTCAAACCAAACCTGTGAGGTAGATTAGTTCCGTTTGACAAATGAGAAAACAAAGACTTAAGTTCCGTGACTTACTTAAGGTTGCACAGCTGCAAATTGCGGAGCTGGGATTTGAACCTAAGTGGTCTAGATACCAAGCTCCATTCTTGGGGGAATGCAGTGGAGCGGCACATTCAATCTCAAATGAACTGAGCATGGGAATTGTTTTGTTTGTGTCTTTTGTAGGAAATGATCCGACTAGATGAAGTCCCCAATCTGAGTTCCTTAGTATCCAATTTTGATCAGCAACAGCTTGCTAATTTCTGCCGGATTCTGGCTGTCACCATTTCAGAGATGGATACAGGGAATGATGACAAGCATACGCTTCTTGCCAAAAATGCTCAGCAGAAGAAGAGCTTGAGCTTGGGGCCTTCTGCAGCTGAAATTAACCAAGGTGAACTCTCTAAGTTGTCGGAATTTTTACATTGTAGCACTGAGATCCCTTCCTAAATCTTCTCTTTAAGTATTTCTAGAGATTTGACTCCCATGTGAGGGCTCCTTGGGTCCACTTAGAGTATGTAAAATTTGTGTGTATCTGTTCATTATTTTGGGAGACCAAGTCCATAGGCATCAGATTTTTTAATAGATCCAGAATTTCAAAAAAGTGAAGCACCATTATTTATCAAAATTAAAAGTACATATATCTTTTGTTCTGCTACACCTTTTCTGAGTCTTTATGCTATATGCAAAAAATCTTTGGTCATTACTTTGCTGACAAAGGTCTGTCTAGTCAAAGCTATGGTTTTTCAAGTAGTCATGTACGCGTGTGAGAGTTGGAGTATAAAGAAAGCTGAGCACCGAAGAAATGATGCTTTTGAACTGTGGTGTTGGTGAAGACTCTTGAGAGTCTCTTGGACTTCAAGGAGATCAAACCAGCCCATCCTAAAGGAAATCAGTCCTGAATATTCATTGGAAGGACTGATGCTAAAGCTGAAACTCCAATACTGCGGCCACCTGATGCAAAGAACTGACTCATTGGAAAAGACCCTGATGCTGGGAAAGACTGAAGGCAGGAGGAGAAGGGGTCGACAGAGGATGAGATGGTTAGATGGCATCACCGACTCAATGGACATGAGTTTGAGCAAGCTTTGGGAGTTGATGATGAACAGGGAAGCCTGGCATGCTACAGTCCATGGGGTCGCAAAGAGTCGGATATGATTGAGCAACTGAACTGATCCTGACTGATGCTATATGCTTCGTGTGTGTATATATATGTGTGTGTGTATGTGTCAGGGGAAGATCCCCTGGAGGAGGGCACAGCAGCCCACTCCAGTATTCTTGCCTGGAGAATCCCCAAGGACAGAGGAGCCTGGCGAGTCCATGGGGACTGTACACACACACACACACACACACACACACACACACAATCCCCATGGGCAGAGGAGCCTGGCGAGGAGCCTGACTGTACACACACACACACACACACACACACACACACACACACACACACACACACACACACACACACACACACAATCCCCATGGGCAGAGGAGCCTGGCGAGGAGCCTGACTGTACACACACACACACAATCAATCCCATGGGCAGAGGAGCCTGGCGAGGAGCCTGACTGTACACACACACACACACACACACACACACACACACACACACACACAACACAATCCCCATGGGCAGAGGAGGCCTGGCGAGGAGCCTGGACTGTACACAATCCCATGGGCGAGCGAAGCCTGACTGTACACACACACACACACACACACACACCACACACACACACAATCCCCATGGGCAGAGGAGCCTGGCGAGGAGCCTGACTGTACCACACACACACACACACCACAACACACCACCACACAACACACACACAATCCCCATGGGCAGAGGAGCCTGGCGAGGAGCCTGACTGTACACACCACACACACAACACACACACACACACAATCCCCATGGGCAGAGGAGCCTGGCGAGGAGCCTGACTGTACACACACACACACACACCACACACACACACACACACACACACACACACACACACACACACACACACAATCCCCATGGGCAGAGGAGCCTGGCGAGGAGCCTGACTGTACACACACACACACACACACACACACACACACACACACACACACACAATCCCCATGGGCAGAGGAGCCTGGCGAGGAGCCTGACTGTACACACACACACACACACACAAAGATATATACAGTCATACATTAGAGAGACTGGAAGTTCTCCAGTATCTGCAGCACTGTGATAAAACATACTGCAATAGAGTCACACAAACTTTTTAGTTTCCCAGTGCATATAAGGTTATGTTTACACTATACTTAGTTTACTAAGTGTGTAATAATAGCACTATATCTAAAAAAAAGTACATACTTTAAAATATTGCTTAAAGTGCTAGCCATCATCTGAGCCTTCAGAGAGTTATAATCTCTTTGCCTCAGTGTTGAGGGCTGCTAACTGATCAGGGTGGTGGTTGCTGAAGCTTGGGTAGCTGTGGCAGTTTCTTAAAATAAGACAGCAGTTTGCCACATGGATTGACTCTTTCATGAATGATTTCTCTGTAGCAGGCAAGGCTGTTTGTTAGCATTTGACTCATAGTAGAACTTACTTCAAAATTGGAGTCAGTCTTCTCAAACCCTGCTGTTGTTTTATGAACTAAGTTTATGTAATATTCTTAAATCCTTTGTCATTTCAGCAGTCTCTTTTTTTACTGAAGTATAGTTGATATACAATGTGTTAGTTTCTGCTTACAGCAAAGTGAATCGGTTATACATATACATACATCCACTTTTTTAAGAAATTCTTTCCCATATTGGTCATCACAGAATACTGAATAGCGTTCCCTGTGCTGTACAGAAGTTTCTCACTAGTTACCTATTTTATGTATAGCAGTGTGTGTATATCAATTCCAGTCTTCCAGTTTATCCCTCCCCCCCTTCCTCTTAGTAACTGTAAGTTTGTTTTCTCCATATATGACTCTATTTCTGTTTTGTAAATAAGTTTATTTGTACCTTTTTTTCCCCTTTAGATTCCACATATAAGGGGTATTATATGGCATTTATCTTTCTCTGGCTTACTTCACTCAGTATGACAATCTGTAGGTCCTTCTGTGTTGCTGCAAGTGGCATTATTTCATTTTCTATGGCTGAGTAATACTCCATTGTGTATATGTACCACATCTTTATCCATTCATCCATCAATGGACATTTGGGTTGCTTCCGTGTTCTGGCTATTATAAATAGTGCTGCGATGAATGTTGTGGTGTATGTATCTTTTTGAATGACGGTATTCTCCAGGTATATGCAGGGCTTCCCTTGTAGCTCAGTTGGTTAAGAATCTGCCTGTAGGGCAGGAGACCCGGGTTTGAATCCTGGGTTGGGAAGATACCCTGGAGAAGAAAATGGCAACCCTTTCCAGTATTCTTGCCTGGAGAATCCCATGGACAGAGGAGCCTGGCAGGCTACGGTCTGTGGGGTAGCAAGAGTTGAATAAGACTTAGTGACTAAGCCACCAGATATATGCCCAGGAGTGGGATTGCAGGATCCAACTGGTAGCTCTGTTTTTAGTTTCTTAAGGAAATAGAGGTATACATAATAGTCCACTTTGGCTACCATAACAGGATAGCACAGACTGAGGGGCTTGAACAACAGAAATGAGTTTTTCACAGTTTTGGAGGCTATAGGTCCAAGATGCAAGTACCATCAGCAGTGGTTTTGGTGAGGCCTCTCTTCCTGACTTGCAGATGGCCACCTTCTCAAGGTGTCCTCACTGTGACCTTCTCTCTGCACATGCACAGAGAGCTCTGGTGTCTCACCTTCTTAAATAAGGATACCATTCCTGTCAGATTAGGACCTCATTTTATGACCTCATTTAATTACCTCCCTAAAGACTCTGTCTCCAGATACAGTCATATTGTGGAGTAGGGCTTCAACACAAGAATTTGGGAGGGGGGGGGGGGGATACAGTTCATTCCGCTATAGTATGGAAGGCTAAAGTATGTAGGATGTTGCCAGAAAGTTTTTGTTTTGTTTCTAATCAACTGTGTCTGTGAAACAGTTTTCTTGACCAGCAAAATGATGATTATGCTATCTTCCTGCCCCTCAGTTAATAAAAATGTTAGAGCATTTTATAGGCTGCTCAGAAACTACCAATTATCTCTTCTGTTGATTCAGATGGGAACAAATGGATCCATCTGTGGGGGAAAAAAGTCTTTCAAATTTTAGTCAGATGTAAAGAAAGCCACAGGCCTGGCAATTATCAATTTATAGGTGACACCAAGATGAGAAGGGATAATTTACACAGCATACACGCTAGAATGGAATTCAGAATCCTCTCAGAGATCTGGAAAGCAGGGCCTCAACTGCAGCAGAAAAATTTACAGGAATATTTGGGAAATACTGATGTTTTAACAAATAGGAGAAACGAGGTTCTGTTTTTGCAGAAATTATTGGAAGTTGTGGATGTTTTAATTTTCAACTGGTTTAACATTAGCCAACAGTGTGTGTGGTAGCTACTGGTAAAGCTGTGAGAAGTACAAAGATTGTACAGTGCTGGGGTGCCAGTCCCCTGAGATTGTGATAAGTTGGTGAGTAAAATTAGGCCAGTGAGTTTTTTCTGAGAAGAGAATCCATAACTTGGATCAGCTTTCATCATCAGAGAATCCATAACATTCATCAAAGATGAGTGACTAGCAAAAGCTCAGGACCCTGTGGGGTGGGAATCAGTCTCAGAATCCTAAATACTGGGCAGGTCACATCTGAATAGCTGTGTTTAGTGTTCAGGGTGTATTTAGGAACTGCCTTCTGAGGAACAGCTAGGAAAACTGGAGCTGTTTACCTAGAGAAAGAAGGTGTGACTAAAAAATCCAGTGTTTTTGAAAATTTTCAAAATTAGAAGTTTTTAGAATTCAAACTCTTCCTTTTTTATTTTTTGTGGGGTGATATCTACAGTTTTGTCTTTGTTTTGTTTTTATTCACAAACTACAAGAGGAATAGCAGATATACAGCAGAAAGTTAGTTCTCCTCCCAGTGGTGACGTATTACCAGTTTCTCATCTGTCCCTCCAGAGAGAATCTGTGCTTGCCCAGTCACGGGGGTAGAGGAGGAAATGAAAGAAGACTGGCTCCTTCCTGTTTGTACTGATGATGATGTAAAATAAGCACCGTTCTGTCTCTGACTCTTTTCAGATAACTTTATCTTGCAAAGCATCCCATTCCAGTACATGTAGAATTACCTGATTCCTTCTTACAAGTGGATAGCCAGTGTATGGGCATACCATAATTTATTTAACTAGTCCCCTGTTGATGGAAATTTGGTTTCCCTCATCTTTGTTCCTAGGAATAACAGCCTTTTGTATAGAGTTTAATGTGCTGGATATTTGCCTTTTAAATGTTGATAGATGTTAGCAGATTTACCTTCCATGGAAATTACTAGTTCATCTTCCCACCCTGTATACCCTTCCCAGTATAGGGCTATTTTAAACTTCTTGATATTTGTCAAACTTGATAAGTAAGAGATGATATCTCAAAAAAACAAATGTAAAAACAAAACCAAAAAATTAGTCCCAGTATATTTTTGTTACTTGAGGTGAAAGTCACATTGAAAAACTAACCACTTAATTCAGTGACTTACAGTACATTTGCAGTTTGTGCAGCCGCCACCTCCATGAGGAAAAGTTATTTTAAATGTAGTTTTATTTCATCTTTATTAATGAATATTAATTCATATTTATTAATTCATCTTCATTAATAATGATTTATTATTTCATCTTTATTAAACTTATTAATAATTAACCTCATTATTATTAAAGTCTATTAAAGTCTGACTATTTTATAGTCAGTCACTAATTTGTAGAGGATGGAAAGGGGGCTAAGATTTGCCAATTTTTGCTGGGGCTAAATTCATATGACGTCTTACAATCCTCCTAACTAGTTACTTTGATTTTATTTATTTTATTTTTAAAGAATTTTCTTTAAAGTTGTATTCTTTTAGGATTTATTTAAAATTTTTTTGTTATGGGAATCTTGACACATATAAAAGTAGAGACATAACAGTATAATGATCCCTATTTACATATTACCTACTTTCAACAGTTATCAATTGATGGCCTGTCCTTGTCTCTACCCTCCTTTACTCCTCCCTTCCTCACTTTGGATATTTGGAAGCAGATCCCACACGTTATAAGATTTCACCTGCATATATTTCAGTGTTTCTATAAGATAGTGATTCTTGAAACATAACTCTTAATACCATATTATACTCTCCCAAAGTAATATTAATATCTTGATATTTTGAAATATCTATTTGTTAATTTTTGATTAGATGTTACATTTTCATGGTTCAGAAAATTTACAAATTTCAGAAAGGTGTTCACTGAAAACTTCCCCTCACACTATTCCCAATGGCCATATTCTCTTTGCCTTTGGCAACCACTCTTTTCTGTCCTTCCAAGATTTAGTACATCCACAAGCAAGTAGGCACAGACATTAGCTTTATTTTAAAGAGGGTTAAATTTTGGAGCCAAGATTTGAACCTGAATTCCCTGCCTTCAAAGTTTATTATGTTGCTTATGCTGACCAGAATTTCTGTCTTACTCATCATTGTGAGTAAAATGGAACTGGTGGAAATAGGAGTTGGGTGATTAAGTTTCTTTCTTTACCTTAAAAAAAAATAGAAGGACTATCATTTTTTCTTCCTGGTGTGTATGTTATAGGAAAATCAGATAGTTAAGTAATTTTATTTATTTTATTTATTTATTTATTTTGATAGTTAAGTAATTTTAAAAGAAGTATTTGTATCCTCTCCTACTCAGGAACAGCCACAATAAATACTTTGGTATATATTCTTCCATTCTTCGTGTGTGTGTGTGTGTGTGTATAGTGCATATTTTAAAGAAGAAAACTTTAAAATTTAAAGAAAATGGGCTTAAGCCAATACTGTTTAATAATTTACTTACTTAAAAATAAATTAAACACCTCTTTAGAGTTGTGTATAAAGACATAAGTGTCATTGTTTTTAGTATCTGTGTTTTGTGTTGCACTGCATGGATGTATTGTATTTAATCGGTATGCTATTAATGAACATAGAGTCATCTGTGACTTTTGCTGTTATAGAAACACCAGTGAACCTCTCTGTACAGATACCTATCTATCTATCTATATGTAGTTAATTATTTCTTCATGGTGAATTCACAGAAATGGACCTCTAGTTCAGAGACATAGAGATACAAGACCTAAAGGTTATTCCAATTTATATTCCCACCAATTGATATGAGAGAGCCTGAATCCCCGCACCTGCTAAAATGGCTCTTATTTCTCTACCTTTATTAATATTTTATCTTGAGTGGGCATTTCATTTTAAAAGGAAATTCTAACTGCTGTCAGCTTAAGAGTCATTCCTCTGGGTGGGATGCAGGGAGTGGGAGGGAGGCTCAAGAGGGAGGGGATGTATGTATACATAGAGCTGATTCAGGTTGTACGGCAGAAGCTAACACAACATTGTAAAGTAATTGTATTCCAATTAAAAAATAAAAGAAAAAAACAGAATTTTCACTTAAAAAGAAAGATCACTCCTCTCCTGCAGGTGAGGATCTGGTTGTCTGTGGAGAGCTGTAGCACTGGTCTCTGTGGTCACGTTTCCTCTCTTGTTTTTCCCCGGCAGCGGCCCTCCTCAGCATCCCTGGCTTTGTCGAGCGGCTTTGCAAGCTGGCAACTCGAAAGGTGTCAGAGTCAACGGGCACAGCCAGCTTCCTGCAGGAGTTGGAAGAGTGGTACACGTGGCTGGACAATGCTTTGGTGCTAGATGCCCTGATGCGGGTGGCTAATGAAGAATCTGAGCACAATCAAGGTACCCAGGGCAGGTCTCCTGAGAGGTGGGGAGTGTTCCTGTGGGTTCCTAGAGCCATTCTTGACCTCTTTTCCAAGGAGAATGAGTTGAAATTGACTCAAAAAAGAATCTCCCTCAGGGTGGTCCTGAATCATGATTGTTCAGAGTTTAATAGCAAATGACAGAATTTCTTGGAGCTCCCTTAAAGCAGACCTGATTTCAGGAACAGGACCTTTATTACAGAACCCAAGGGACCAACTGGAAAACTTACCAGAACATTCTTAGCAACCCAGAGGTTCTTTCTCTGTCCCTGCTTCTTTCTACACATTTCTTTAATCTTCTCCGTTCTCTGTTCTGATGGGCATGCTGCCTGGAAATGTGTGGACTCCTAGTCTCAGCTTTAGCTTCTCAGTGAACTGCTCTGTTTTGGATGAGATGCTCAACCCAAAGCATTTGACTCTGGGGTCAAATTGTACAAACACAGGAATTCCCACTGAAATCATGCAGGTAAAAGTGAAGGGAGGAGTTTCATTCCTGGGATACACAACAGCAGCAGCAACAGACATCCATGTAAAGTCTGTGCAAGTTGTTCTCAGAGCATATAGCGAGCAGGGAAACATTTCTTCCAGAAGAATCTACTAAAATTCAGTGGGAAGCTTGAGAGCTTGTGACGCTGGAATTTCTGCTTGATGCAAGTTCCACTCTGGGCAGGTGTGGCCAGAAAGACAGGGCTCCCTCAGCTCCCGGATAAGGATACAGAATCTCACTGGGAGGGACAGGCTCTCATTCCTTCTAGCTCCAAGTGGAAGAGGCTGAATTCTTGATAAATATAGCCAAGAGGGCAGGGACTCCTTTCCCTCTCCCTTTTCCCTTCCCATTGTACAATGTGTTGCTTTCATACATTTATGTATTGTAAAATGATTACCACTGTAACCTTAGCTGACACCTCTATCCCATCAGATAATTAACATTTCTTTTTTTCTGGTGAGAATATTTAAGATCTACTGTATTAGCAACATTCAGGTATATGATAATGGTATTATTAGCTATAATCACCATCTTCTCTATTGGACACCCAGAACTTATTAATCTTATAACTGGAACTTTGTGTTTTTTAACCAATAATTTCTCATTTTCCCGACTCCTAACCACTAGTAACCACCACTCTGTTTTTCTGAGTTCAGCTTTTTTTTTAGATTCTACATATAATTAGTATTATACAGTATCTGTCTTTCTCTGACTTATTTTATTTAGCATAATGCCAGGGGCTCCTTCCTTCCATCCACCTCTGTACCGTACTTATAGCTCAGAAGCTTGGCCCAGCAGGCCAAGAATTCTGTGGCCCTTATCACCTTGACCCAGTTCACTTGTGGAACAGAGGTTCCACCACATAGAGAGAGGCAAGCTGAGAAGACAGTGGAGGCTCTCAATCCTGCTCAGAGTAGTAGCACTGAGATTTTGCTAGGTGGAGAGGTAATAGGTAAAAACAGAATGTTGGGAAGTTTGAGCTCAAGGTCATTCTCAGAAACAATGTAAATTTTTTAAGAAAATAAAAGGACTTATTTTTAATTGCGAATTAAAAGTCAAACCATATGCCAGCTAGTTCCCCAGAGAACCAGGGAAAGAGGTGGCTGAGAAGAGCTTAAAGCTGAGGTCACAAGAAACCTCAGTCTCAAAAACTACCTCTGCCTGAATTTAATTGAATGAGACTCTGGAGCAATTTATGCCTCAAGGCTTTGTCAAAAACAGTAGAGCGGTCAGCTGGCAATTAGTGGAGCCTGACAGCTGAGTTTCACATCAGATGAGGCAGAAAGTTTAACAGAGAGATGAGGGAAAGATCTAGACAAAGAGAGCCTTGCTAAAACACTGTCATCCAGGGACACATGCCCAAGGCTGGCAGAGGGGATTATCAGTCCTCAGAGAAGTAGACTTGACCACAAGTGGCTAGGCAGGTCACTAAACAGGAAAACAACAAATCAGTCCTCAGAGAAATAAACTTTACCCCAAGTAGCTGGACAAGTCACTAAACAAATAACAAGAAAACAACAAATCAGTCCTCAGAGAAATAGACTTTACCACAAGTGGCTAGGCAGGTCATTGAACAAACAAGAAAACAACTGCATGCCCTGAAAGGAGGAAGGGGAATTAGCCTCCAGAGTTGCTGTAATATTTACCTAAAATGTCCAGTGTTTAACAAAAATTGAGACATGGAAAGAAATAGGAAAATATGACCCATACATAGGAGAAAGCAGGCAAAAGAAATTGCCTGTGAAAGAGCTCAGACGTTAGAATTAACAGAGACGTCATGGTCAAAGAGCTAAAGGTAACTATGCTCAAAGAAGCTCAATAAGTCATCAGAGAATATTAATAACCAAATAAAAGCTATAAAAAGTCAAAAGTTCCAGAGATGAAAAATACAGTAACTGGAATGAAAAGTTCACTGAGAGAAAGGAACAGAAAAAAATATTCAAAGAAGTAATAGCTGAAAACTCCCCAAATTTGATCAGTGTACACATCCAAGAAGTTCAAAGAACTACAGGCAAATAAACTCAAAAGAATTACACCCAGGCGCATCATAATGAAAATGCTGGAAGACAGAGAAAATCTTGAAAATAGCAAGAAAGAAATGACTCATCATGCCCAAGATTATCTCAATAAAATCAGCAGAAATGATAGTAGCCAGAAGGGAGTGAAATGACATACTCAAAGTGCTGGGAAAAAAACTCAGCCAAGAATTGTATCCAGTAAAACCTTCTTTCAGAAATGAAGGTGAATCCCTCAAGATAATAAAAATAAAAACAAAAGAGACCTAATTGACTTACAAGCTTTTGCTTAGCAAAGGAAACCATAAACAACAACAACAACAATGAAAAGACAACCTATGGAATGGGAGAAAATACTTGCAAATGATGCGACAGACAAGGGCTTAATCTCCAAAATACACAAACAGCTCATACAACTTAACAACAACAACAACAAAACCCAATCAAACAATGGGCAGAAGACTTTAATAGACATTTCTCCAAAGAAGACATGACAGATAGCCAGTAGGCCCATGAAAAGATGCTCAACCTCACTAATTATTAAGGAAATGCAAATCAGAAGTTCAGTGAGGTCCCACCTCATACTGGTCAGAATGGCAATCATTAAAAAGCCTATGAATAACAAATGCTTTAGAGGTTGTGAAGGAAAGGGAACTCCCCTACACTGTTGGTAGGAATGTAAGTTGGCGCAGCCACTGTTGAAAACACGGTGGAGGTTCCTCAGGAAACTAAGAATTACCATATGATCTAGCAATCCTATTCCAGGTGTATAACCAGATGAAACTATAATTCAAAAAGATACATGTGCCCCTGTTCACAATAGACAAAAACATGGAAATAACCCAAATATCCATCAGCATATTAATGGATAAAGAAGATGTGGTATGTACATATAATGGAATACTACTCAGTCATAAAAAGGAGCAAATAATGCCATTTGCAGCAACATGGATGCAACTAGAGATTATCCTACTGAGTGCAGTAAGGCAGAAAGTGAAAGGCAAATACCATATGATATCACTTAATATGTGAAATCTAAAATATGGCACAAATGAACCTATCTACAAAACAGAAACAGACTCATACAGAGAACAGACTTGTGGTTGTCAAGGTTGGGGGGAAGAAGGACTGGGAGTTTGGGATTAACAGATGTAAACTATTATATACAGGATGAATAAACAAAAAGTTCCTACTATATAGCACATGGAACTATATTCAATATCCTGTAATAAACCATAATGGAAAAGAATATTTTAAAGAAGAATGTCTATACATGTATAACTGAGTCACTTTGCTGTATAGCAGAGATGGGCACAACAATGTAAATGAACTATGCTTCAATTAAATTTTTCTTTTAATGAAGGTGAAATAAACAGCTAGATAAAGAAGAACTTAGGGAATTTGCTGCTAGCAGATCTCTCTCATGAGAAATATTAGCTGAAAGCAAGTGACCTCAGCCAGTAATTCAGATTCACACACCAAAAAAAATGCAGCATCAGTCAAGGTAATTATATATAATTATAAAAGACAATATAAGTGCATATTTTTCCTTAACTAATTTCAAAAGCAGTTGTGTAAAACTATGTTTATAATTATATTATTGCACCTATAACGAATAGAAAAGTAATATATTTGACAATAACAGATCAAAGAAAGTGGGTGGGACCAAAGTTGTGTTGGAGTAAGGAAATAGTTACAAGATAGTAACTCAGGAATTGACAGGAATCTGAAGAAAATCAAAATGGTAAATAAAGAGGGTCGTTATAGAAAATTATAAATATTTATTCTCCTTTCTTTTCTTAGCTTCTTTAATGGACATACAATTTTATGAAATAATTACACAATGTTGTATAACATTGTATTGTATAGTACATTGTATTGTTTGGTTTTCAGCATATGTAGATATAGTGTGCATAATAATAATAGCACAAAAAGGGAGACGAGGGACCTATAAGAGCCTTGGAGTTAGTTTAAATCTAAAACAGAGTCTGTCAAGTTAAGATGTATATGGCAAGCAAGCCCTGTAGTATCTGCTGACATAGTAACTTTAGAAATATAGTTAAAGGAATTGCATTGTTACACTAGAAAATATTTAGGTAATACAAAAAGTGTTAAAGAAGACCTAGGGGAATACAAGTGAGCTTTAACAAGACAAAAAGTAAAAGGCAGAAGTACATTCAACTTTGTCAGTAATAACAGTAAATGTGAATAGATGAAACAATTCATTCAAAAAACATATTGCCATGTTGGGTTTTTTAAAATGATCCATTATATGCATCCTACAGGATACATACTTTCTATTCAAAGATAGAAGCAGGTTGAAAGAAACGATAGAAGTGTATCATGCAGAAGGTAACCATAAAAAACTGTAATGGCTGTACTGTAAGAGAGACTTTAAAAACAAAAAAATGTTATCAGATTTATAAGTAGATTTTATAGTAAATCTATCGAGATTTAGCAGTTATAATCACGTGTGTATCTAACAACAGAGCCAAAAATAAGTAAATGAAGCAAAAACTAACAGATTCTAAGAGGAAATAGTTTAACATAATAGTTGGAAACTTTAATAACCCAGTTTCAATAATGGATAACTATATAGAAGACCAACAAGGAAATAGAAGACTTGAGCAACACAGTAAGCCAACTAGACTAAATGTGTATATATATATATATATATATATATATATATATATATATATGCACTAAGCCCTAAAAAAAATTCAGGAAACTTAAAAAAGGATTAAAATTGTACGGAGTATATACTTCAGTCACAACGGAGTCACATTAGAAATTAATAGTAGAAAGAAATTTGGGAAATTCACAAATGTGTGGGAGTTAAGCAGTCCACTTCTAAATAATTGATGGTTCAAAGATAAAATCATGAAGAAAACTAGAAGATACTTTGAGATGAATGAGATGAAATGAAAATGATGATACAACATTCCAAAATTTACAGAATTTCAACTAAAGCATGCTTAGAAATTTATAGCTGTAAATGCCTACATTTAATAAGATCTCAAAAAAAAATAACCTAAGTTTCTGCTTTAAGTCATTGAACAAAGAAGAGCAAACCACATTCCCAAAGCAGACAGATGGGAAGAAATAATAGGATTGAATTGGAAAATAATAGAGAATAGAAAAACAGTAGAGAAAATCCACAAAACCAAGAGTTGGTTCTTTGAAAATATCAGCAAAATTGACAAATCTTTAGCTGTAATGATGAAGCAAAAAGAGACAAGATTCAAATTACTAAAATCAGGAATGAAAGAGGATATATTATAACCAACCTTACAAAGATAAAAGGACTGTAAGAGACTATTATAGTAACTGTATGCTAATAAATTAGATATCCCAGCTGAAATGGAAAAATTATAAGAAAGACACAAACTCCTGCAGTTGACTCAAGAAGAAATAGGAAATCTGAACAGACCTATAACAAGAGATTGAATTAGTGATGAAAAACTATCCCTAGAACAAGTCCTGGCTCAAAAGGTTTCACTGGTTAATTCTACCAACCATTTAAAGAAGAAGTAATGCCTGTACATCACAGACTCTTCCATAAAGTAGAAGAGGAAAGAACATTTCTTAATTCATTCTGTGAAACTGTATTACCCTGATATCAAAACCAGAGACATCACAAGGAAATTACAGACTAACGTAACTTACAAACGTATATGCAAAACGCCTCAACAAAACACTAGCAAACCAAATATAGCAACAAAAGGATTATATACCTGATCAAGTATGTATACATGACTAAATGGAATTTATGCAAGGTTGACTCAGTATATGAAAGTCAATATAATATGATGGAAAAGGGATGAAAACTACATGATTATTTCTGTAGATTCTGAAAAAGCATTTGACAGAATCCATCTTTAAGGTAAGAACATTCCAAGTGGGAATGGGAAAGAATTCCTCAACCTGTTAAAAGGCATCTAAGAAAACCCACAGCCAACATTATAACACTTAATGGCCAAAGACTGATAACTTTTCCCTCACTAAGATCAGAACAAGACAAAGATGTCTGCTCTCAACACTTCTGTCCAACATTGTACTGGAAGTTCTGGCTAGGTAGTTAGGCAAGAAAAAGAAATTAAAGGAAGAAGTAAAACTGTCTCTAGTCACAAATGACATGATCTCTTATATAGAAAAACCTAAGGATCCACTAAAAAAACTGCTAAACCAATAGACAAGTTGTTTCAACAGTTACAGCATACAAGATAGGTATACAGAAATCAGTTGTATTTCTGTACAGTAGCAATGAACAAACCAAAAACGAAATTAAAACAATTTCATTTAAAAGAGCATTAAAAAAGAATAAAATACTTAGTGACATATTTAACAAAGAAAAGAAAACTTACACTCTGAAAATTACAAAACATAATTGTTACTGAAAAAAAGAAAACCTAAAAAATTGTAAAGAAAGCATTTGTTGCTGAATCAGAAGAGTTGATATTATTAAGGTAGCAGTAATTCACGCCTTGATCTCCAGGTCTGTCTAAAGATTCAACACAGTCCTTGTTACAATCCCTACTGACTTCTTTGCAGAAATGAACTAGTTAGTAGGCCCTCAAATTCATTTGGAAATGCAAGAGACCTCAAAGAGCTATGGCAGCCTTGAAAAACAAAGTGAAGGACTTAGATTGCCTGATTTTTCAACTTAGTACAAAGATGTAATATTCAAGACATTGTGCTACTGGCCTCGAGAGATATACAACAGTGAAATAGAATTGAGAATTCAGAAATAAATGCTCACTTATATGGTCAGTTGATTTTCAGCAAGAGTGCCGAGACTATTTGGTTGGGGAAACAAATAGAGTGTAGTCTTTTCAGCAGATGGTACTGAGACCATTAGATATCCACTTGCAAAAGAATGAAGCTGGACCTCCCTCCTCTGCCACCTCACATCGTATATAAAAATGAGCTCAAAAAGATCAAAGACCTAAATGTAAGAACTAATCCTTGAGAACACTTAGAAGAAAACAAGGATAACTCTTTAGGACTTTGGATTTGGTCGTGGTTTCTTTGTTGCTGTTGTTCAGTCATGTCCGACCCCTTGTGACCCTGTGGACTGTAGTCCACCAGGCTCCTCTGTCTGTGGGATTTTCTTGGCCAGAATACTGGAGTGGGTTGCCATTTCCTTCCACAGGGGATCCTCCTGACCCAGAGATCGAACCTACATCTCCTGCAATGGCAGGTGGGTTCTTTACCACTGAGCCACCAGGGAAACCCTAGTGGTTTCTTAGATGATGCCTAATACAGGGGGGAGGAGCCAAGATGGCAGAGGAATAGGACGGGGAGACCACTTTCTCCCCTACAAATTCACTGAAAGAACAATTGAACGCTGAGCAAACTTCACAAAACAACTCCTGATCACTAGCAGAGGACATCAGGCACCCAGAAAAGCAGCCCATTGTCTTCGAAAGGAGGTAGGACAAAATATAAAAGATAAAAAGAGAGACAATAGAGTTAGGGACGGAGACCCGTCCCGGGAAGGGAGTCTTAATAGAGGAAGTTTCCAAACACCAGGAAACGCTCGCACTGGCGGGTCTGGAGGAAGTTTTCGAATTTCGGAGGCCAATCTAACTGGGAGGAAAAATAAATAAAATCCACAGATCACCTGCCTAAAAGCAATTCCCAGCAGAAAAGTACCCCAGACGCCCGCATCTGCCACCAGCAAGTGGGGACGGAACGGAGAGGAGCGGGCCCGAATGCCCTGAGAGCAATCGGAGGGAGCTAACGTGAGATGCCTAATACAGGCAACCAGATGAGAACTAGGTAAATAGGACTTCATTCAAATGAAAATATTTTGTGCTTCAAAAAGCAACATCAAGACAGGGAAAAGCCGGAATGGCTGAACACTTTTGGAGGGTAGAAGAGAACATTTTTGCAAACCATATATCGAATAAGGGACTTGTATCTAGAAGATATAAAGAACTCCTACAGCTCAACCTACAGCTCAATAATGAAAAGACACCCATTTCAAATTATATTCAAAATATCTGAATAGACTTTTTCCAGAGATGATACAAGAGTAGCCAGCAAGCACATGAGAACATTCTCAACATCATTAGCCATCAGGGAAATGCAAATCCCATCCAACAATCAGATATCCCTTCACACCCACTGGAATGACTATCACCAAAAAGACAGGTAGCAGGTGTCCAACTTAAGGAGATGGAAAAATCAGAACCCTCATTCTCTGTTGGTAGGCATGCAAACTGGTGCAGCCACTGTGGAAAACAGTCTGGCAGTTACTCAAAAAGTTAAACATAGTTTTTGTATGACCTAGAAATTCCACTTCTAGGTATACACCCAGGATACATGAAAATATATGTTTACACAAAAACTTGCACATGGATGTTCTTAGTAGCAGATTTATTATAACCAAAATACAGAAACAACTCAAATATCTATCAACTGATGAATGGATAACAAAATTGATATATTTTATATAATAGAATATTATTCAGTAGTTTAAAAAATGAAATACTGATACATACTGCAGCCTGAATAAACCTTGAAAACATTGTGCTGGAAACAAAAAATGACAAGTTATATGATTCCATCTGTAGAAAGAGACAGAACATGGTCTAATGGATGCCTGGGTTTCTAGGGGCTTGGTGAGAAATGGGGAGTGGCTGCTAAAGCAAATAGGATTTCTTTGTGGGGTGATAAAAGTGCTCTAATGTTGATTGTGAACTGCACAATTCTGTGAATATATTAAAGACCAGTGAGTTATATCCTTGAAAGGGATGAATTGTATGGTATGTGAATTATAGCTCAAAGCTATTTTTAAGTTAGTGTGCTTCAGGGTACAGTACAGATGTATGGAGGGTCATACCCACTTTAATCAGTATTGTGGAACTGAAAAGATTTGGAGGGAAGGCCAGGCCTCTTAAACTAGTTTTCCTATCCTTGGGAATTGTCCTGTTCCTGCACACTGGCTATTGCTTTGAGGCGTGTGTTTGTTGAAAATATTTATCCCAGAGAGTTTCTTAGGAGGCCTTTGCAAACCAGGCAGCAAAAGTTGGCAGTGACTCAGAAGAGTCCAAGCTGCCTGCGTCTCTTCACGCACGTTCATTACTGAGGAGGGCTCGTGTGCCAGCCACCGCACCTGCCCTCCCCTCACAGGTCCCCCCGACCCCTGGTCTAGGTGACGAGGACACTGAGGCACCAGGGGCTGCACGGCACCCGGCAGGTGTGCAGCGGAGCTGTGGTTCTGCGTGATGACGCATCAGATTCTCTGTACCAACCAGTTGACTCTGAAACTGTTCTGGGAGCTGGGCCAAGGAGTCCCAAGACATAAAATTGAGTAATTATGTTTTTTCTCCCAACATGCAAGAAAATATATGTCAATAAATAGCATTTTTCTCAATTAGATTTTCTTGAGTAAATTTTTCTTTGCCCACTGCCACTTTAGTTGCCATTAAGAGCTTGCAGATTACAAGAAGGAAAACAAGTAGCAAGCAAGCATTAACTGAAAATCCCAGAGTTAGTTTTTTACTTCTGTTTGACACACACTTGTAATGTAGGGTACATGTGCTTGGCAATTCTTAGAAGCACTTTTAACATATTAAGTCATTTAATCTTTGCAACATTGGTAATAGATAGATACTGTTGCCATTTTAAGTCATTTAACCTTTGCAACATTGGTAATAGATAGATACTGTTGCCATCAAGCTTCCCTGGTGTCACAATATTAAAGAATCCTCATGCCAATGCAAGAGACACAAGAGAGAAGATGCAGGAGACGTGGGTTCAATCCCTGGGATAGGAGGATCCCCTGGAGCAGGAAATGGCAACCTGCTCCAGTATTCTTGCCTGGAAAATTCCATGGACAGAGGAGCCTGGCGGGCTGCAGTCCAGGAGGTTGCAAAAAGTTGGATGCGACTGAGCAACAGCACCACACACTGTTGCTGCTGCTCCTGTTTTGTCGATGAGGATGGATACTGAAGCATGGACATGTCAGCAGATTTCCCCAAAGCCACCTAACAGTCTGGCTCCAAGTCTTTAGCCCCTGTGCTGCAGTCGTGCTGCTCTCAGCAACTGGTCGTCTTCCAGCTTATGTATTAGTGATGTTTAACATGGCTGGAAAAATAGTTCCAAGTCCACAGGGTGGAGTAAGTTAGGTTCTTGTGGCATGATATCACCATACAGAAATCATAAGTGTGAGTGCCTCACTTGAGTATATCTTATCACCACTGCTTTGTAACACACAGATTTTCTGGCCTTTTCAAAAGGCCTCCAGGGCAGCAGTTCCAGTGGGAGTATGAAGGACCTCAGTATTTATTGATTTATCCTTTCACCTTAAAGATGAGAAAAACTAAAGGGAAGTAAATCCTAAGGTCTCCTGGCTCTGCGTATGTAAAATAATAGGGACCTAAGAGTGAGACTGGGGCTTCCCAGGTCACTCAGTGGTAAAGAATCCACATGCCAATGCAAGAGATGTAGGTTAGATCCCTGGGTCTAGAAGATCCCCTGGAGAAGGAAATGACCATTCACTTCAGAATTCTTGCCTGAGAAATTCCATGGACAGAGAGCCTGGCGGGCTACAGTCTTGGGGGTTGCGAAGAGTCGGACACGACTGAGCACAGCACAGCAAGAGTGAGGCCTCCCAGGAATCAGGTTCCGGGCTTTCTCGTGTCCTCCTTCACTCTGCACAGGATCTCTAGCTGACCGCTGCAGCACTCCTGTCCTCCCATTTACAGAACCCTTGAAAGCCTGACGAGGAGGGGACACACCCAGGGTCCCACAGCCAGCAGGTTGTCGTTCCACGGCCCTCAGTCTTCATCCCTTTGCTCTGCCACGCTCCTGAGAGTACCCTGCACTGTGTGACTCACTGAGACTGTTTTGTTAATGAGGTAGTGGGGTAAATGGTTTATCTAAAGCCCAGAACACAGTGCTTGACACACTTCGTGTCCCATAGGTGCTACATAGCTGTTGCTGTCATTGCTAATATTGAAATCGGGGGAAATGAAAATCTGCTAGTAGGTTCATCTCCATCTCTAGTATCGATTGTGACGCCTCGTCTGCCTTAGGAAACTTCCCGTGGCTGCTGTTTGAGCAATAGGAGGAAAAAAGTCTTTCAAAAAGATCCCTTTTAGTCCTTCGGCGGTGCCCCCTTGTGGAATCTCGGCAGAATGACCAAATATTCAGAGTCATTTGTGACCTGAAGAGAATTTGACACAATTTCCTGCTGGTCATCTGTCTGGGTGCCTTCTGGGCGTGGAGGTGGGATGAGGGGTCCAGATGAGGGCAGAGAATGGGTTAGGGTTCTGCGTGGGCTGTGTCAGAGTATTTTTACTGTGTGTTAAAAGCTGATGGGGTAGAATTGCAGAGTCCGTATTTCCTACATGTCTAAGCTTCCCTGACCCCTGGTGGCCTGACTTTCAGAGTCTCTGTCACAGACTTGGGGCCCAGTCTAATGGCTGTCACCTCAAGTCTGTTCAGAGCAGGTTTGAGGGGCAGAAACGTGTTTCCTCACAAGCAGTGACTGAAGCCTCTCTCCTGGTGGCTGTCTCAGCCTCCATTGTGTTCCCTCCTCCAGGGGCTTCTGAGGAGAATGGCCTGCCTCACACTTCAACTAGGACTCAGCTGCCTCAGTCAATGAAGATCATGCATGAGATCATGTACAAACTGGAAGTGCTCTATGTGCTCTGCGTGCTGTTGATGGGGCGTCAGCGAAACCAGGTCAGTCCCTCCCCACATCTCAGAACAGGAGGAGCCAGGAGCAAACGCTTCCCGGGCGCTTGTGGTGTGCCGGGTATCCTGTTCAGCAGCCTCTCACAACGGCTGTGTCCCTAGCCCAGCAAAGCAAGGAGTTGGGTTCCTTAGCCCTGCTTCACAGGTCAGGAAGCCAGTCTGATTCCAGAGCCCATAGTCTTTCCATTGTACCTTACTGGGGCAACATTTCTAGATAGAGCTCTGGTGCCCCAGGCAGAAGTGGGTGGCTTAACCATGTTACCCGACCTTTTTAATACACAGAGTAAAGGTGGGTGTCTGCCCTGCAGATGCACTGGAGGAGTTGCCAGTCTGATGGGGGCTTGGAGTGCTGGGCCAGAACTAAGTCAAGTTATGACAGCTGGGCAGCTACCAGGGGTCCAGCCGTGTGGAGGTTCCCTGAGTCTTGAAGCAGTTCCAGGAGGGAGGGCTGGGGGTGGGGTGCTCTGGAAGTACACCCCACTCCACTCCTCCCCAGGATGGACAAGTGGCCCCCTCCTGTTCCCTCTACCGCTTAGCGATGTAGCGAGGCCTGAGGGGAGCTGGGAGCTCGGCAGTTGCTGAGCACCTTTTTGAGTCAGAGACTATTCTGTCACACACCTCTCTGTGAGATGGATGCGGTTATCACAAGTTTGCAAGTGAGGAAATTTTAGAGAAGGTAGAAGGGGAAAGACTGGCTGAAAAGATGACATCCGGCCTGGCAGTGTCCTGAAGAAAGCGAGGGAGCTGGGCATGCTGACCACTTCGCCCGAGGTGGCCTACTAGGTCAAGGAAGCAGGCCCTAATGGTCACCGGCCTGGTGGTTTAGTGGAACAGTAGAAAGCTGGGGGTGGACTGGAACCAGCAGTCAGGAGAGGCAGGCTGAGGAGTCGCAGGGGGCCAGGTTGCCTCTGGCTTTCATAGGCCATTTAAGGACTCTGGCATTCACCCTGAGTGAAATGGAAAACCATCCTCCAGCTGCTGTGTGCAAGAGCTGACAGTAGCTAGGACCCACGTGTTGATGGCAGGGGTGGTGAGCAGTGTTTTTGTTCTGGATCTGTTTTGAAGGTAGAACAGGTAAGATTTGCTGAGAAGTTAGGTATGGACTTAAGTGGAGAGAGGAAGTAAAGATGACTTCGTGACCTCTTTCCAAGCAGGTGGGAGGAGTGGTTTGCTGTTTATTGAGATGGTTAAGACTAGTGGGTAAGGAGTGGAGGGGCAGACGTCTGTAGGGAGGAAGGGGCAGGCTTCAGTTTGAACAGGTTAAGTTTAGGTATCTATTAGAATTGGCACTGGTGTTACCTGCACCTGAGTTAGGGGTGAGATGGGGCCTGAAGGTATAACTTTGGGGGTTGTCAACCTGTGGTTGGTGTTTAAAACCAGGAGACACTGGATGAGATCCTGCCATGACATCCACAGCACTGGGGCTCCTTCCTTCCATGTGGTATATATTTCATATAAAAAACATTAGTCATGATGTCTTACCTGTGTTGAGTGCTTTTTCTTTTTTGAGACACTTCTGTAATCATATTTGAATTTGCGGGTACTTGGTAAGTTACACAGCAGATGATGGCCTCCATCCCACTTGATGTTTGTGAAAACCAGGACCCATATAAGGGCCATGTTCTCAGTCTCCAGGCATTGTCAGAACAGGACTTAAACCCTGCTGCTTTGACTTTTCTTTCTGTCCCTTCACCGTGGCAGTTCCCCTGCTCCCTTAGTCTCCCCGGTACCAAGTTTCTATGAATCTTTGTGGTCTTTGGTTAAACTGATCACAGCTGCCTCTTCCAGCTGGCCTCAACCCTGTCTTCCTGAGAGCCAGCGTGATGCTGGTGTGTCCTCATTTGCACAGTCAGCATTTACTGAGTTCCTACTGTGTGCCAGGTACTACCGGGACATGGATTATTTTAATAGGTCAGTAATTTACATAGTTCTGTATTGAGGTATAAATAAGTATCAATGAAGCCTTTCACCCCTCTGATCCTGAACATTCAAGGTTCTTCCATGAGGCATCTAATTGTACCAATTATTAATGTCTCTAGAGAGTGTGAAAGTGTATTGATGCATAGTGAGAATAAGTGTAGATGTTTTCTTTAAAGCTCAGTATTGCTTTCTTTGTCCTGAAGGCTTCTTGTACATATACGCCTGGGCTTTTGATAGACCTTCACTGCACATGTGTCTTCATGCTTTTTTGCCTTCCTGCCCCTCCAGGTTCACAGAATGATTGCGGAGTTCAAGCTGATCCCTGGGCTGAATAATCTGTTTGACAAACTGATCTGGAGGAAGCATTCAGCATCTGCCCTCGTGCTTCATGGTCACAACCAGAACTGTGACTGTAGCCCGGTGAGCAGGGACCCTGACAGCAGATGCCAGGAGTGGTTGTTTCAAGACCTGCTGTTGGCCCTTTGAAATCTCCTTCTTTGAGGGTAGAGCAGAAACTAAACATCACAGCCCATGTACTCCCATAATTGGAAGCCACCTTGGGGAAGGATCTGACCCCCACCCTCCACCTACCCAGGAATCCCTTTGGGGACCCTCCACCAGCCTCCCATTGTTCATTCACCTCCGGGCATGGCCACCCACTCCACTCCAGAGCAGCAGGTTTTTCCTCGTTCTGTTCTCTTACCTCATTCTAATCAACATCCTTAATATGAGGTTTGCCTCCCAGAACCATGCCAGTGGTTGGCCTCCAAGAGGACTTTAGGAAGTTTTTTTTTTAAGGGTTGAGGGCTCATGTCTACCTGGTTTTCCTCACAGTGCCCTAAAGAGCCCTGAACAGGGAGTCTAGATCATCGGCCGTCAGCACCACATCAGTGCCACACGGCTGTCGGGACCCAGTGCATGGGTCCTGCTTGGTCTCTCCTCTGCATTCTGGGGACTTTCCTCAGTGCTGTGTCTTCCAGTTTGCTGTTTTTCTCCTTGGCTTTGTCAGATTTACCTTTCAACAGATCCATTTGAGTTCATGTGTTTTGCGTTTCTAGACATTTTGTCTGGATCTTTGTTAAAAAGTATTTCGTCTTTTATTCATTATGTTAAATATTTTCTTCTTCTGTTGCATTTTCTGTCTTTAATTTCATCTCTTTAATTATTCATACCATACTTCTTTATGGTCTGTTTTTGGATTGTTCACAGAGTGCTAATACTTGTGTCTGCATCTTCAGACTCAGCTTGGGGTGGAGTGTTGCCTTGTGTTTTGTACCATTTATAGAAGATCACCTTCAGGGGGGCTTGTTTTCCTTGGGGATACTGGAAGTAGTCCCATAGAACATTTGGCTTTTGTCTGCCAGGTGCTTTAGGGAGCACCAGGGCGAGTTTTCACATTGAGCATCTGCCCTCCCCCTCTGGACGTGTGAGCACCTGCAGACAGGATTCTTTGCCAGCTCCCTGGGCTGGTAGGTGGGGTTTTTCTAACCCTTTTTTCACTAAATGTATCAGCTCCACAGGCTTTACTAGGCCCAAGGTCCTGTCTGGTCCCTGCAGAGCATTGAAACCCAACCCCTAGCCCAAATAAGTCTCATCTGCACTTCTCTGCCAGCCATCAGTCTTGTGCTCACTGCTCTGAACTCAGTCCTTCCTTCATTTCTAATTCTAATGGAATTTCCTTTCTTTCCTATGTACTTAGCCTCACATTGAAAATAATTTCAGTTATTTTGTATCCAGTATCTTGGAGTGTTTTTAACAGAAAGGTTCTGCCTTAGCTTAATCCACTGCTGGCCAGATGCGGACAAAAGGTTTTCTGACTAAAGAGGAGTCCTCCCTGTGCGCCAGGACAGGGACTCAGAGAAGCAGCAGGATGCCCAGGCTCTCACCAGAGCCTTTTGTTTTCTTTTGGAACATTGTGACTGTGGTCTTAACATCGAGGATGCACGTGTATTTTAGGACATCACCTTGAAGATCCAGTTTTTGAGGCTCCTCCAGAGTTTCAGCGACCACCACGAGTAAGTACAAGCTGTCCCCAAGAGGAGACTTGGTTCGCTGTCTCTGTTCTCCCTTTGTCTCGTCACTGACCTCAGCTGAGGAGGACGCGGGAGCCGTGAGAGCCAGTGTCACCTCAGTGTGACCATGAGGCTGCACTTCCATAAGAGCTGCCGTTTGTCCAGCCCTTCCTTTATGCCAGCACTACCTGAGCTTCCCCTGGACCCCCACAGCCACCTCGGAAGTGAGTGCGGAAGCTGCTGTCCCCATAACACCCCTGGAGTCAATGCAGCTCTCGGCTCTCTGTCCCTCTGAGCCAGGAGTAGACAGCTTGGCTATTCGCAGGGGCCTGTAGGAACCTCGGATGGGCAGAGTGGGCTGAGTATTTGTATGTTGAACAGATGGGATATTCTTTGCCTGTACGAGGAGATGTACTGTCTCCCATTTTCCTTGGAACACATTCTGCCCTCTCATTTTTTATTCTTCAGCCTTTGATGGAGGATGTGTAGGAGAATGATTCTCTGCTATGAGGAAACAGTGCAGGCAGGGGAGGAGTAAATGGCAGCTGACCCTTGACCTTGACACTGGGAAGACGTTGGTGAGCTGGCAGACAGAAGCAGGTGCTACTCAGCTCTTACCACCTGTTGGGTACAGGAAACAGGGCCCACTCTTATGTAGTTTCTGAATTTTTCCCCCAAGAAAAGCCAGAAATGAAGATTTCTGTGCAAGGTCCTGATTTTTAGGTGCTGGTTTAGATTCTTTGTGTAAGCTAACAGAACATGCCTGAGGACCCAGGTGGCCTCAGGGGCCTTCACTTTGAAGCTTTTGTGTGGGTGGTGTGGATCATCCTCTCCGAGAGGTTCTCTGTTTGAAGGCCTTAAGCCCCAGGAAGTATGTCAACTCTCTGAAAAATGGCACCAGTATGTCCTGAATGTATCCTTTTTTTCCTGAGGAACTGGGTCCCTCGCTTTCATCATTTGATGGGTCACATTTGCAGGCTTGGATTGTGTATATTCTAAAGCAGCAGGAAAAGGGGGGAGTGCTTTTCATGGGAGTGGCAGGATCAGGTTCCAGTTTTCCGAAGATCATTCTGGGTGCTGTGTGTGGGATTGATTCCTGTGGGAGACCGTTTAGGAAGCTGGTTCTGTCCACATGATTTGGGTGACGAGAGGCTTAGGTGTGAAGGGGGAAGGAAGAGTGTCACATTCGGGCCTTCTGGTGGGTGAGCTGGAATAGGGCCAGGCTTGAGTAAAGTGATGAGCATCTGGGCATCATGGAGTTGGAAGTGCCTTTGAGAAATTAAATAGAAATGTTCAGTGGCAAAAGAAAGGCCTTAGACATACTAAGGAAAGGGGCCTTGTTAGTGAACATGCAGGCAGAGGGTGGGCGTTGGGGCCAGGGAGACTCCCTCAGCTGAATAGCAGTGGGCTCCATGCCCTCCCCCAGAATGCTGCCTTGGGGTGAGTGGTTTTCAGGGCAGCTACCGGGGGCTTCTTAACAGAAGTGGGCAGCAAGAGACTGGCCCAGTGTGGATGCGGAAGCCCCAGTTCCTGTCCATTATCACCTCCAACACATCTGTTTCAGGAACAAATATCTACTGCTCAACAACCAAGAGCTGAATGAACTCAGCGCCATCTCTCTCAAGGCCAACATCCCTGAGGTGGAAGCCGTCCTCAACACTGACAGGTGAGCATGCGTGGGGTGCAGCTGAGGCCCACAGCCCGCCTGGCTGCCTGCATGTCCCGGGGCTCACAGACAGGTGCACCCAGGTCTGCATACTTGTCCTTTCTCATCCACGTGTAACTGGTGTGCCAAGGGCTCTTGTGTACCAGGCTCTGTCCTCCCGCTACCTGCATTGTCTCATTGGAGCCCCTTGGCAGCCTCGGAGGGAAGTGCCATTGTCACCCACTTTACAGACTGGGGAGCAGGGGCTCAGCGAGGTCACCTGCCAAAGGTCATAAATGCTCTGCCCCCTCCCTGGTCACTCAGCTTCGTTGACCTCCTCCTTTCCTGCCCTCTGCCAAAACCCATTAGCTGAGTAATGCCTCACTTTCTGGAGCCAAGCAGGGAGGGCTCAGGCTCACAGGGGTCAGGGCAGGGAGGACTGTGAGCAGCAACAGGAGTCGTAATTCTCTGGTCTTTTGTTGTTATTTTTGGTTTAAAAGCAGCAGAAATCTTTGTTCAAATGAAATTGAATGTAGTCCCACATCTGTCTGCAGTGCAGGAGACCCGGGTTCGATCCTTGAGTTGGGAAGATCCCCTGGAGGAGGGCACGGCAACTCCCTTCAATATTCTTGCCTGGAGAATCCCCATGGACAGAGGAGCCTGGTGGGCTACAGTCCATGGGGTCATAAAGAGTCAGACACGACTGAGCAATCAAGCACACAGCCCAAGGCCTGTAGTAGATGAATAGTAGAACTGCTCTATTTAAAGGGAAAGTTTAAGGGCCTAGACTCACTGCCTGCTTTGTCCTCTCTCCTCCATAATGCAGCCTGAGTCCCTTTCTCATTTACTGTCTTTGCTTCCTAGACCAGGAAGCAGAGGCCCAGAAACTTGGGTTTGTGTCCATGGCCACCTGAAGCTGAACCTGGGGCCCAGGGTGCTCCCTGCCTTACTTACCCTGTCAGTGGCACAGACTTTGCCCCATGTCTCAGACTCTGTCATGGTGGTTCAAACCCACTTTTGTCACAAGCAGCCCTCCCTCCAGCAGTTCCGAGTCCCATATGACTCTGGATGTGTTTTTGGCCTCTGGTCACTTGTCAGCGAGCCTGGGCAGGGAAGGCTGCCCTGAGATGTGAGAATGCATTTGGCTTTTTATTTCTGAGACTGCAGGAGTCCTTAGGGTGCTCTGAACCCAGGTGGAGCAGGAGGACATTCTGTAGGTTTAGAAATGACTTCATGTTTTGTTTTGTTTTGCTTTTTACCCACCTATGTCAGCAAAGACACCCAGCCCCAGGGTCTCAAGACATAATTCTTGTGCCATATGGAATTTGGCCTCTGTCAGCCTCTCAAATCTGCCATCAAGATTTTTGTCTGTTTTCTTTCAGGAGTTTGGTATGTGATGGGAAGAGGGGCTTATTAACACGTCTGCTGCAGGTTATGAAGAAGGAACCAGCTGAGTCATCTTTCAGGTAGGTCTGGATACACACCTCCCACTTCTGAGGGTGTGTTTAAGCTGTTAGAAATGCCTTCTGTCATCACCAGCTTCCACCCCACTTAGCTGGTTACTGTCAGGGAGAGGGAATCTGCCGGCTCCCTGGTGTTGACTCAGCACATACTAGCTTCTGCTCTGTGCTGGCAGTGTGTTTCAGGAATTGAGCCAGCGTTCAGCAAGCACCTATTCTGTGCTGACGCTGGACAGGCAGGGAAAATGGGAGCTACAATCCCTACCCATATGGAGGTCCCTGGGTTGCAGGAAATAAGCATGGGAAGACTGCTATGCGGGGGATGCGGTGTGGAAGGGCTCAGAGCCAGGACCTGCCCTGCGGACGGTGGGAGCGAAGGAAGCGCTTGTGGGAGGGTGTCCCAGTTCCTTAGACTCATCCATGTTGTCTTAGAGGCTGTGGACAGGACAGTGGCTGAGGGAGGCATTCCATCAGCGTGGGTGTGAACTGTGAGCAGGCTCCACGCCCAAGGGTCCCCTATCAGCTCAGCCTACCTTGTCCCTCCATCCCCTCATGGATCCAAGCATTGCCCTCTGGGGCCACTCAGTCAATATCAGCCTCCTCTTCTCTAGGAAAGCCCATCAGAAGTGAGTTCAGTGACCCATCCACATGCCTATCTGGTCCCTCATGCATTTCTGACCTCTTCCATGTTCTCCTGTTCCTCTGAAGGAGCGGAGCCTAGAGTATGTTTTCACACGTGACTCCTGGGGCAGTCCTCTGAGCCCACATGCTCCTTCCAGACGAACTACAGAGGACTGTTCCCCACTGAGCCATCAGCTCCCTAAGGATGGGGACTCGCCATGTGTTCCCAGTGCCCTGTATGAGGCCCAAGGACTGATAGATGTTCAGTAAACATGTACCAGTGTTCAGGGTGTTGGATCAGTGAAAAGGGCAATAGACATCTCCCAGCCCCTCGGTGAATGGAACGTGGGCCAAAAGAGGGCAGCCTTAGCCACCTGGGCCAGGGGTCAACATTTGGGTCGCAGGTTTTGGCAAGCCCGGGCTGTGGAGAGTTTCCTCCGAGGGACCACCTCCTATGCAGACCAGATGTTCCTGCTGAAGCGAGGCCTTCTAGAGGTAATGGCCTGGAGGAGCCAGGGTGTCGGGTGTCCCCTTCTCCCCCAGCCCCATACATTGCTTTCCTGCCCTGAGACCTAGAGAGCTGGCAGAAGCAGACCATACTCTCTATCTTCAAATGCCTGAACATCTCTCTGGTATTTCCCCTGAGCTTTCAGCTCTGGGTTCCCCGTGGGTGCTTACCAGGTGATTGAGGGATCTGAGGGGTGGCCATGGAGGATTATAGGAGTCTGTGAAGTTGCTCAGCAAGGCCTTTTGACCCCAAGGATACTTTGCTGCTGACTATTTAATTTCCCTTTATTGAAAAATGGCCCCCAGAAAAAGCAAAATTTACAAAAGGAGGTAGAGCAAAATGTCTAAAGCTACAGTTGGTTTAAAAAAAAAAAGATACAAATAAGAAACTGACCCATGAATTGTAATAAAATTCATAAGGTAAAGAATTCATCCAAATCAGTATATATGACCTCAAGAAAATGAAAAGGAAGCACTATAACTGTCTTGTAAAAATTCACTCATTGTAAACTTTTCCATTTATTAACATGAACCATGGGGTCAAAATGTGTCTCCTGTCCTTAAACCCCATGCTTCACTTGAATGGCCTCAGTGCTCAGGCCAGGGCTGTATTACCTCTGGAGACAGCTCCCTCCCTGTGAGCTGGAGAGTTTGGCCATCATGAAAAGACTTAGCTCAGACCTGGGCAAGCAAGAGAGGTGGTAGCTACATACCCCAACCTACCCTCACCCCTACCCGCCCCACTTCCTGGTTAGGTGTGTCAGGCCTGGCCCTGCCCTTGGAGCCACCAGCATCCTCCGATGAAAATCTAGACAGGGGAGCAGATTCTATCAACCTGGATGCTTGCTCGAAGCTAACACAACATGGGCTGAGCTGTGTATCAGGGCTGGGGGAGGCAGGCGATGGGCAGCTCAGATGAGCACAGCCTGGGGGCTCCAGGGACCAGCCACCTTTTCCTGCCTTCATTGTGTCCTCTCCCACCCCCAGCACATCCTCTACTGCATCGTGGACAGTGAATGCAAGTCACGGGATGTGCTGCAGAGTTACTTTGACCTCCTGGGGGAGCTGATGAAGTTTAATGTTGATGCATTCAAGAGGTTCAATAAGTACATCAATACTGATGCAAAGGTTAGTCTAAGCCAGGGCTTCATGAGTTCACTGTCTTGTCCAGAAGTTATGTCAGAGCCCTGGTCCTTGCCAGTCTTCAGTTGCTGGTTTTATACTGGAGAGTCCTGGGGTCAGCGGGCAGATGTCAGTAAGCATTCATTAACCCTTGCTCTGCACTAGACCATGGGTATGCATGGGATGAAAGTCTCACCTGCTTGTGGGCAGGTGGGAGCAGGTGAGCTTGGAACTGACTCTGATGCAGTGTGCCAGGTGCCATGATGGGCCCCGGAAGGGCAGGACTGGGCCTGATGTATTAAGCTTTCAGGGTGTATGTGGTAGAAACCCAGCCCAGACTAATAAAAATGACAGCAGTCCCTTCGGTGCAGAAAACACTGGACATGGTGTCTGAAGATCTGGTTCAGCTCTTGCTGGAGCTGCTTATTAGGTGGGGAGGGCAGGGCACCGAGTTCCTCTGAGCTTTGATCTTTCTGTTGAAAATAGCTGGGCCAGGGTAGGTGGGTGCCCCCTGCAGTGACCGCGCACCCTGGCCTTGGCCATCTTTAGCCGAGAGCCCACCACCCCCGTCAGCCTGGCCCCCGCTCCAGTTCCAGGTGTTCCTGAAGCAGATCAACAGCTCGCTGGTGGACTCCAACATGCTGGTGCGCTGTGTCACTCTGTCACTGGACCGATTCGAAAACCAGGTGGACATGAAAGGTAAGAAAAGGCTAAATGCTGACGTGAGTCAGTCCATTGTGGCTGCACTGGTATCAAACACCCAGCCTCTTGCAAGGTGACAGAAATTTCTGAAAGTCACTACACCAAACACCCACTTGGTTGGGGTCAGGGCAGTGGCACTCTGGGTGATTTTCATGATTTTTCTCTATCATCCATGCTTCCTCTGATGGGCATGTGTGACATTTTAATAAAGGTTTGGAAAAAAAAAAAGACATTGTTGCCAGCAAAATGCAAAAACAACACACAGCCTTCCTCTCCTGGCCTGGAATTGCCTGGATGAGAAGGATTCAAGTGGTGAAGCCTGGGGAGGGCCTCAGGGAGGCACGGCCCCAGAATGGGACTGAATGACAAGGTGAAGGTGTGCTCCTGGCTGGGTTCTCAGGGGAATGCAGACCTGGCCATGGTGGCAGAGCAGCTGGAGCTTTGTTTCCGGCTGCAGCCCAGCTTTTCTGTAGTCATTTTGACAGTGGGGGCTCCCAGCTTCAGAGTCGGGACCCGGGGGGGACTTGACTAGAAGCCTGGGTGTCGGGCCCCGGAGCCACAGAGCATTCTCTGCACCTGCTGCTCACGCCTCTGCCTGCCTGTCTGCAGTCGCGGAGGTCCTGTCCGAGTGCCGCCTGCTCGCCTACATATCCCAGGTGCCCACGCAGATGTCCTTCCTCTTCCGTCTCATCAATATCATTCACGTGCAGACGCTGACCCAGGTGAGAGACCTACAGACCTGCCCCCCGGGAACGGGGGGATCGGAAACAGTTACCCTCATCCTGGGGCCACCTTCACCCTAGAGGTACCTCTCCTGTCACCCACCCCTTCATTCCTAGGAGACCCTCCCAGCTATTCTGAGGACTTGTTCCAGTAAGGGATCAGCTCCCCATTTTACAGAAGGGGCCTGGGGAAGGAGCAAGGCTCCGAGGTCACAAGTGGTTTGGGCAGAGTCTGGGTGGGCAGTGAGTTCCGACTCCCTGTTAAGTGCTCTCCAGGCCCCGCCTGCAGCACAGACCTGGGGCTGGACCTGATGTTGACACCCATCTCTTTCAACAAATAACTGTGCAGCTGCCCTCCTCCAAGCTTCACACCCTCTTTTCTAAAATGGGGTGATACTCAGAGGTTTTCTTTTGTTCCTTCATCTAACAAACATTTATTAAGGCAAGACCGTGGGCTGGGGATGCACAGTGAATAAACAGACCAAGACGCTTCCTTTGCAGAGCTGTGCCAGTCTAGTGCTGAGTGAGAGAGATGCATGCGCCCAGCTGCCCCAGGGACTGAGGCTCCCAGGAAGAAGCCGTGCCTGAGCTGATTCTGGAGGAGGCATGGACTGACTAGACTAATAATGCCATTCCCCCCAACTCTGGGGTGGGCGAGGGGGGCAGTGAGGGCCAGGAAGGCACTGGGGGCAGGACCCTCGTCGTTCTCTCCGCAGTCCTCTGTTGGCTTTATGCAGGGGCCCCACCGTGTGAGGCCCATGGACACCTCCACCCTGCCCACTACACCCCCTCACCCCCGGCCCCGGTCCACCAGGGCCCCTGGGCTGCCGGCACACACCTGACCCACACAGCCCGATCCTTGCAGGAGAACGTCAGCTGCCTCAACACCAGCCTGGTGATCCTGATGCTGGCCCGACGGAAAGAGCGGCTGCCCCTCTACCTGCGGCTGCTGCAGCGGATGGAGCACAGCAAGAAGTACCCTGGCTTCCTGCTCAACAACTTCCATAACCTGCTGCGCTTCTGGCAGCAGCACTACCTGCACAAGGACAAGGACAGCACCTGCCTGGAGAACGTGAGTGCCCCGCCCCTGAGGGCTGGCAGGCAGGCTGCGGGCACGGCGGCCCAGGCTCCTTGGAGGGGCAGGTGTCCGGGCTCCTGATTCCCACCGGGCCCTGTGGAAGGCAGCTCTCTACCCCTTACCAGGGCCCTTCCCGTGGCCCCTCTCTCTGTGCACAGAGCTCCTGCATCAGCTTCTCATACTGGAAAGAGACCGTGTCCATCCTGTTGAACCCGGACCGCCAGTCTCCCTCTGCCCTTGTCAGCTACATTGAGGAGCCCTACATGGACATAGACAGGGACTTCACCGAGGAGTGAACTTGGGCCAGGCCTCGGGTGGCTGCTGGGCCAGCGCGGGTGAGCGGGGTACGCGTGCCTCACGCCCTGCCCTGCCCCCACCCTTCCCTGCCTCCCTGCTGCTCCACCTGCCCCGGGTCTTCAGGTACAGGCTGGGTGGGAGGGAGCATCTAGAAGCCCTTGGCCCCTGAGGCTCCGGGTCATTGGGGCGCCTCAATTCCCTCAAGATCGCCATGATGAGGACAGGGGTGCTGTGCCCACCCTTCGTTCAGAACTCTGGGGCCCTGGCCCACCTAGAGCTAAGGGGACTTTTAAAAACAGCTCTGTCTGAGCTCCCGCCCAGTCTCTTGACTGTCAGTCCTGGCGTGGGGAGGGAGATGTGGGCCCTCTCCCCCAATCTGTGAGCCGAGCTTGCCCTGGCCTTTGGACCCAGGCAGAGGCTTCTGAGCCCCTGGGCAGGGGTGGGGGATACCAGAGAATGCTTCTTTCCCCCAGGCCTGCCCATCTGTCCTTCCCTTCCTCCCTCCCTTGTTTTCCTTTAGCTCCTCTGGTTCTGTTTGCTCATTGGCCGCTGTGTTCATCCCAGGGGTTTCCCCCAGAAGTGGGGGGGGCTTTCTCCTTCAATCCCCTGGGGCACAGGGTGGCTGTGCCCCACCCACCCCCAGGCAGCGTCTCCTGCCTGAGCCTGCCCGCAAGGGAGCCTGCCTGGGAGCACACCCCCGGCCCCTTCTTGTGTTGCCAATTTATTAACAACAAATAAACCAATTAAATGGAGACTATTAAAGAATTTATTTTAAATGACTGATGTGGGCCTGACTTTTGTCTGTGAGACCATGTGCTCCCTTCCCCTCCTGAACCCCAAAGAATGAGCAGGAACCCGGTCAGAGCTGCAGCCGCAGGGTTTATCCAGGGTGGAGCAGAGCTTGGGGTGGCAAGGCTCCAGCCGGTGTGAATGAAGAGAGGCTGGGATTGGGGGGACAGAGAGCAGGCGTGAATGAAGAGAGGCCAGGATCGGGGCGGGCAGACAGCAGGTGTCCCTCTTCAGAGCCCAGGGCTCCAGCAGGTGTGAATGAAGAGAGGCTGGGATCGGGGGGCAGAGAGCAGGTGTCCCTCTTCAGAGCCCAGGGCTCCAGCCTCACTGCTTGTGCTAAGGGGAGAGGGGTGCCTGAGTGGGCAGCCCCCAGGCAGAGGGCAGGGAGGGTACCCCACACACCCCTCACCTTGGGGCCCAGGGCATCCCGGGTGCGTGCCCGCAGCTTGTTGGCCTGGGTTTCCGCCATGTCTGCCCGCTCCTCTGCGTCGTCCAGCTCATGCTGGGCCTTTCGATACTTGGCCAGGTTAGTGTTGGCCTGCTGCTCCTGCGGGCACAGGCAGGCCTGCTCATTCTCTGGTCACTGAGAGGGTCAGCTGCCCCAGAAGGGGCCAGCTTCTCCTGGCCCGCTAGTCTGCTTCACCACCACTGCCCGTGGCCCTCCCCACCCCTCCCCAGTCCCCACGGCAGGAAGGAAGGGCACGGAGCCACTTGTTCCAGAGGTGCCCGGGTGCCAGATCTGCCTGGAAGGGGAAAGCAGAGGGGTCCACCCAGAGACAGAGCTAGGTCTTGTGTCTTGCTGGAGCTGTTAGAAACTTGTCTTTCTTCCCACTGGGCAGTGGGGTCACTGTCCCAGCTGACACAAAGCCACCGCGGGGAAACCACAGCCCAGAGGTGGAACAGGTCTGACCGTTGCTGGCATCCCCACTGACTGGGGCCAGCTGTAGAAGTGGGGTGACCACTGGCATCCTGACTGGTACTGGGCCCCAAAGACCCAGATCCCCGTGCACTCACCGCCTCTTCAAACTGACGTTTGTAGCTTTTGACCTTGCTCTGCAGCTTGTCCACCAGGTCCTGCATGCGAGCCAGGTTCTTCCTGTCCTCCTCGGCCTGGGCAGGCAAAGGGGATTCATGTCTTGTCCAAAGCAGGCCAGCTCCAGGGCCTCCCTCGAGGTGGTCCTGGTCACCCACCTGGTACGCGAGCTCCTTGACCCGGCGTTCATGCTTCCGCACCCCTTTGAGGGCCTCTGCGTGCTTCTTCTGCTCTGCGTCCAGCTCGGCCTCCAGCTCCCGCACCTGCAAGCAGCCAGCTGGTGGGCCTGGAGCCCCTGGCCTGCCCTCCCGGGGGCTGACCCACCCGCCAGGGCAGCAGACTGGGAGGCAGGCCGCACACACCTTGGCCTCCAGCTTCTGCACCTGCTTCTTCCCGCCCCGGAGGGCGGCTTGTTCTGCCTCCTCCAGCCGGGCCTGCAGCTCCCGCACCGTCTGCTCCAGAGTCTTCTTCATCCGTTCCAGGTGTGTGCTTGTGTCCTGCTCCTTCTTCAGCTCCTCCGCCATCATGGCCGCCTGCGGGGTATGCGGCAGCCTGGTCAGGAGGTGACGGTCCCTTTGGACTCTGCTCTGGGCACCCACAGCCCCGGCCCAGCCTCACATCAGTGATGGCCTTTTTGGCCTTCTCCTCAGCTTCCCGCCTTTCCTGGGCGGCCTCCTCCACCTCCCCACTCAGCTGGGCCAAATCCACCTCCAGCTTCTTTTTCTGGTTCAGGAGACCTGTGTTCTGCAGGGAAGCAGAGCTTTAGAGTCGGGCCTTGCAGGCCCCCGCCCCGCACGCTCTGGTGACCCGCTCTGTGCCCACCTGGGAATGCAGGAGGTTGAGGCGCTCGGTGGCTTCCAGCAGCTCTTGCTCCGCCAGCCGCCGGCTGCGCTCGCCCTGCTCCAGGGCGGCCCGCAGCTCTTCCAGCTCCGCGGCCAGCAGGGCGGCCCGCCGCTCCAGGGCCTGGGCCTGCTCGCGGAGCTCGGCCGCCAGCCGCTGCTCCTCGTCCCGCCCCGCCTGCTCCTCCTTGAGCTGGGCCTGCAGCAGCCGCGTGGCGGCCTGAGCCTCCGTGGCCTGGCGGGTGGCATGGCCCAGCTGCAGCTCCAGGTCGTTGAGGTCGCCCTCCATCTTCTTCTTGAGCCGCAGCGCCTCGTTGCGGGCCCGAGTCTCTGCATCCAGGGAGGCCTGCAGGGATTCCACTGCCCGCTGGTGGTTGCGCCTGTGGTCGGGAGGGACAGAAAGAGGCATGGTGACCTGCGAGGAGCAGGGGCCAGGGCACCACACCTGCTGACAGACGCAAAAGGAACGCTGGAGACGTAAACCCGTTGCGGACTAAGGGACCCGTCCCTCCCTGGTTTCAAGCCCTTCATGCCTGCCTGTCGCCCATCAGAGCAACTTCACAGACAAGAGTGAGGCTCTGGAGCAGACAGACACGGACTGAACGCTGGCTCTGCCTCCACTGTGTAACCTTGGGCAAGTCCTCTGGCCTCTCCTAGGTTCACCTCTGAACTGTGGACAATAATCCCCCCGCCGAGAAAGTCCTGGGGAGGGAGGACTAGGTGTCACGCCAGTCTGTGTGCACGCTGGGACTCAGCCAACACCTCCTGCCCTCTGCTCTTATGCAGTTGGGATGGGAGAGGCTGTCAGCCTGGAGAGGAGGGCCAGCCCCCTCCCCGCACCTCAGGTTAGTACACTCCTCGTCTTTCTCTGCCAGCTTCCGGTCCACCTCAGCCTTGACCTGGGAAAGCTCCAGCTGGATCCGCAGAGTCTTGGTCTCCTCCAGCTCCAGGGCCCCCTGGGGTACGGAGCAAGCCATTGAGCCAGGGGGTCCGTGAACATGTGTTGAGGGGGGAGGCTGGGGAAGCCAGTGGGTCAGCGTCTGCCCCGACCCTG